>NW_024496525.1:34569861-35067910 GCF_017590055.1 Onychostruthus taczanowskii | reverse complement strand
GCCTTCTCCATCTCCTGCCCCATGCCTTCTCCATCTCCTGCCCCATGCCTTCTCCATCTCCTGCCCCATGCCTTCTCCATCTCCTGCTCCATGCCTTCTCCATCTCCTGCCCCATGCCTTCTCCATCTCCTGCCCCATGCCTTCTCCATCTCCTGCCCCATGCCTTCTCCATCTCCTGCCCCATGCCTTCTCCATCTCCTGCCCCTCGCCTTCTCCATCTCCTGCCCCTCGCCTTCTCCATCTCCTGCCCCTCTCCTTCTCCATCTCCTGCCCCATGCCTTCTCCATCTCCTGCCCCTCGCCTTCCCCTCGCCAGCCCCGCAGCCCCGGTGCTGTTTCCTCCCGTGGTACAGCCAGCCTTAAAGGGGGTGCGGGTGCCCCCTCAGGCCTGGCTCAGGGAGAGGGTTGCCTGGCTGGGCTCTAAAGGAAGTGGAGCATCGGTCCCTCTGTAATGATGGAAAAGAGTTTTAAATTCGGTGTATTTCGTGTATTTCATTAGGAATGTGTGTGAATTGAGCGCTGACTCCGCAGGGAGCTTGGTGCAATCCTCGTGAGGTTTAACTGTGATCACAGGACGTGCCTGTTTGAGTGAATCACAGAATGTCCACGATCCACACGGACCATGGAGTCCAGCTACTGGCCCTGCACAGGACACCCCAAGGGTCACAGCCTGTGCTGAGAATCTTGTCCAGACTCCTCTTGAATTCTGTCAGGTTGTGATTCTTGGGGTTGTCCTCTGCAGGGCCATTAGCTGGATTCGGTGATCCTTGTGGGTCCCTTCCAGCTGAGGACATTCAATGATTCTGTGTTTTTAAAACATCTAAAGCTTGTTTCTGCATTATGGATTTTTGTAAAGCCTGCAGTTGTATATTTACCTGCTTTAACATGCTGCTTTTTTTTTTTTGTTTGTTTGTTTGTTTTAGTGGTAGAGTAAGAGCTTTGGAGAGGAATAAGGTCACAAAGAAGACTCTAGATCTGGCCCAGCAGTACTTCTTTCCCCCCTACTCCTTCCAGATCCGAGTTGGTGCTCTGTACCTTCTGTATGGGCTCTATAATGCCCAGCTTTGTCAGCCAAAACAAAAGGTAATTGTTCCTGAGGTTTTATTCTCAGGATATACTAGGCATAAGATGTGTGGTACACTGCTGTCTGCTTTGTCATCATAAATGGTTAGGGCATTTCCTCTTGTTTTCTTAAAATAAAAATACTTAAAGCCAGATTGAAAGCTACTGGAAATGGAGGGGCAGAGAATGTGTTCATCTGCTGTAGGGTGAACCCCATTACAACCTGAGTTACTCTTTAGAATTCCAGCAGGGAGGAAACTGAATTATTTCCACTTCCTGTTAACCAGAGAAGGAATTCATAAATAGGTGGTGAGGGTGAATGACAGCCTCCTTGCTGCTTTTAGGATAGGAGAGACCAATATCTAAAGGAATTACAAACTCAGTGCAAGGAGAAGTGGCTTGCTTAGGAACTTTGTGATATATGTTGAGTGCTACATGCCAAATTGAGTCCAAATTCTTTAAATAACAAACTGAATTTGGAGTAGTCTACAGTGATGCCATGATATCTCGTATTTTGACTTCAGAGGAATCAATAACTTTTTATGAAGATGAAGTTAGGCAATTTTAAAGCCACTGCTGGATAGCAGTAAGAGGGTACAGAAGTTATCCAGAAGGTTAAGCAGAGAGAAAGGGAAGTGGGCAGAGTGCATGTGACAGGAGAGAAAGGAAGAAATAAAGGAAAGAGAACATCTATGAGCATTTCAGTGGCAGCACAACCTGCTGTGAGTGTTGTTTCCTAATCACAAGTGAAGGGGAATGTCCCAGGTGCAGACTATTTTTCACACACTTCAGAATGTGAAGAATGAATGTTCAAATGTCAGAAAGGACTTGTTTTCCACATCACTGTCAAAGAAAGTATAATAATCTTAGGTGCATAAAATGATGACAGCAATAACAAATGCTGTAGTGGGATCCTTTCTGCAGCTCTGGACATGCAGGTGCTGTCTGTAGTCAGATCACAGTAGACTGTAGATCACAGTAGTCAGCTCAGTTAATTTTTATGGTTGAAGTATTAGTTTAACAGTATGTAACTCTTTTGTTGCAGATCAGAATTGCACTCAAGGATTGGCCTGAAATCCTGAAATTTCAGCAGGATCTGCTTGACTCCCAGCACTATGATGCAGCCTATATCTTCAGGAGACTGCGACTTGCCAGAGCCTTCTATTTCACAGCAATGCCAAAGCTAGTGAGTTATTACATTAATAACTGAGATTTTTAAACAAAATGCCCTCATCTTTGGATGCCTGACAGTTCAAGAGCACTCGTGGTTAGCTCAGATTGAGGCTGTGTTAAAATGCAATATGTGTGGCTTTACATAGGTAGGTGATGAAGAGCTTAGAGGATGTTTGAATGCTTCTCACCTGAAAATTGTTTTTTTGGTATCTAATGTCCCTAATGGATTTGAGATGTCTTACCAGTTGGGGAAATTAGTCTAGGTGCTGGATTAAATTCTTAACTAGACAATAATTTGTGAAAAGTACTGCCTCTGAGCATGTGACAGCAGAGCTGTTTTTTTTAATGTGGTTTTATGCCTTTCAGTATCTCACATCCCCTGATTGATGGATATACAGTAGGAATTCTCAAGAAGAGGTGCCTTTTAAAGTTTTTTTTTTAGATTACAAACATTTCCTCTTGTTTTAGCTGACCTACAGAACTAAGAAGAAGATTGAAGAAAATTATTTTAAAGAAGAATTTAAGGACCCAAGTAATAGAGTAAACAGCCTCATCACTAATGATGTATTGGAGGTACAGTAACCTTTAAACTACAGATTCATCAATGGGGTTTGTTTTATTTTAATTTCTCTGTTGTCCAAGAGATGTAACTTCTCTAATCAGCAGTCTTGTCCTTTGTCAGTCTCCTGTGGAATGCAGACTAAGGAACAGCCTCATCACTAATGATGTATTGGAGGTACAGTAACCTTTAAACTACAGATTCATCAATGGGGTTTGTTTTCTTTTAATTTCTCTGTTGTCCAAGAGCTGTAACTTCTCTAATCAGCAGTCCTGTCCTTTTGTGGAATGCAGACTAAGATAATTTTACCAGACACTCAGAAATGTGGCATTTAGTTTGGAAGAATTGTGGTACCTTTTGCAATACTGAAATATGCTCTAATGTTTTTTGGTTTTGCCTCAATAAGATGTAAAAGGGTGTAAATGGTTAATTGTCACTTAGAGAAAAATGGAAAAGGGGTGTGAACCATGTTTGTTTTGATATGTCTGCAGCTTGCAACTGGAGGATTGATACTTGTGATAATATGAATTTACTTATCTGCAAGTTCATAGCCTTCTCCCACCTTTATTTCTCCTTTCAAACCTTGTGGTTTTTTTATTCTATGTGCATTTGATAAAAACCTGAATAATTCAAGCCAGGTAAAGGTTCTCATATCAAACCAGGTAAAAGTTCTTACATCACTCTGTGATGGAACTTTCTTTGCAGGTTTTTTCATTTATTGCTGGCAAATGTGTATCAGTAAGGTTGACTGCAGTGGTACAGAAATCTGTGAAATAAAATGTTTCCTCCAAAGAGATGAAAATAAACCACAGTATCAGAATGAACCCTGTGTGAGCAGTGGCCCTGAATAACCTTTTTAGTTTAAATAATATAAGATACTCTTTCTTCTTTAGCTTATTTGATGGGTCAGTTCTGGTTAGCAGGATTCCTTGGCTCTAAAACTCAAATAATCTAACCACAATCAGTTTCTAACATTCCTCCTGGTCCATTGGTCTCCTTAGAATGGTTTCTGTAACCTTGGGTTTGTACATTGAAGACTAATATTGCCTTATTGCTGGAATCCTTTTTTTTTTTTTTTTCTGAAAGACACTTTTTAAAAAATAATTTCAGGAACTGATGAATATCCACGACCACTACCAGAAAATGAAGTGTGTCATTTCAGCTGACAAATCCCAGCCAGACAAGGCCTTGAGCTTGATAAAAGATGACTTTGTGGTTAATCTCAAAGACATAACCTTGGAACATCAGGAATGGCAGCAGAACAGAGTGGTAGGTACTACCAGCCACTATGCTGTGGGGCCTTAGCAGATTGAGTGAACATGTAAGAGCTGGATTTCTTGGTGTGGTTACATCTCAGATTGAAGGAGAAGGAACTGTGACACTGGTGGCATACAGTGTGTGAAACCTGAGGCAGGGATGTGTGTGGAAAAAAGGACTTGTGGGTGGTCGTGCCTCTGGGATACCACAACTGAGAGGGAAGGCCTGAAGGTCTGACCTCATGAAATACCTCTGTAACACATTCCTGCATCAAAGAAGGGCCACAGTGTAAGGTAGATGTAGGAAATGGGCATGTGTGTAAGTACTTGTCTTGTTTTTTGCAGTTCTTGGGTTTTAGCTGTCTTGTATATCACAGATGTTTAAAGAAAAACACTTTTCTTCCCCACAGAAATTACTCCGAAATGCTAAAGTGACTCTTGAAACAGAAAACAAAAAGAAAGAAGAGACTTTTCTAGAAACAGAGGTAAGGAAACTTTGCTGCATTGCACAGGCCAGATCTGTTCATTTTTTGACTTCAGATCTCAGGCTGAACTTCTAGGTCAAAGTTTGATAGTATCAAAATAAAGTCCAAGGACAGCTGGTGGGGCTGGTTGCATGGTTTTGTTTTAAACTCACATTGTTTTCTATTGAGCTGTGAGCATTCACTGCTGTGACAGCTCTTACATGATCACCATAAAAAGTCTCTCTCAGGTAAGGAGGGAAAAGAGCTGTATTTTCTCAGCCAAACACCTTTACACTTCCTCCTGGAGTTTCAGCTAAAGGCAATATTAATTTTTTATGCTACAAAATTATTTCATGTTGTACTTGTCTGCTTTGAATTTGTGTAAGATGTGAAGTTTCAAATTTGAATTTTCTCCTCCTGAACTTTGTAACAGTGAAGGCAACCAAAATTATGCTCTGTCTTTTTAATGAAATTTTTTTCCTTGAAGTACCATTTTGGTGGCATGGAAATTCTGTAGAACTAATTACATAGTTACAGCTGTAGTGAGCTATTGCTCAAGTGGTTGCCTGATGTAATATTTCAGTACTGCTATATTTCAGTAATACTCAAGTGGTTGCCTGATGTAATATTTCAGTACTGCTGTAATGGAATAAGAATATTTTCTGACTGGACTCTTGTTTCTTTACAGGGTTCTGAAAGAGCAAGTGCCCTGGCCAGAATCAAATACAAGTCTTATTCTGCAGTTGTTGAGGTGGGTATGAAAATTGATAATGGGGATGCATTTATTTTTCAGGAAGAGTTTTCAGTACCAGTTTAATGTAAATGTTGGGTCAAAAAGGAACGAGTTAAAACTGCATTCTGTAATTCAGTTTTTGAATGTTCTAGTTTCCCTAACACAGCAGGGAAATCCAAAGCTCTTATTCCTATTAGATTTATGGAACAGTACAGATAAGGCCTGTGCTTGGGGGATTTTCCTTTACAGGGTATCTTTTAATATTTCCTCTCTTTTTAGGTAGATGGAATTTTAAGAAGATGTATAAAATATGTGAGAGTTTAATTGCTCAGATTCTTTGTATCTTAGATATTGGAATCTTGGAAGATGCCTGTGAAAATGGGACTGGGGAGTTCAAAGTCACTTGCAAGTTATTGAAAACTTGATATTGGAATCTTGGAAGATGCCTGTGAAAATGGGACTGGGAAGTTTAAAGTCACTTGCAAGTTCTTGAAAACTGTTTCAGTAGCTTCTCCCTTAAAAGAATATTTTGGTTTGTCTTTTTCTTAGCAGTCCTATGAGAAACATCTCAGCTTTCTCTGTTTATTAAAATCTCATATCAAAAAATGTGTAATTGAATGAAACACAGCTCTGGATTTTATAACAGTCCAGACTTGTGAATGTGCAGTGATGTTTTCTAGGCACTTAAGCAAAATATGATGGTAAGGAGGCTTTACAGTTTAAGGCAGCAGTTTTTGGAAGTGTTTCTTTTGTGTAGGGGGATGCAGCATGGCATGGGTTGGTAGTAACAGAGAATGGATTGGGAATTAATGAATGTTTAATTAATCTGCATTTCTAATTATGCACCCATTAAGTCATAGAAGGACATTATCCTGTTAAAAGTGAAGAACAGCAACTAGTGTTCCCTCCCTCTTTCCCCTTCTATCCCTTTTCCACCCTGACATCAAGTTGTGGCTTTGGTCCCTGCTGGCTTGTCAAGTGACCCCCACAGCAAGCTCTGGCTGTAGAAGTCGAGCTTTTTTTGTGTCATTCAGGTTTCCAGATCCAGGAGACATCGTCAAGTGCAGCTGGAATCCTCTGAATCAGGGTCCCATTGTGGAAAGTCTCCAAGTCGAAGTAAAAAAGCCAGCAGGACACCACAGCCAGCAAGGAGAGGTTCTTCAGAAGTTAGAGGTACTTCTTCATTGTATCTGTGAACCTGGGGAGATTGCACAAGTTCATCCATTGCTTTGCTAACTGGGTTACATTTTGCTGTTGATCACTGAGAAATTACTTTTCCTAAGGAGATTCTCTTTCTGATATCCAACTCTTCAACTGATAGAAGTTGCTCTGCTGTCGAATTTTTTTGTTTACTCCTTTTTTGGTACAGTTGAAATGAAACTAACAGCAAAATGGTTTTGAATTGTCTTTATTTTGAAGATGGGGATTTAGTTTCAAAGTTTCAAACTCAGTTTTCAGACTTGCTTAGCCTCTGCTAGGGAAAAAAAGTTACTGAGGAAATTAATCCCTCTTCAGAGATGAGAATTAGGCAGTGTTGCTTTTGCTTGACTTTAAAAGAGTAGATGAAGTGTTTTGGAGCAGTGAAGGCATTGTGAGTTATTGAACTGAGTTGGTAATTAATTTGCTTTAAATTGGTAGTGTTAATTACTTGTTATTGGAAGTTTCTTAGTGAGCCATATGGAAGGTACTGTGAAAAGTAGGTTTGTCTGCAGCATTTGACAGCATCTCAGGAGAGCAGCAGAGAACCATCTTTTAACTTCTGGATGAGGGATGTAGAAGCAAAAAAAAGCTGACAGTTTTTCCTCAAAATCTGTGTGCAGGTGAAATGCAAGTGGCAAAGGAAACTGTGACTCAGCATGTTGGGATGCCAATAATCGTAGAAGAGGACTCAGATGGAGGAGGTACAATGATTGCAATTCCAGCAAAACAAAGACCTGTTTTTAATATCCCTCTGCTGTGTTTTTCTGAAACTAAAGCTGATATTTGGATCATGTCTTGCTGCCTTGCAAAAGCTAGATTTGGTTTTAGCCTGCAGATTGTTGCATGAAAATTGGAACTTTGAAATGCCATGGCAAAGTTCCCAGAGTAATTTTTTTCTACAGAGATTTCATCATGGTGTGTTCAGTTAAAATTGGTCCAGTTTGAAGGAGTCTCATTCTTTTGTAATACAAGTTTGTCTTGAGGAGTTCCATTGTGTAGGGAAAAGTGATTTTTTTGGTCAGTCACCCACTTTCAGAAGATGCCTGTTCTGGTAACTCTGTGAACATAGGAAAGAAGAGCCCTTGCTGCCCTCACCTTTGTTGAGGGGAGAGAAGGTTCCTCTCCAGCCTTACTTTCAGCTGGCAGTGTCTCATGGATTGAGCTCAATACAGCAACAGCATCCTCTGCTGTGCTGGAAGTTATCTGACATTGTCAGGGGAGGACTCTGGGAACTGCAGCAGGGAAATGCATGGCTTTGCTGTCAGGTTACTGGAAATAATGTTATTTTAATTGGGAAGCAGTGGTAAAGCAGATTGCTTAAAGCTTACAGTGGAGTTGCTCTGCAGAAGCATCAATGTTGGATGATACTGAGCTGCTCTGCAACTCAGAAGCTTCAGGGTCTGTTCTCTGCTTGAGAACATGGCATAATATAAAGAATCTTCTGCACTTAATTTACTGTCCAAAATTGCATGTAATACAAGGGATATTTAATACAATTTAATACATTTAAATGTATTAAAATACATTTTTAGTGACATTGTGCATTTATATTTGTTGTTTTTAGAAGCAAAGGAGCATCATGTAGCACTGAAATGGGATTACATTCTCTGGTCACTTTTATTTGTAGACAGTGGGAATTAATTCAATTTTAAATGGTCAGATTGAAGGTGCCATGGAGCATTTAATATTGTACTTTGTTTACTTTCCCTTCACTTGTCCACTTGTGGACAAAAGGTTTCTTTCTAAATCAGGAACATTCTCCATTTATCAGAATTTTCCAGTAAATTCTAAAACATTAAAAATACCCATAAGCAGTTTCTTCAGATATTTTTTGAGTATTCAGTTTGTCAAATTCACAGCAAAATCTGAAAGGTGTTGGTGAGGAGCAGAAAGCTTTTAGAATGGAGTAAGTTTTGAAGTAAAATATTCATCAGTGGAATTTCGGCTGATACTTGGAATGATAGTGTGCTGTAGAATCCAGAAAGATTTTTTTTTTTTGCATATTTAAAAATCATGAGGAGAGGGACTGGGAGGGGATCTCAAGAGCTCATCCAGTTAATTTTCTGTGCTGGATAGAATTCATTCTACTTGAACAACTCCCATGAAGGAAGATAGTGTGAAAAACCCTTTCTCTTTATTTTTTTCAGAAGTATCCCTCCCTAAGAGGAGAAGATTATTTTAGAGGATCATCTGGGTTGGAGAACCACTTATGTTAATTTTAAAGACAAAATGAAAATGTGAGAGGTAACACCAAGTGCTTGTTTTGGATACCTTGGAACATAAAAGAAGTGTGTGGGACCAGAAGCACAGGTGTTGCTGGAATACTGGTAGTGACTGGGATACTTCAGCTGTCTTGTGGTGCCTCTGTTCACCTGCTGAATGCTTCTTGTGAGAGACTGAAGTTGCTGTGTCCTGGCTGAGCTGGAAAGAGAAGTCTCAGAAAATATTTGCCCATGTAAGACATGTCTATAATCCTTTATCTCTGAACATAAGGTTATTGACTGTTGAAAATTAGTACAATAAATTATTTTTCACGGTTGACTTGCTCCATTTTATGGTGTGTAAACTTCACTGCTTATCATGGTTTTATCTCACACGTGTGGAAATGAACTTGCTGATAAGCTTTTTGTTCTGCCCTGTCTCCAGCAGATCTGGAGTTGCTGTGTATTAAAATGGAAAGACGTAAAGGATGTTCATTAATTCTGCAAATAACCCTAAGCTGTACAAGGGCAGGACTGGAATTCAAAATGATCTTCATAAATTGGAGGGGAGTGAAAGAAGTGGGTGCAGAAATAAACATGGATCTCAGCATTGAGAACAGGCACAGCATGGGGAAATACTTGCTTGGCAACAGTGCAGCAGAAGAAGCAAATGGACTGAGAATCATCAGCTGGAATATTTTCTGTAAACACTAAATCCAGTGGAATTCGTGTCACTCAGCCCTGGAAGGCTGTAGCCTTAAATATCCCCATCTGACCATAACAGTTTAAGAGGAATGTGGAGTTACTCTCTTGGAATTTCTCCAGTTTATTACAGCTGTTCTTTCAAGAAAGGCAAAGGAGTTAAGTGTCCTTTCTACAAGAAGAAATAGAAATGAGAAATTTGAAAGATTTTGAATACAAAAAGAAGCTAATTTGAATTAATTAGTTTGGTAGTATGACTGTCAAAGACCAGAGGAATTGAAGGGCTCTTACCTAGAAGAAAAATAATTTCAATGGAGATACAAATGGTTTTACTATCAAAGGTTTCCATATTAAATGTGTTGGTTGGCAAGGAGGAATGGGCCAAAATGAGGCTGGACACTGGAAAAGCTGATGATGAAGTGCCAGAGTTGCATTCAGCCT
Organism: Onychostruthus taczanowskii; assembly: GCF_017590055.1. Classification (NCBI taxonomy): domain Eukaryota; kingdom Metazoa; phylum Chordata; class Aves; order Passeriformes; family Passeridae; genus Onychostruthus; species Onychostruthus taczanowskii. The sequence continues at coordinate 35,058,120 of NW_024496525.1, read as the reverse complement.
TGTTAAGGAGAGAAGAAGAAACACTTTTTAATAAAGCCAAACCTTACTGCACTGTAAACTGAACACTCAAATACTCAGCTGAGTAAACAAAGGCTTGATATTCTAATCCAAAAGTCATTATTAGCCCAGATCTAATTATTATAGAAAAAGAATACTTCTGCACAGAGTGAAAACCCCTATAGCAGTAACAGCACAAAGTCATCACACATACATTTAGTTTCTACTCTTTTTTTCTGGTTTATCATTCATTCTTCCACTGCACTCTCTGGCCTGAAGTTGGGCTAGCTAAGGCTGTGGATGGTTCAGATGTGGTCTTCTTAAAAGGACTCATCTATGGCTATAAATGTTTTGGAAGTATCATTTCTGTAAAGTTTGAACAATTTGGTTTTATTTGGGTTTTCTGACAGTGATGATGCCTGTGCTTTTGTGTTACCTGCACAAACCCTGCCTATGTGCATTTCTTCTACTTTTTGATGAACAAATACAAAAAAAAACAGAAGAGACCTTAAAGGGAAACTTAATCAACCTGCACAAACCCTGCCTATGTGCATTTCTTCTACTTTTTGATGAGCAAATACAAAAAAACAGAAGAGACCTTAAAGAGAAACTTAATCGGACTATTTTTGCTCAGTAACATGTTTAAGGAACATGTTTAATACTGTTCCCTGCAGTGGCACTTTTTCATAACATGACCATCTAATTTGCCTCTCCTACCTTTGAGCCATCCCGAGAGCTGAGTAAGGGGTGGAATTTGTCACAATTTTTGATACTCAGTGACATGAGTCCTCCCTGCACGCCTCTGCAGATGATGTACAAAGCATACAAAGGCTTGGCTAGGCACAAGGGTGGGTGCATTCAACTAGAAATTGTTTTCATATTGTAATCATAAAAATAAATGTTCTGTTTTGTTTATAAAATTACATAGATGGGAAATGGAAGTCATGATTAAGAATAAACTTAGAACTGCTGACTGTATGCATGGTGATGTTTCAAAACAGTAATCCTGAGAATTTAGAGGCAGCTGTAAGCAGTTTCACAATGCTGGTGTGATCTTTAAAAGAAGAAAATCCCTTGCTGCAGTCTGATGGGCAATTACAGGCTTTGAAAAACAGGAGAGGGACTTCCTGAAATGCTTCATTGAAGCAAGCAGCTGTCATTAAAAAAAACCTTTCAACAATAATTCTGGAAATCCAAACAGTAATAGTAGTAGTAGACTTTCTGGGATCTAAATTCTCTCCTGGTTTTAGCCTCAGCTACTGCAGTGGTTAAAGTCTGCAAGGAAATTTAATCTCTGTAATGCCAGCCTGACTTCCAGCTGTGCTGGTGGATAGGAGTGAGGCCATATGACAGTGTGTATCTGGATGTTGTTACAGTTTTCTGAAATAAATTGAATACATGTGTTTTGGCTGAAGCTTCTCTGAGGTAGATGCACAACTGTTCATCCAAAAGTAATCACAATTTCTTTGGCAAAGGTGAAAGATGCTCTTAGTGTAGGCTTGAGCCAGTGCTCAGTGTTGCAAGGATAATGTGGGTGATGAAAACCAAAATACACCTAAAACACATCAGTGACATCAGTTTACAGAATTACAGAATCAATTATCTTGGAAAAGACCTCTGGCATCACTGAGTCCAACTTTTGACTGATCACCAGATCAGTCACCACAGCATGGCACTGAGTACAATGTCCAGTCTTTTCTTGGGCACCTGGAAACTGTTTAGGTGAAAGTATACAATATATTTTTTATTCTTATTATTAAAGGAACCAATAAGATCTAATTAAGTGCAAGTAAGTGCAAAAGACTGGACAAATTAAGCTCAAATACTAGCTCAGGAATGCTCCTGTAAGTAGCTGTGCTGAACCTGGAGGTTCTTGCAGCCTTCAAACAGAAGTTGAAATAGCAGTATGGGAATGATATGGAAAAATTCCAAATGCTGTGGGTGAGAGTGGAGATCTCTGTGTGTATAGCTTAATGTCAATGTAGGTTATCACCTCTGGAATAATTGGAGAGTCCTACAGGAAAAGGGATTTTGCTGTTTGTTATAAGGCCAGATTGTTAACTGTGAAATTCACTTATTAAGTGAATTTGTGTTGCTACCAATTGCACATCTCTATTGTAGTGAGCACAGAGAAAAATTAATTAATCACCATCTGCATAAAGACACGTTACAAAGCTGGAGGGACTCTTCCACTCATTCTAAACCATTTCTTTTTCAGACTAAAATCAAAAGCAGTCTGCTTTCTTTTTGTTGCTTTTTTTTTTCTTTTTTTTTTTTTTTTTAGGATTCTAAGGTAGATCTGATCCTAAAGGACTAAAAGATACTTCAAGGATTATTCTGGTGTTATACTTAAATGTCTTATGTAACAGGACTCTATGCAGAGTGTTTGTATTCTCTCATCACGTGAGACCTGCATAGCAGGTGTCTTCAAATGACACTGATATTTTATCCCTTCTTGTCTGGAATGTTTCATTTTGAAGTTCATTCTGCATCTGGAGTTGCCTGTTTAGGTTTTACAAAGCTTGCTAAGTGGCTTCCTCAGCCCATTTTCATCTTGGTCCTCAAATCTGGGCACATGATTAAGCCAGATAATGGAATATTTCCCTCCTCCATGTGCAGCCCAGCATTTGGAAATGGGACTCCTGGAACTCCACCAGCTACAAGGAATTGAAAAATGTGCTAAGCTCTGTCTTTCTCCTAGCACTTAGGACTTTGAGTTGTAGAAGATCCTGAGATGAATGTGACCTACAACAATCACTGAAGTCCAGCTCCTGGCCCAGCATGGGACACCATGTGCCTGGAAGCCTTGTCCAAATGCTGAACTCTGTCAGCCTTGGTGACCAGTGCCCTGGGGAGCCTGATCAGTGCCTGATCACCCTCTGGAGGAAGAACCTCTTCCTGAAATCCAGTGTAAACCTCCCCTGACACAACTTCAGGCCATTCCCTCAGATCCTGTCACTGGTCCCCAGAGAAGAGATCAGTGCCTGCCTCTCTCTTCCCCTCAAGGGGAACTTGTAGACTGTGATAAACTCTCCCCACACTCTCCTCCAGGCTGAGCAGACCAAGTGACCTCAGCTGCTGCTGTGTGGCTTCACCTCTGGCCTTTCACCATCTTCATAGCCCCTGGGTCAACCTCTATGCTGTGACATCGTTTGGCTGTAATAGGAACCATCAAAGGAACATTACCTTTCAGCAGCTCGAGCTTTCTGTAACAGACATCAAACTGCTTCCTCTTTAGTCACAGCGATGTAAACCTGGATATGGGACATCAGGCAGGACATAAGAGCCAGCCCTCAGCTTCTGAGGACAAAGCTGTTGTTGGAGATGGGGAGCAACTTGGTTTCTTTCTTGTAATGGAGTTTTGTGCGGGTTTTGAAAAGTGAGGTAGCGATTAAATGCGAGAGACAGGCTCAGTGCACCCTGCTGGGCAGGTGATCCCGACACAGGGCTGCGAGTTGTCGCCGTCCATCCCGCTGGGGTGGGGGCTGCCTGCTGTACCTCACACGTGCCACCAGCCGGTCAGCCCGGTCCTGAGGACCCGAGAAAAGGCGCGGTACAACATTTTGGAAGACAAAGCGAAGCCCTTACCCTCCCCAAGCTGCCTTTCGGGGTGAAATGTGGCGGAGCCCCGGCCCCGGTGCCGCCCCGGCAGAGGCAGCGCCGCTCCCTCCGCAGCCCCGCGGGACCCGCGGCCGCGCCCGGCTCCCCGGGGGCCAGCGCGCACCCTCCGCGCTGCGGCCGCGTCCCCGCGGGGCTCCGCTCCGCTCCGCGCTGCGAGCGCGGCTGCCCGGGCCGCGGCCATGGCCACGGACGGTGAGTGAGCGCGGGCGGAGCCCCCGCTGGCCCGGGATGCGGGATGCTGCGGGAGAGGGAGCGGGATGCTGATGGGAGCGGGATGCTGACGGGAGAGGGAGCGGGATGCTGCGGGGAGCGGGATGCTGGCGGGAGAGGGAGCGGGCTGCTGACAGGAGAGGGATGCTGACGGGAGAGGAAGCGGGATGCTGATGGGAGCGGGATGCTGAGGGATGCTGACGGCCCCGGGGATGGGCTCGGAGGGGGAAAGCGGGCCCAGCTGCAGTGGCCCTGCCCCTGGGGCCCGGCGGGGTGGCAGAAGGAGGCTCGGGGGTCGCTGTCCCCCTGCCCGGGCCGGCTGCGGGCGGGGCCCCTCGGCCGCTGCCCGCGGGTCTCACGGGGCTGGGCTGCCCGTGTGTTTCCCACCGAAATGTTCCTGTGCACAGACACGAATTTTAGGGAGAATAAAGGAATAGGAAAGCTGGCTTTTGAGATATTGATGAAGAACAGGTGTTCTTTTAATCATGGGGGACTTGTCTGTGTCTGGGAGCCTGGGAGTTGTTGGGTTTTCTTACCACAGCATAATAGAAATGATTTGAGGGAGGATTTTTGAGTGATGAGGGTGTTGTTTTGATTAATGGTGTTGTTGACCCACCCTGGCTCAGCTCATGGTCGTGACAGTGGTGCTGCTGCCAGGTATTTCCCTCAATATTTCAGCTCACAGCACCAGCGAGTTGCTGAACCTGAACTGCTGCTGTTAGACACAGTCCTGGCAGTCTCCTCATGATTTACTACAAAAATGACAACTTCAATGCTTCCTCAGGATTGCTGGGTTGATTTTGGTACATCTTTTGCCAGCTTTGGGGAAAATAATCACATGAGCCTTTAAGAGATGCCAGGATGACATACAGCAGTGTATAAGTTCTCAGGAAAAAAATCCTAGGCTTGAGCTTTTAATTTAAATAATTGGACTTGATCAGGAGGCTAATTTCTCTCCCCCTTTTGCCATTTGGTGATGTTCCTTTGTGTTTGCTGTTCCTCATTTTCTTTCAAGGCTGTGTCCCTAAGGAAGGGTCATCTCAGGCAAGGCCCAGGCTGGTGGGTGGAGTTGTGGATTTTCCACAACATGGAGATGGAGTCATGTGGTGCTTCAGAGCGGCCTTAGCAGAATTAGGAACTAACCTGGTTTGTTTAGAGTAGTATTAGTACACTTTTACCTTGCGGAATCTCTCCTTCCATGAGTTAGATTTTACAGCAGGGATCCACATCTGACAGTTGACTCCTCATCTGTTTGAAAATTGCTAAATGTTTTGATTGAGAAATAATAACCTGAAATGAAAAAGACTGGAGTGAAGCCTGAAGTTAAAATGAATAAATTGACATTCCTTGGACTTGGTGTACTTGTATTAAATTCCACTCAGATATATACTATGCTTTTTATTGAAGTGGGAAAATCTGGATTGTTTTCAATATCCAGCCTCAGCAGATGCCAGCTTTTCCTGTACTTGTATGGAGCAGTGGCACCATCAGCAGGACCAGGGATTGTCTTTTCTGGGGAGGTTTGGAAGGAGAGCAAGGGCATCCTGAGAGCTCAGGTAGTGTCCACTTCTGTCCTTGTGTCAGAGTTGGTCCTCTGAGAAGGCAGAAAGAGCTAGAAAGTTTCTCTTCCTCTGTGGTTCTGGGCTTCCAGAAGAGGTGGCAGTGATGACTTGAGGTGATCAGAAATCCATTTTACAGCTGTCTGCTCTGGTTTAATTGCTGAATAATTCATTGTTCCCGCTGGCTCAAGGATCGGAATGGAGGGAAGTTTGGTTTCCAGTAACTATGGCTTCAGCTCAATTGGAAATGAGTTTGGCTTGGACGCAGTTCAGGTCACTGCCAAACAGAACTGTGGATCATTTGACAAGGTTTCTAATGGTTTTAATTAAAGGTGGGGGAGCCAGTGCTGTTTATTGATGATCCAGATGAAGGGATTGAGTGTGTTGGTGACAGCATCAGGCTGGCTGGGAGTGCTGACCTGCTGGAGGGAAGGAAGGCTCTGCAGAGGGATGCAGAAGGCTGGATGGGTGGCCCAACCCCAATTTTGTGAGACCACAAGGTGAAGTGCCAGGTCCTACACCTGGATCACAAGAACCCATGTGCCACCACAGGCTGGAAAGCTGCCTGGAGAAAAGGGACCTGGGGGTGTTGGCAGCAGTGAGCAGAGCCAGGTGTGCCCAGGGGGGCAGGAAGGCCAATGGCACCCTGGGCTGTGCCAGGAACGGTGAGGCCAGCCAGACCACAGCAGGGATTGTCCCTCTGTACTCTCACTGGTGAGGCTGCACCTCGAATCCTGAGCTCAGTTTTGGGCCTCTCATGTCAAGAAAGACATTGAGGGGTTGGAGCATGTGCAGAGAAGGGAACGGAGCTGGGAAAGGGTCTGGAGAACAAATCTGACATTCAGCAGCTGAGAGAACTGGGGGGGCCAGCCTGGAGAAGAGGAGGCTCAGGGGGGACCTTCCCACTCTCTACAACTCCCTTACAGGAGGGTGGAGCCGGGGGGGGTCAGGCTCTGTGAGGAACAAGCAATAGGACAAGAGGAAATGGCCTCAAGCTGTGCTTGAAGAGGTTTAGATTGGATATTAGGAAAAAAAAAAAAATGGAAAAGGTTGTCAAGCATCAGAACAGGCTGCCCAGGGCTGTGGTGGAGTTACCATTCCTGGGGGGATTTAAAGGAAGTGTAGATGTGGCACTTGGGGACATGGTTTAATGGTGGGCTTGGCAGTGCTGGTTGGGCTTGGTGATCTTAGAGGTCTTTTCCAGCCTAAATGATTTCATTATTTGATGGTTTTAAATAGTGGAAGTAGATTGACTTCCATTTCAAAGTTCATGTCACTGCATCTTGGTTTTGGTTTTAATTCTTGCTTCATTTTGATGTAACATTGGCTAAATTCTTGCTAATAATCGACCTGCGTCACATCTGGCTTTGCTGAAAGCAAATCTTAAGAAATGTCTGCTTTGTGGAAAATACTGATTTCACTTGTGTGTTCCTTTCTAAACATGTGCAACACAGGTACTTCCACAAAGAGCCTGCATTTGTGCATATCTACCTGTCCCTGTGACTTCAAAGTAAATTGGAGAATATTTAAAATCTGTTTCCTGCCTGTTTTGATTCAAGGGATGGGAGGGATATTCTCCAGGGATGCTGCCTCTGAGGAGAGTTTGTTTTTCACAAAGATAGGCACCTTTACATGTCTTGGAGGAGAGGATGGGGAGGGCTTCACTGAAGAACTGGGCTGCTGTTACAAAGGTGCAGAGAGCATTCAAAAGCCAAAGGGCTGCTGGGCTTGTGGATCCTACAGCCAGGCTTATATTTATAAGGCTTATAACAACATTTTTAGAGGTTTGAAGACAAAAGTGAGTTACCAAACCAAATATTTTTGAGGTTGCAGGGCACCTTAAGCTGAATGCATCCCTGTAGCCTTGTTACTGAGGGCTGCAGCACTGGTTTAATATGCTTAGGTCACCATGAAATGGGACCTGCTCAGTGCAGAGGGGTGATTATGGAGGAAGTGTTGTGGCTGTGGTGTGGCTGAGGATGTGCTGGAAGCACTGTGGCAGCCAGAGCACTTCCAGCTGTGCCAGGTTTTGGGAAGTGCAGCACTGTGCCTTGCCTTTGCTCCAAGTAATGATGCCAGCCCCTCCTCAGGGAGCCATCTGCAGGAGCCTGGGATGTTTATTTGCCTTCTTGGAGTGTTCTTTTTCTTTCTGTGCACGTGGGGAACACGTGAGTCCCATATGGGTATGTCCTTCCATGCCCATGCTTCAGCTGTAGAGACACCTCTTAAGTAAAGAGGAGCAGTCATAATTACCAGGAGACATTTCTAAAAACATCAGGCAGCTCTGTTTAGAAAAGCAGCCTCAGGTGTGCCTCAGGTAGGTTGATGTCATGGCTGATGGGGCTGAGTAGTCACTGAGGAGTCTTTGTGCTCATGTCCCCTTTGTGTGATCCGCTGTTGATGGCTTGGTTCTGCACACAGAAAGTTTGATCAATTATTCAGCAAGGGCTAGAGCCTGAGCTGTCTCAGAGCTGGCAAGCTCTGCCTCTACAGACTGGTGTGGTTGGTTGTTATCTAGGCACTCTGACTTTGCACAGACTGTTCTTTGTGTCGTTTTGGGAGATGAATTCCCAATCAGAGGAGAATATGGCTATCAACCAGATACATATACACCCAGCCTGTGACAGTGGCTGTAATCAAATCCAATTAGGCATGTTTTAATCACTCAGGGGTGCTAAGTTATCTGTGCTGTCTGGAATGAATTTCTTGGATGCCTTCCTTCTTATGTTTCAGATAGATTGGCTTTGTGTTGGAGAGTTAAACAGGGGGGTAAACAGTCACTTAAAATTGACAAAATTATCCATCAGCAGCTGCAGGACTTGGTTAAAACAATGAAAATTGACCTTGTGGCAGCCTTCTCAGTGGGTGTGTTGGGGACAAGATGCCATTTGTGAAGTCCTGAGAAGAGCAGAGCCAAGAGGAGACACGACAAACAAAGTCTGTGACTGCACCAGCTGAGGGGCTGGGATCACAGCTGCACTGTGTGCCCGTGGGGAGCTGCTGGTGACATCTCTCCATTAACCCTGTCCCCATTTCTGGCTTGGAGTCACCTGTGTGGTGCTCCCTGCTGAAATGGGCAGTGCAGGGCCCCTGAGTGGCACTGGGCAGGGATGGGGTGGGTATTTTTATTTATTATAAAGCTGATAGTTTTGCTGGTTTATTTTTTTTCTTAGGGCACCTCATACCATTCTGACCCCCCTGTTCCACAAGTGCCTCTTGTGTCTCTCTCTGTCCCTTGCAGGAGGCACAGCTGGGACTTGTTGGGATTCTGCCACAGAGTCCTGGAGTGGTTTGGGTTGGAAGGGACCTTAAAAATAATTTAATTGCAGCTCCTCTGCCATGGGCAGGGACACCTTCAGTGGACCAAACCTTGCTCTGATGCTGACTTTGAGACTGTGGGGGTTTTGCTTCTGCTCCCTGTTTGCCTGTGCTGTTTCTATAGTCTTCTGTAATGAATTATTATTATTATTATTTCTTAAAATTCTATTTATTTATTTGTTTATTTATTTATTTATTGACTCAAATGCACAAGACAATGGGTACCTTCAAGGAGCAGGGAGTCAGTCCTAATTAGCCTTCATTGGCTTTGATAGATGTTTGAAAACACCTGTGCTTGCTACTACAGCTGGCAGGTGTGCTTTTAAGATTGTTATTATTTTATTAAAAATACAGGTTTACAGGTGCCAGAACTACTTATTTTGGGTCAAAACCAGAGTTTTCAAACACTTAAGCACTTCTTATAAAAATGCGGAAAATCAAAATGTGGTTTACATCTCAGAAGTGTTTAGGGAGCATATTCAGACAATGTACATAAATTTGAAAAAAATTCCCCCAAATGTTTCCCATCACATTATCCTGGCAGCCAAGGGCTTGCAGAGTTGGAACAAAAATGTTTGGTAGCTGAATAAACACCCAGTAATTTTAACAAAGGTCTACTCAGGTCCTTTTGGTGTCTCACTGCAATTGAAAGAAGAGAGCTCTCTAAAAGAATTTATTGCTCTTTGTGGTACTTTCTCCTTTCCCAAGCATTATTCCTACCAGTGTGGGGAGAGGGATTCTGCAAAGAGAAGGTATCTACACAATGCTGTTTCCTGCTGGTGATGTGAATGTGATCTCAAGACAAACATTTGGGCCACTGTTTAAAGGCAGTTATTGGGATCTTGAGGATGTTGTCTGCAGAAAAGGATTTGTTATGTATTTATCAGACAATGGCAGGGGGGCATGAAGCACAGTTCCAGAGTGGGTATTTCTTCTCTCTTGTTTCCTAGTGGCTCTTTGCAACCAATATTTTCCATCAATAACTTTTGTTGAAAATACTTAAGAAGGTTTGTTGTCTGAAACCCACTTTGCATAACATGCCTTGGTTATGCTTTGTGCTTCAAAACTTTGAGTCAACCCTGAAGAACAACACAATCACCATAGAAATCACAGAAAATGTTTCATGTGTGCGTGGGTTTTGTCCTCTTTCTTGTTTTGCAGCACTTGAAATCTTCAGAGTTTCTCTCCAGAGGAGCAGATAGATGGAAAAAAGGAGGTGTTTTTCTTTTCATTGCCACAAGGACTAGAAGGTTACAGCAGCTGATATTTTTGCCTCATGATTTACTTCAGATCTACACATTTAGGTAAAATACCTATTATTGTTTGATGGAGGTGTAGATTTTAGTTGGTGAAGTTGTGATACTCACCTTTAAAGTCTTAAAAAAGATGTGCACGCTCTATGAAACATGCATAGAGTTACAAATTATTTAATTTTCTGGGTGCCAAAATGACTTAAGAATTTCTGTAGCATCAACACTGCAATTATATTTATTGGTCATCATGTGGGGGACACAACTGTGCTGGGAGCCCTGCTGAAAAATTAATGCAGGAGGTTCTGTGGCTGTACTTCAGAGTAAATGCTTGTTGAGATTTTACTGAAGCTGTAAGAGATGAGCTGGACAAATGCTCATAGCATTTTGCAGCAGTGCTTTGGGTTCTGTTCTGCAGTTTGATTGGTTTTCTCCCTGCATTTCAGTGTAACATTAATAGTTGTTTCCCCAGCTTAACTTGGATTTTGTATGATTGCTGTACCACAGAATTTTTAGTTAGAATCAGAATGCATTCCATGCTGAAGTTGGATGACAGCCTGCAAACAAATGAGGGTGTGTTTCTGTTGCCATGATTTGCATTGGGAAGTTCTGCTGTGTTTTTTGGGGCAGTTCACAGGGAGGGATCTGACAATCTGCAGGTGTTTCTGTCTGTGCTGCTCCTGCTGTGTGTCAGTGGTTGTCCTGCCTGGCTCCAGGAGCCACATGCCAATGTTGTCATGGACTGAACCATGGGATGTGCACCTAACTGTGCATTAATTACATATTTATACATACGTCAGGGACGCTTCACAGGTGGAAAATAGTGAACTCACCACCCAGTTACAGAGTCTTGACTGTATGACATTCTCAATTTAGCTCAAATACTGGCAACCTCACCTTTCTCATTACCCAGCAACCCAGGCCACATGACCTGATCTGTCCAAAATGACAAAACAACCAGAGAGCTTTGATTTAGTAAAGACAAATGGAAAGTTGCACCTGCAGGAGGAGCCCTCAAACTGTGCTGCCCATGCTGGTACAACCCAGTGTGTCCTGCTCTGGAGCTGCTCATGGTTTATCAGTGCAGCATTGAAGGTCAAGAGGGGCAGAGAGGCAGGGGATGTGCTGTTCCTTGCCACTCTGGAAATTGGTTCAGGTATGTCTGAGTCACAGAATGGTTTGTGTTGGAAGGGACCTTGCAGATCATCTTGTTCCAACTGCCCTGCTATCCCTTTCCACTAGACCAGGTTGTTCCAAGCCCCATCCAACCTGGCCTGGAGCATTTCCATGCGTGGGGCAGCCACAGCTTCTCTGAACAGCCTAGGCCAGGGCCTCAGCAGCCTCAGAGCCAAGAATTTCATCTTAATATCTACTCTAAACCTACTCTCTTTCAGTTTGGAGCCATTACTCCTTGTCCTATCAAGAATTACATCCTTCAGGCTCTGTGAAGATGTCAAGGTGACAATGTTGCCACTTGCTCCCAACCCTGTAAGCTAATGCTGAAAAATCACTAGTTGTAAGTCTCAAAAAACATACACACCATGACTGACCTTTACGCTGCTCACCTCTGGTTTCCAAATATTTCTCCTGCAAAAACATGAGCTAGAAACAGAAGTGCAAAACAAAGCTGACCTTCTCTTTTGTGCTGACTTGGGTCCAAGTGTCACAGAATCAAGAAAAACACCAAATAACTTAAATGTGCTAGCAACTCTGGGAACAGAGTCCCCCTTTTAGAGGAAAAGGAATGGATTTAAGCATTCCCAACAGGCAATCTCAAGAGGGGAAGGAGTGATTCTAGTGGGAACATTTGTTTTCAGTGCTTCCACAGCAATGACTATGCAGTCATTTATTTGCCTGCTGAAGGCACAAGGACAGATCCCCAGAGCTGCTCTTCTCCCCATTTGCCTTCCCATTGCTTCCTTGCTTTTTTGGTTCAGTTCTTTACCCTCTTCACTTCTCCTCTCCCCCTCCAGGGCAATGGAAAGGTGGGAGCTGTGCTTGGCTTACTCACTCAGGAGCTGGAGACCCTGAGGGAAGGTTTCCTTCCCAGACACTGCAGAGAGGTCCAGGAGGAGCTTTTGTCCGAGCTGAAACAGAACAGTCCCACAGATCCAGTAACCTGCCAGGCATCTCCATGGGAAGCCCTGCAGCCTGTGTGGATTGCTCTAAGTCAATCAGTGCGAGAGGCAGAGCAGCACAGAGGGAGAATGTGCCCCTTTCTGGGGCTGGAAAGAGGAGCCTTCAGGCTCCTGAGCTGCTGCCCACGTTCTCTGCGCTTGGCAGCAGCAACCACTGGAGCATGAGCAAAAAGCCAAGATTGCCTTGCGTCAGGAGACTTCCTCACAATGGAGTTCACAAGGGGCTTGTGCTCCTCTGGCCTTTCTCTTTGGCCCACTGAACATTTAAAAGGAGCAGCTCCAGCAGGGTGTACTGAGAAAGAATTCTTCAGGAGGGTCCCACAGGCCAGGGCAATGAGGGTGGTGGGGTTCAGGTCCTCCTGGGCAAAGCCAGGACTTCCCCTCAGGGCCGTCCCACCTTGCAGCCCTGCTGGAAAGGAAAAGTGCTGCCCACATGATCTCACATGGTGCTTCATCTCTTCAGTAATGGATGATCTCAGCAGGAAACGTAGGCAGAAGCTTCTGTGCTATGGGTTGTGGGGAGGATTAGGTACGAAAGAGTTCTCCTGTTTTGGTTCATGCTGTCATGGTTTCTGTGAGCAGGTGGGTGCCCAGGGAATTTTAATGCAAAAAATGTCAGATCCCCTAGGATTAGGTGTCAACTGACTGATGATTTTGAGGAATGAAGTCTTGAATTTGGCACATAAAAATAGCAGTTGCGTGGGACCTTGTCACCGATTTCCTTTGAGAACCAACCCTTTTCTGAGAACTTTAACTTTGGGATTCTGCTGCTGTTCAGTTCTAGTATGTAAATATTCATTCACCAAATCTCACTCTTGTGCACTCTGCCCCCAGTGCCTCCCTGCAGCATTTACTGTGCTAATGGGGTGACAATGGGTCACAGGTTGCATAATAAGGTGAGGACTGTAAGGCCTGAACTTCACATGGCTGGAAATGTGTCAGTACCATGATAATCACAAGGTAGCAGCTGTCTTATCCTTTCTTTTTATTTTTCTTTTTGAAACCCACTCCACTTGTTTTATAATTACTTGGGCTCATTATGAACGCAAAAATAGCTCCTCTATTTAAAGAGAACAGATGGTTTTTCTAATGATTTTTCCTTAAGATTGAATGAATTGTGGTTGAGTCAGAAACTGCCAGCCCAGAAACGTATGTTTTGATTAGAGAAATACTTGATTAGGTTAATTGAGTGTGACTCAGTGTGATGTACATTTGGCCAACTCAAAAGCATTCCAACTTTGTCTTGGATAGAGACTGCAGTACATGTCTGAGGACAGAGCAGCAGGGAAGGGAGCGCAGGTGAAGATGGATAAGCCAAAGGGATGTAACACTTCCAGGAGGGCTGGAAAGCATTTAAAACATGAGAACACATTTGTCCATTCACTTCTTGTTCCTTGGTCTTTGCCAAGAGCAAACTCCTTCCAGTTTCCACCTGAGAGGCCTCTGAAGGTCAGACCCAAACTGAGAGACAGCTAAGGGTGGTCCTGGGGCCCAGTCTGAGAAGAGGGGCAGAGAGAGTAAGCTGCAGAGTAAGTTTGCCTTTGGGAAGTCCCTGTGTCATGAGAAGGAGCAGGGATTTGCTTACACTGAGCCTTGATGAGTTAAAGACTTCAGAGCTGTGTTTGTGACATCCAGGAGAGTGTGTGTTTTAGCAGACAGGTGATCTTTTCTGCCTTTAATAGAAAAGGAGGAAGAGGATCTCCTGAGCAGGCTCAGTGACACTCAAGGTGCTTTAGTTAGGCCATGGAGTGAGTTTAATGCGCTGTAATTTCCATGCAAGCTCAAGCTTGGTGGGACAGGATACATCAGAGATGATGTGGAGCTCAGCAAAACAGGTAAACTTCAGACAATAACCCGAAATCTCTGACTTCTTGACTATTTTATGATGTTTGCTGGAGACTAAGGGATTGTGATGCCTCTCTGAGACCTCAGTCCTCTTCCAGATGCTGGCATGTAGCCAGAAAACCTCTCAAGAGATATGTCCTGTGCTCCTTTCCTCTGTGACTAGAAATGGCTTGCACAAAATGCAGTCCTTGACGTTCCCACTGCAATCCAGCTCTTGCTCTGGGTGGTGTCCAGAACCATCTTCTAGAGACTCTTCCTCTCCTGTGGCTGTGTAAGTCTGAATATAAACTCAAACCTCTTTGAGAGGTGTAGTGGTGTGTTTTTTTTGTTTTATTAGTGTACCAGCAGCCCTGGTTTTGCAATTCCCAGCATGACTTTTGGCAGCTGGGCATCCATTCTTTTCTCTTTTTTGCTTTTTCCCCAGTGCTCCTTATTCCTGCTCCCTTTTCCCTGTGTGGCTCACGAAGCAGAGATCTCCTTCTCCAGACCTGATCCCCGTGTTGCTGCTGTGGGGCTGCCAAGGTCAGCAGGCAGCTGCCAGTGGGCAGCAGGAGGGTGGCTCAGCCACGTCTCTGTGCCCTTTGAAGGGTATTTTGTGTGTCTGTGTCCCTTCAGACATGTCCTGCTACGTGCCTGACATGAATCATCTCCCACAGCATTTGTGCAGTTTGATGTGGGCAGTGGCAAACCAAACCAAACAGGTCCTGCCCTTATCTCACCCCCTTTTTTGGACTCCTGGATGCTGAGAATTTTAGACTTTCTGTGCCTAAAGGTACAGACCCATAAGAGAACACTGCATTTGACCTGAGGTCATGGAACAGGCTTCCAAAAATGATTGATAGCACTGGGATTATGGAGGTGTAGTTGGTTAGAAGTGTGTAATATCACAGGGTGGAAAACTTAGAGTTTGGGGTTGTAGAATATAGAAATAAATATGGAGCAGGATGGAGGCTTTAGGGTGGAGGCTGGTTGTTCTTCTTTACCTTCTTCTTTCTTCTTCATGGGTTTGGGTGATGTTTTGTAATTGGACAGAAAAGTCCACAGTGCGGGCTTCAAGGGATCAGTTATTGGCTTAAAAGGGAAAATAACCTAGGTGTCCTTTCTTAATTGGATAGTTTAGTCTTAAAAGACCTTGAACAAGACACAGTTAGCTGTTTTGTGCCTTGCTAATGAAAAGCTGCAGAACTCCTGGTTGTGAGGCTGTTTCACTGATAAGAAATAATAAACACCTGAGTCTGAACATGGACTACGGTCTGGAGTGCCTTCAATCCAGACCCAGAGAAACCAATACCTTTCTGTGGGCAAAATTGTGTCTTTCAGGACGTCAAGGCAGACATCACCTGTGGGGACAGCATGTGGGTGTGGAGCAGGAGGTCTGGAATGATGTGTACAAGATGCTCTGCCAACGCCAGAGGAGAAGGATGAGATGTGCCAGCCCACCTCCTGTTGCAAGGGTGATGCAAATGTGTCCATGTGGCTGTTAGGATGTGATATTGACAGACACATTTGATGTAGTTTGATATGTCAGGGTTAAGGAGTGTTTTATCCTCTCCTTGCTGGGTTATGAATGGAAAAAATTATTACATTCAGCTGCTTGAAGGTATGTAGGTATGGTAGTGAGCTGTGTTGGAGGATCTTTCATCAGGAATCTGAGAGAAAGGAACTAAAACTAATTTTAAATCAAAGCAAAGCACTCCCAGGAGCAATAGCCATCATTCTCTAGCACTGCACAGGATTTGGTTGCAGCAGGTCTGAGTACAGCAATTTTTCATCCTGAAAGGACCAGCTAGATTCCTCATCCTGTGATCTGAGTTACAGGAATAGTTGTGGCTTTGGGGAACGGAGCAAGTAATTAAAATTACTGTATTTATTTTTCTGTGTTATAATATTTATTTCTATTTTTATTATGTTTCATTTTATTATCAATTTTTCATTTGATATTGGAAGTCCTTCCTAAAAGGCCATGCCTTATTTCATAGATGTACCTTCCTAAGCAGAGGCAGGGGCAGGTGAAATATTGTCCAAAATACACTGACAACCACCTGAGGAGCTTGAATCTGAATTCTTGTCTAAATTATTGGCCGTGCCTCATATCTGGTAGACAGCACTCCCCTCTGTGGTGTCTTCAGAGCCGATTTTGTAAGAATTTTTGCCTCGATGCTGGAATGAGAGGGGCTCTAGAGGGCAGTGCAGCATCCCTGTGATGGGAGTGCCTCCGGATTCGTTCATAGGAATCTCACTCGGCAGGATGATTGCTTAAAATAGATAAAAAGAAGATAGAATTAAGCAGTAGTTTTTGTTATTTCACAGCGAGATTTGAATGATGAATTTTTTTTGCACCGACAAGACTTAGCCCTCTTTTTAGAGGAGCTTTGAACATTGGACTGGCTGTACTAATTTTGAAAAGGTTTTAATCTCTTAAAAAAAAAAAGAAAGTATGATATTTGTGTAGAATTTAAGGAAACAAACAAACCAAAGCCCATCCCTCCTGTGCACCTAGCAGAGCCCACATGAGAACAATTTGTTTTCACAAATTTTCTTTCCCCTTCTCCAGCACAGCCTTATAATGCAACACATCCTTTGACTGGATGTGCTCCTGTTTCCCTTGTGGGGAGATAAATCAATAAATCATTGTGTCAGCAGAGCACAGCTTGAAGCAACATCTCCTTGTGCTGGAATGTTTTGAATTCACTTCAGGTGGGAGCTCAGATGTGCCACACACACCTGCCTGCTGATCACATTCCAGGGCAGCGTGCAGAATGGCAGGGTGGTGATTGAGGGTGTCAGCCTGCTCCCCAGGATGTGCAGCCACAGCCTGGAGCCTGCTCCTGCTGTCAGAAGGGGTCAGGAGCTCCTTGCTACCCCATAAACAGCTCGTGTGTGGCTGGCTGATTATTTCATGAGCTTTTGGCATGGATTTTCGCTCTGTGAGAGAGTTCATGTCTCCAGACTGTGTGGATTGTGCTGCTCATGTGGATGGGGTCTTTTAGGACTGGGCATGAAGGAATCGGGGCAAAAATCCTGCAGAGAGGAGTTTGAGGCAGGACTGTGCCCCCAGCTCCCCTCTGCAAGGCAGCACATGAGGGATTTCTATCAACTTCCAAGGTAGCAGTACTTCCATATTCAACTGGACTGCCTT
The DNA here is from genome assembly GCF_017590055.1 of Onychostruthus taczanowskii. Taxonomy (NCBI): domain Eukaryota; kingdom Metazoa; phylum Chordata; class Aves; order Passeriformes; family Passeridae; genus Onychostruthus; species Onychostruthus taczanowskii. The sequence goes on along the minus strand of NW_024496525.1, from coordinate 35,041,043 downwards.
TCACAGCAGGAGGGAGGAGATTATCCCCAGCAGTTCCTCTGGGAGAATGCAAAGGAGCTGCATGTGGGCTCAGCATTAGGTCACTGATACTTCTGAAATACGTGTTTGTTTGTTTTCTAAGGAGAGTACATCTTGTTCATCTCTGCAAATCAGAGATGATGAGAGGAAAGGAGGGGCTGTGGATAACTGAGGGGACTTTACATAATTGAGGTGAAAAATAAGATGCTCTCATTTGAACCAGAGGAAGGAAAATTGCTTATATACACTTCCAGAAGAATCCCTTTTGTAAAAAAAACCCCACAGTGTTTCCTCTCTCCCTTCTATCTGCTTTCTTTATGTTCTTCAGTTCTGCTTTTAAAGAGAAGGTACATGAGACCTACAAATGCCACAGTTCTACTGTGACTTAATTCTCTTTTTCAGCAGTACCTGTCCACCTTCTCTATGGTTTTTGAGAGAGCTGCTGCTCGTGGTTTTTTTCCAGGTGAATTGAACAAGCTGCCTGTCAGACCACCCTGGTTTTCAGACACCAAAATGTAGAATTTTCAAGTAGGAGACCTGTTGGTAACACTTTGTGAATCAGACTGTCTGCTGTCTGATGAATGCTGCATAGCTATTACTGTAGTAGAGATTGCTGCTAATTTATGTTTGTACCAATTAATTTCCCTATGTGTTTCCTAATTAAATAAGGTATGACTGTAAAGCAGATTAACAGAATGATGCCAAATTCCTGTCTACAGTCTCCTTCTGAATGAAGCTTGTTATTTCCTCTATGGTTTAAAACTGAGCCGTGTGTGCTGTCTTCATTTAGATTAAGGAGCAAAAAATCAGCTTAATTTCATACTGTTATTATTTAAGACTGCTCTGATTTTTCGGAGAAGGGAGATAGCCAGAGGGCTTAATGCCATTCAATTGATGCGCTGCAAGTTCTTGTCATTAGCATTTCTTTTGTGTGCAGCTCCTTTAAGATAAGGGACATCTTTTCTGCTCGCTGTTCTCACACCATTCCTTTGCCTGCCTGATGCTCCAGGTGTTCAGAAGTGGATAAATAATAGGGAGGAGGGATTTTATTTTTCCTAAAATTTGAGAGTCAGAATATGGTTGTTGGCTTTTAAATACAGTAGCGCTTTTTATTGCCCTTTTCCCCCTGAGTGGTTTGCCCTCCTGTTAATGGGGGTGATCTGCAGTGAACTTGGCTGAATTCTGCCTGTTTTAGCAACAAGAGGTAAAGGCCTCAACACTCTCTAAGGAAAAGTTCAGAAAGTCAAAATAGATTCAGTATAAGCAGTGCCAGGGCACACAGAAAGTTAATTGTTCTGCTAATGAGAGAGAATTCTGCCTCCCTCAGCTGGGTCAGCTGGGAATGTAGAAAAGCAAACATGATGACTCTGGGCCCTAAAGCTTCTGCTGGTGTCACTGCTTTTGTAATTCTTGGCCTTGCAAGGAGAGAGAACGGTCTGGAATTTAATATTCCCTCTCCTTATGTGCTCTCATTAAATCTGTGCTCATGGCTTGCGGGCTGGATCTGATGGAACCATCGCAGCTCCCCGACTTCACTGGCATCACTTTCTACACAGGAAGAGTGTGCTCATGGCTTGCGGGCTGGATCTGATGGAACCATCGCAGCTCCCCTGGCATCACTTTCTACACAGGAAGATCTTACCAAGGTTTTAAAACCAATTTCAGTTCACTTGAGCAAGTTGTGAGGACTGCTCCTCACCTGCTGGATCTGCAGGCATGTGCCAACTTCAGAGAAAATCTGAGCAAGAACCTGAGGGGGAAAGGCAAAAGTTGGCAGCAGTGCTGGGGAAAGCACAGCAAGGTCTTGTTCAGCACACTTATTCCTCAGACAATGCTGGCTGTTCCAGGGCTGGAGAAACACTTTTTTGTCTAAGTTGTGAGAAAGCCAGCCCTGAGCTGTGTGGCAGCAGGGCACATCCACTGTCAGGCACAGCCTGGCAGGAAAGCTCCTTTCCATTGCTGAGCAGAGGACATGGGGGAGACAGGGAGAGAAGCTGATGCTGAGGATGGATCAGCTGGGAGACCCTTTGGTGCTGAGTCCTTTTCCAGAGAGCACAGACCCGTCTGAGCTCTGCTGGGATGCTGTGAATTGCTGATGCTACCTGAGAAAGTGCAAGACAGGCACTGGTGGGCGTCAGGAATGCAAATCTCCCTGAGACCTGACAAGTCTGTCGCAGTTTTGCCAAGATGGAAGAGCTGGCTCCTGGCTCATCCCTGAACCTGTCTGCCAGTGCCATGGAGGATGGGAGCCACAAGGGCTCCTGGGGTGCTCTAGACATCTTGCAGGTGCTTTAGGGCGTGCCTGCCCTGCAGTTTGATGCAGTCACTGCTAGCCGGGTGTGTGGGAGTGGGAAGAGACAGAAGGACCTGCCTGGCACTCGGCAGAAGGTGGATGTGGGAGCCATCCTTGAAGCACTGGCAAACTCAGAGAGATAATGAAGTTTTCCAGTCTGTCCCTGGGGCTGTGGAGGGAAGGGTGACTGCAGCCAGCAGTAAATCTCTCTGGTCAGCACCTCATCTCTGACAGCAGCTCCTGGTAGGAGCACAGGAGCAGGGCTGGCATGAGAGCTGCTTCTCCTTCCGTGATTTCACCCAACTTTCACAGCCTGCAGCTCAGGGATGAGCACTCTGATCCAGCTCCTGCCAGGCTGCTCCACCAGGATGCAGGGATGCAAACTGCAGGCAGGCAAGGTCACACTGCTTTCCTGTAAACGGCAGGCGTGTGCAAAGTGTAATGGATAATTCCATGATGTCAACGACCAGAAGCAAACGTCTCACAGGGTGTAATTGGTTTCTCTATAGTGTCAAGTGCTTTTATGTGTTCAGCATAAATATCTTTGCATTGATTGGGAGAAGAAGGTAAAAATCAATGATTTACAACACTGAAGTGCTTAGAACATGACATTAAAATGACTCTGAGAGACTTAGCTCATAGGGGACATAGTAAATACTCCAGAGGTACAGGAAATGAAGAGAATCTTCCCAAGCACTGAAACCAAGCAATAAATTTGATAGATGCTGTGTTTCTCTGCCTAATGGGTTTTAATACTGACTTTCTTTTTGTAGAATTGCTCTCTTTTTTGTTGTTTAGTTGTGGTTATTTTTCACTCTTATTTTTTTGGATGTTTAGGACCCCAGGCTAAATGGAGACATTATTATTTTCATGAGGAAACTCTATAGCTTGAACAAAGTGGGAAACAAGTCCTGTTCGGCTGGCTTTGTACACTAAGCACCAGGAGTGTGTCCTGAATTATGAGTGCTGAGGAGCACAGATAGCCACAGAAAATAAAGCTGGAAGGACCACAGATCCATCCCTTTGCCCCACATCCAGATGAACCGTATCTAACTCACTGCTGACAGATTTTCTTGCTGCGATTTAAGCACAGAGATCAGATAATCTCCATTCTCTTAATAGAGATTTTTTTTATTTCCCTTTTCTTTGTATCTCCTTGTGTTACCAGATCCATCCCTTTGCCCCACATCCAGATGAACCGTATCTAACTCACTGCTGACAGATTTTCTTGCTGCGATTTAAGCACAGAGATCAGATAATCTCAATTCTCTTAATAGTGATTTTTTTATTTCCCCTTTCTTTGTATCTCCTTGTGTTATATGCTTTCTGCAGGCTTTTTGCTTTTTTGTTTGGGTTTTGGATTTTTTTTTGTTTGTTTGTTTGTTTGTTTGGGTTTTTTTACTAGGCCTTTAAGTTGTCCCTTTTTTAACCCCAGTAAGCTACCAGACTTGAGATGCAGTCAGAGTACTTTGATTCCTCCCAGTCTAGAAAATAAGACACAGTGGTTTTTGATGGAAGTATTTATATGCTACTTTGGTACTTTTGTATTAGTCAGGAGGATCCTAACTGTCTTTCAGTGCTGGCAGCAACTCGTGTGATGAGCTGTTCCCTGGAGAGGAACAGCTCTGAGCTTCCTAAGGACTTGCAGCCTCTTGTCTGGGAATCTCAACTTGAGTTTGGGCTTCAAAGTAGAAGGAAAAAAAATGGCAAATTAAGCCTGAAAGATTCCAGATCTGCCTGGTGCAGGAGGCCATGTGATGAAGTGTGCAAATGGATTGCTGGTGTGCTTAGCTGAAATTCAGATGCTTGCATTTATGTGAGGGGTAAGAAGCAAGGTGTCCCTGGGGTGCTCTGCTGGCCCTGTGCATCAATATCAGCAAAAGTCAGCACAGCTCTTTACTCTGTTCTTGAAATATCTGTATCTAACAAGGGCAGGAAGCCACATGAAGGGAATTGACAATGATATTTTCAAGAATTTTCACTAAGATTGCATGCAGCTACCTGCAGACACAAGGTGAAGCATCAGCTAGATGCAGTGTCACTTTCTTCCTCAAACCTAAAATGAGGAAGGGAAAACTGTTTGCTCAGGACTTTCTGCCTCTTCAGTGCACAGGTCTGACTTGACTTTGGCTGCCTGCTCTAATTGCTGTTTAATGAAAAAGCTGTAAAACCCTGTGGAACAGCCAATAAATCAGCAATGCATAAGGAAAATCTAAAAAGCGTGTGCATTCCCAAAGTGACATGAGGACAACAGGGGATGTGATAACCTGAGATCTTCTGACCTTTTAACCCCCAAATCTCTGTGGGAACTCCTGTTTTTCCACCTGGCTGTTGGCAGAATTGATGATTTCTGTCTCACCATCTCTTCAGCCCTGCACTGCCTTTGAATCCGGTCCAGCACAGCTCTGCTCCTGTGCCAGGCAGGCTGCTGTGGGCAGTGCTGACTGTACACTTTGCCCAGCGCTGCCAGGAAATTGCTGCCCTAGGGTGAGGCCAGGAATTGTTAAGTTTTTAAGGAACAAGTCAAGGCTGTTGCTGAACTGAGGGTAGAAACATGCTGTGAACTGAAATAATTAACACAGCTTTGATCACAGAAGTAGGCATTGCTTTGTCTGTGGCTTTACACAAAGTTAAAGGAAAAAGTGAAAGGTGTTAATGGTACCTCTTCATTAATCCTTCAGAGTGGTAAATTAGGTCCTGGTTTCCGTCCTTGCCACCAGCATTGGTGTGTAGCCTCTTCCTGTGCCTTTCCCACTGCTACCTTTAGGTTTGGTAAAGAATGATGCTGGATCACTGGGTGGAATTAATTTATGACAGTTCAAAGCACAGCTCAGGTGGTCCTGGTGAAGAAAAATAGAGCAGCAGTGACCTTGTGCTGGAAGAGCATCCGGCATGCCACGTGTTATCCCATCCCATCCCTCTGTGCAGCCAGTGCTTGCTTTACACTGGGATTGCCAAACACCAGCCCAGACCAGGAATGTCTGCTGAGCCCATGGGTCAGTTCCCATGCCAAGGGCTGATCCTACAGGACATGGCAGTGTGGGCTGCAGGTGTCACCTGGAGGCAGCCAAAGCCCATGTTCAGTGTGCTGCCATGGCAGCCTGGAAGGTGAAGGCAGTGCTTGCAGCTGGAGGGTCGTGCTGGCTGCTAGGGGGGTTGAAGACCTGTGCTGCTGCTGAGGGGTGAACAGAAAGCTTCTGCCCACTGTCCAGGCACAGACCCTGCTCAGCAGCAGTGGTGAGGGCTCTGCAGCTGCTCTGGGAAGGTGCAGGGCCTGCCGGGGTTATTGGGGCTGCTGCAGATGCAAGCGATCCCCTTGGCAAGCCCTATCACCCCAAGCTGTGCCACCCTGGCCAGCAGAGCAACTCCTGCCTGGTCTGAGCAGTGATCTGGCCTGTCACTGCAGCAGCAGCTCCTGGGTGTCACTGGGGAAATGTGCTTTTGGCTCTCTGCAGGGGAGTGAGAGGGGTCATTCTGCTTCCTCCTTCTCTGCCCTGTCAAGGGAGCTGCAAGGCCCATTCCTGGTGGGTGTCTCGACCATTTTAATAAGCCAGGTGTGCAATGAGTTGGCTCATATGTATTTGATTTAATGGAAAGAGTAGAAGAAATTCTTCTTTATCCAATACTCTGTTTTTATTCTTGCCTGTCTGTCATCATCTGCTGTTCACTCCACGTGTCTTTCACAAGCCTTGGGTGGCCAGGCTGGGACCACAATCCCCACATTTCTTTCTTTCCTCCCTCTCCTGCATGCCCTTGTACGAGCCCTAGAGAGGGAGAATCACTGTGCAAGCACACAGCCCTGACTGGGGACATCTGCTCAAGCAAAGAGTAAGCAGAAACAGTAATTTTTGCAAAGCTGCCGAGGGTTCAGGAGAATAGGGGTGGCAGATGAGCACCTTGGTGTCCCATGGTGGCTGTGTGAGGACTCAGGGGTGTCACTGCCCCAGGCAGAGCAGCCCCAGCAGCAGGGCAGGCAGCATTCCCTGTGGGCACAGCTCCTGGCTGTCCCTGCAGACCTGTGGGGGAAGCAGAGGGAAAAGCGGAGCCAGCGCCTGTCCCGGTTTCCTGCCAACTCCTGCCAAGGGCAGAGGCAGCACAGATGCTGCTGGTGGAGGGCATCTGCTTTGGAAGGGCACAGAGATCCTGTGCAGGGACTCAGCATCCACTGAGCCTGTCTGGAAGGCTTGGCTGGAGGAAATGAGGTTAGCAGAAGCAGAAGTTTCTACAGCTTGCCTACCAAGTTGGCCCAGGATGTTGGAAACCACTTTTTAGCCTGGGCACTCCTCCATCTCCATCCAATCTGTGCAGCCACACAGCTAAAGAGCAGGAATGTGACTTTCCCTGGACCTGTCTTGTAGAAGGTAAAGCACCATATGGAAGCTGATGGCTCGACCTGCCTGCAAAAGGTATCTGAAGAGAGAGAGGGAACACAGGCCCACATCTTTAAAGATAAAGAGGAGTGTGTGGGTGCCATTTCCTCAGCAACTGAAGCTGTTGCAGTGTCTGATCTGTCTGTGGTTTCAGTCTCTCTTCTACAGCATTTCTGCCAAGGGGGCAACTGGGAAGAACTTTTGCTCCGTAATAAATTTTCAAGGGAGATTAGATATGAGATCAGAATGTGGTTTTTATTTTTTATTTTATTTTTTTAATTTTTATTGTTTAGTTCATATTTTGTCACAACATGCTGATTTTTTCAGATTTGATATTTTTGGTTTTGTCCATGAGATTTCTGCTTTGAACTCTGGAAACACATTCCTTATACAGCTTTTGGTGTGGTTTGTTTTTGGTTTTTTTAAAAAATTTTATTTTCATCACTCTCTCTCTTTTCCTGATTAATGTTTTATTGTAATCCCCCCTCCTATTTTACAGCGCCTTAATTTGAGGCTCTTTAGACTCAGCTATCTAACATAGAAAGCCTTCTGCAGGCAGAAATCCATGGGAAGTATGGGCACTTAGGAAACTTGAGTCTTAAGGTGGGCAGACAGAAAGTGCTTTTAAGTCTGGAGAACTTCTGGAAAATGTTATCATCTCCCTCCCTAGCTGTCTTTCTGTGATTTTCAAGACTGTGGAAATTCAATTATGGGAGGTAGCTGTGAGCACAGCGAGTATAGGTGGTCACTTTTTGTTCCCTTGCAATTCAGGATGACAATCCCCACCATTAAAACTCAGTGCATGTGCACTTGATACTAAACAAATTGGATAGCTCTGAGATTGCTTATTTCTTCCAGGGATACAAGGATGAATTGAGCCAAGGCGTGTCTCAGCTCAAGGCTGCTAATGACGCATCCTGGAAACACAGAGCATCAGCAAGTCCTTTGTACTTTGCTAATATTTTTCCTGCAGTAACACGAGAGCAATTACAGCTTGGAAGGATGGGAGCTGGAAGACTGGAGGAGATGAAAAAATTCAAAGGGAAGAGCAGGGTTTCATGAAGTGAAGGCAGGGAGTGTATGTGGGTGGGCGAGGGAGCAAGCATCTGTAAATAGTTGGCACTGACAGCTGCTTTTAAAAATATGTGGGAATCTGGAAAGAGAGAGGTGGAACAGCTGCAAGTGTGTGTATGGTTTATGGAAAGAGGAGAGCAATGTGCAGCCTGTGAGAGAAGGAGCAAAAGAGCAGAGCTAAGCAGGAAGGGACGAGAGAAAGTGGGGCAAAACCAGAGTGAAGTTGGGGAAGAAATAGATTAATTCCAAGAGATTTCAGGAATGGGTATAAAGTGTAGTGCAGCTGATGTAAGAGTCACTGTCGTGCTGTGACCGCCAGTGGTGAGGGGGGAATTGCCACTGCCGCCTGCCTGCCGTCCCAGCCTGTCCTCCCTCCTCGGGCTTTATCTTTTGATTTATCGTAATAAGAAATCAGCCTTGCTAAGAGCAGGTCATGGGGCTGGGCTGAGGGATTAAAGCCGAGTCTCCGACCTCTGGGCATATCGTAATGCTTGTGAGCCATTGACTCATCCTCTTTATTGGCAGGTTGATGGATTCCTAACCAGGTTGTTAGTGGCATCTCAGCGTTGCTGCCTGAGATGTGCCTTTTGTGTTTAAACTCTGACTTAGAGAAACAAGTTCATTTCAGGCTCTTTGTGCTTCTCTCCTCCTCCTTTTCACAGCTTTTACTTCTTTAAATGTAGACTTCTTTTGACAGATCATCTCCATGGTAACTAACAGGACCGGGCTGCCTACAGAAATTGTAGTAATAAAGTGGTTGGTTTTTACACATGATGAAAAGATGATGAAGCACAATGATAGGTGATAAAGACACAGGTAATTGCTCGAGAATAATATTGCTGCCAAGAAGATGACTGAACTCCCACACAGAAGATGAACAGATGGTGTATTTATTGAAATTCATAGGCTGAGGGAAGAAAATGTAATTGATGGCTGTGTAGGTTTTTGTTTCAGTTTACTATGTTCTGAGCAGAGCCGGGAGAGCGGCATGCCGGCAGATGGAGCCACCGTATTTCCTCGCTGGAGATCAGAATTCCAATCAGAGCTGTAAAGGCAGCAGAACCACTAATTGCTCTGATGCATTTTGCTGGTTTTGATCTGTCACACAGCCCTGGTATTATTTTAGAAAGGGTGTAATTCTTTTGTAAGAGCAGTGATGGTAAATTGTGTTAGAATACCAGGAACATGGAAATAGGGCCTGGAAAAATGAACACTTGCAAAACATGTGCTCAATAAAAGTTTTCCAACACCAGATGTGTGTCTGTTTTAGTGAAGGGCAGCTGTGGCATATTTGCTAACCTGGCTGCTGGTCTCAGGTACAGCAGGTCTGTTGTGCAGAATCCATGGGAAGGCAAAGCCAGGGAGTTTTCTTCATTTGCTCTCTGTGTGTTTTCAGGTATAAGATAAAACTGTTAAATGTGATGCTGGGGCTTCAGTGAAAATGTTGTCTGCCTGTGTATGGCAGTGCTACAGATCTGGTTTGAATGATCCCAGCACAAGAAATGTGCTGAGCTGGTGGAAGAAGCCCAGAGGAAGCCACAAAGTTGATCGCAGGGCTGGAGCACATCAAGACAGGCTTGAGAGAGTTGGCGCTGTTCAATTTGGAGTAGAGAAGCCTCCAGGGAGACCTTTGAGACCCTTCCAGTACCTAAAGGGGCTCCAAGAGAGCTGGAGAGGGAATTTTCCTAAAGACATGGGTGACATGACAAGGGGGATGGATTTTAAGAGAAGGAGGGTAGGTTGAGAATAGATGTAAATAGGAAATTTTTCCTCTCTGTGTGGTGAGGCACGGACACAGGTTTCCCAGAGCAGTGGTGGACTCCCCATCCCTGGAAATGTTGAAGACCAGGCTGAGTGGGGCTCTGAGAACCTGGTCTAGAGAAAGATTCCTTGCCCATGGCAGGGGGGTTTGAACAAGAAGATATTTTAACCTCCCTTCCAAGGTAACCCAACCTCTGGTGGTATGACTGCATTGCTGCTGAGCAGTGGGGTGCAGTGATCCCAAATGTGGGGTGCTGTGGTATCCCTTGCCACAGGGCTTGGTGCCTTCATGTTCCCCAGAAGATTACTTCAGTGCTGCCAGGAGAATATAAATGTCCATGGGAGTCAGTCTCTGAAGGGCTTCTCTCTGAAAAGCACAAATAACCATACTTAGAGCAAGGAGTGCCAGCTCTGGGGCATCAAGATTTTTCTGTATGGATAACAAATGCTCCCTGTTGGGGGAGAAACTCCCTTGGCAGGAGCTGGTTGAGCTGAAGTGCCGGTGGCTGTCTTTTCTGCAGCTCCTCTGTGTTCAGCAGCTTCAGCACCCCTGTTGTGCCCCTGCTAACCCCCCCAGTTTTGTGATTTATTGCTGGTAATGCCTGGGTGCTGTTTAGTACATCACAAGATTCTCTCTTCCTCTGCAGTCTGGTGCTAGTTTATGGATTGTATAACTCATTTTCTCATCAAGTTCTGTAACTGAACCGCTTCCCACTTGGCTTTACCTCCAGTTGCACCTACTCTCATGTTGACTACGTTTGTAGCTCTTGCGTGCAAGGAGCTTTGAGAAGAATAACCTAAACACAAGAAGAAATAGGTTTTTCTTCTTACAATGGTAGTGCCAATGAGAATGAAAATAAGTACGTAGGTGGTATGGAAGAAACTCTCTCTCCAGGACTCTTTGCCCCAGTGAGGAAACTAAAAGTTTCAGGTTCATCACTTGACAGTGTTTGTGTCAAATTCACCCTTCCTTTTATTCCTTCCCTTCAGATTGTCAGGGCACCCACATCTTTTGTGGCACCTGAAAAACCTGATTTGCATGCAAATTGCTCCCGTTTAGGTTGAAACATTTCTGTCATTCTTCTTTCCAACTTCTTCCCTTTTTCCTGCAGAAAAGGAGGGGTGCAGAAAGTTACTTAAGTGATACACCTTCTTCATACACGATTAACCAGAATTGCTCTGGAAGTGGAACGATGTGCTTTTTTGAGACCTGTCAGGCAGCCAGCAAACCGAGCATCGAGTTAGAGATGCCTGAAAGATGTGCTATATAATAAAAGAGAGAATTAGAAAAAGGAAGAGGGTGAATCTGAGGACTGAAAAGAGTCTGACCTACTGCTATATCTGAGCTGTTATTTGAGTGCATGGAGCGTGGTTGGAGCCATATTAAGCCAGCCTGGTGGCTGTCATTGTGATGACTGGTTCCTAAGGAGCCTCCTGATTTATTTTCAGTGCTGTCCATCCCTGTTGCTAGACCCAGCTCCTGCAGGCTTCACCGCCGGCACCCAGCAGGGTCTGAGGGACCTTGGCTCCCTGGGGGAGCTCCCTGGAGAAGATGGTGCAGGACATCCTTGAAAGGATAAGCCTTGCTTGAGATAAAGGGTGATTTTTTATCTTGAACACAGATTTGTCAGGTGCCTGGTGGGCCGAGTGCTGCCAGCTTCTCTGTCAGCCTGGCTTTGTTTGCTGCCCTGCTGCTGGCCTCTTTTCTTTCCTCCACCAATTCCTGCTCTGCCCTTCACCACTAATTGAGTGTTTCAGGCAAAGCTGGTCAAAACATTTTTATTCAAAACTTATTTTGCTGGCAGCCAAGCTTGGCAGCATCAAAGAAAAAGATAAATAAAATATACTGTCATTTTTCTGGGAGAAATTCTCTTTTAAAGCTGGAAGCTGAACCATTGTCACCCAGTTGAGGGGGAATACATTGCCAATTGCTTTTCCTTTTCTAGTTTACCTTCTCACCTTTTTTCTTCCATCCTCATTCTCCCACCCCATCTCTTTTTTCCCTGCTTGGCTCTGTTTCCCTATTTGTGCCAGAAAGTTCAAAGGAATCTAGGCTGACATGAAGACTTTCTCTCCAAGTTGAGTGTTTTTCATTCAAAAAATCATCAGATGTTTTCCAGCTTCCCTTCCCCCCAAATTTAATGGTTATTCTTGGATTGTTTTCTGCCTCAGACAGAAACATAGAACGACACAGGATGGAAGAGACCCACAAGGGATCAGTGAAGATGCACCAAGGCTTCTGTGGTTTGCATGCCCATCAGGGCAAGTAGCAGCCAGTGGGGCAGGGCTGGGCTGGAGCTCCATGCACTGGTGCCCAGACCTCTCCACCAGGCAGCAAAGCCCATCCAGGAAACTCTCCGTGTCTCCTGAGTGTCCCAGTGCTCACAGGAACATGGGGGGCTGAAAGAAGGAAGCTGTTTTGCCAAAGCTGGAGTGAAATTACCTGGTCAGGAGAACAACCACTTTTAGTGCTTATCCTTGGGATGGAGGAGGCTCCAGGCTGAAGGAGACTCCATTCTGGTGTCCTGGAAGCACAGGATGGAAGGCAGCTCAGGGGGTCATCTTGTCCCACCTTCCTGCTCCAGCAGGGCCATCCCAGAGCACACAGCACGACATTGTGTCCAGATGGTTCTGGAATATCTCCACACCCTCTCTGGGCATCTTGTTCCAGTGCTCAGTCACTGCAGAGGAGAAAAGTTCTTCCTCATGTTCAGGTGGAACTCCAGTGCATCAGTTTCTGCCTGTTACCTCTGTCCTGTTGCTCAGCTCTGAGAAGGGCCTGGCCCATGCTCTTGGCACCCACCCTAAAGATATTTGAATACAATAATCAGGTCTCCTCTCAGTCATCTCTTCTTGAGGCTGAACAGGCCCAGCTCCCTCAGCCCTTCCCCAGAAGAGCCAGAACTGGCTCTGCCCTCCTGGCAGAGGATCCATGACCAGAGTGGTGACCTGTCCCTGCGCTGCCTGGCAGAAACTGGGGGCACCTCAGGAAAACCAGCATGAATAAAGATAATTCCAGTTTCATGAACATGAATAAAGTTCCAGATTAATGCCTCACCCCAGTTTAGGGGTGATCTGGCATTACGGAACATCTGTGATAATCTTGTAAAGGTGAGTTGCAGGCCAGGGGACTGGTACTGAGTGCACACCAGTTGGGTGGTGTGGCCCTCTGTTAGTTGCTGGGTGATTAGCAATGGAAATTAGCTTTCAGATACCATTCCTGCTGGGACTGCTGCCCCTGAACCTAAAGCAAATGATCTGAAAGGCTTATTGGACACATAAAGCTACTGAAGAAAGTTATTCTCTTTGATTTACTGAGTGAAAGCTGCAAACCAAGCAGTTAATATTTTTACAGTTTGTTAACAGCTCGCAATCCTATGGGTTCAGATTATTTTTAGATTTAAAAATAATTTTAAAAGTGAAACAAGAAAGCAGTCTGTGGTGCAGTGCCAAAAGAGTGGTTGTGCTGTGTCAAAGCAAAGATCCCTGATGCTGGCTGGTAGCAAATACCTGGGGAGAATATTTAAGAGCAGAGTCTGGCTTTGTGCTCCCCGTCTCTGCCAATCAGCAGCTTGGGACTTTCTAACACAGAGGTTATGTTTGATAGCCTATGGTGAACCCATTTATCTGTTGGGTTTTTGAAATACTTATGCTTCCAGGCCATGCAACACCTGCAGCAGTGAGTTCCACAGTCTTGTGTTGCATCAAACATTATTTCTGCGCACTGGGATTTGTACCTGATACCTGTTCATTGTGTTGTGTGCCCTCTAGCTGTTTTCTAGAAAGGTGTAGCTACAATTCATTCCTTATTTGCCGCCTCCATAGCACTTATTACCCCTCTTTTATTACCCCTCCATCTGCTCTGATCCCATGATTACCTCTTTATTTGACAAAATTTAGTTTTTTTCCTTGAGCAGAAGCTCTTACAGACCTCTCATTACCCAAGTTGCCTGTACCAACATGGTGCAATAATGTGGTGTGTCTATTAAGTCTTTTAAGTCTTTTAAGACTTCTACACTCTAGTAAGAAAGGGGAACAGTGTGAATTTGTAATGGCAATGCTTTTTTGTGGTCTTACTAGTTTTCATACTGTTTCTTCATTTGCCTTGTTCCTGAGCACTGAGCTATTTTCAAGGAACTGTTTGGGCAGTCACCAAGATCCCTTTTCTGGGTGAAAATAGTCCTGAATTACATCTTTCAGCTTCTCTGCAGGTAACATTGGTGCAAAAATTGGTACTCTAGGCTTATCATCATCAATGTTCTTTGTCCACCATCGCTGGTGACCCCACCAGCTTTCAGAAAAGAGTCCTATTTCTGCTACCCTTGAAAAAAAGCTGGAATTAATTTATTATGCCATTAGAAAGTTGCTGACCACAGTTGTTTTTTGGTCTGTCCTCCTATGATTCCACATTGGACTTGACAGAAGTTCACCATCTGTTTTTCTTTTCCTCCTCTGAACATGATGTCCACATTCTGAAGGATAGTTTTTTCCTGTTTTTTGGCTTTACTACCAGTAATTGCCTTAAGTAACCATTCAATCACAATCAACAAATTGATTGTTCTTGGTTCTTTTATACTATTTTGAATTAATAAGTGTCGTGATGTTTTCCTATATTACCTGCACATGGTCTCCTGAAGTATTTCTGCCTTTCCACCTACTTCATCATAATGCTACACTGAATTTTATGTAGTTCTCCCTTTTCAAAACCAGGTTTATTCCTTAGATTTCTGTGGTCTTCTTTTTTCTTCTATAGGGTGTTGAAGAATAGCCATTCTCATGTGTTGCTGGGGATGAGTTGCTCTTCTATTACAGGTTTTTAACTAGTTATTTATAATGCATAAAAATGCAGTGTTTTCAGCACCCTGTCAAGACAATTTCCCAGTCTCTGTGGTATAACTTTAGTTTCAAATCATTCCTAATTTCTGTCTCCATACCCAGTCACCCTGTGGACAGTGTCACAATCTGGTGGGTTTTAAACTAATCTTAATCTGAGTTTTGTTTTTTTTTTTTTTTTTTAACACATTGCACCATTTCTGAAGTTCTCTTTCGTCTCATATTCAGGGATTTAGAGCTTCCCACTGGGTTTTGTCTTCCACTGAGCCTCTTCTTGCTGTGTCCACTCTTTGTTTCTCCCATCCCACAGCAGTTCCAGCCTCACCTGTTTGGAGGTGGCAGCACAGTGGGTGCAGCCTTGGATGCAGTGACAGAACAAGAGGGGGATGGCTTCAAACAGAGAGAAGGCAGGTTTAGGAAGGAATTCTTGGCTGTGAGGGTGGTGAGGCCCTGGCAGAGGTTGCTGAGAGAAGATGTGGATGCCCCACCCCGGAAGTGTTAAAGGCTGGACGGATCTTTGAGCAGCCTGGTCCAGTGGAAGGTGTCCCTGCCCATAGAAAGGGTTGGAATGGGATGACCTTCAATGTCCCTTCAAACCCAAACCAGTCTGGGATTCTATGATCCACAGCTGTGGCTGGAGAGCCAGCTGCCTGGGGGGCACAGGACCTTGCAGGGAAGAAAAGCTGCTGGATCATTCTCCTCTTGTGCTGAAGCTCTTGCTGCAGGTTTTGATTCACTTCCCTGATCTCCACCAGACATTCACCTAATTTAGTAGATTGACCCTGGCTCTAATGTAACAGGCAATTAATCAAAGGCTGACTAATCAGCTCTCTCCATGGCTGGCACCTTGCAGAGAGTCAGGGAATCACTTACATGCTACTCTGCAAACCAGTTTTAGCCTCTGAGATTTACAGCCAGTTAATTCTATTGAACTCTGTGGGTTTACTGTAAACTTCAATATTATAATCTCTGAAACATAATAAAAATTCCTAAACTTAGCTACCTTAAGTGGTAGTTTAAAAACTAAGTTTTGTAGCTGCTTTAACTAATTTCACTCAGGCGTTTGACCATAGCATTAAAATTTAGCTGAAATCTGTCATCTTTCCTTGGATTTAAATACCTTGAAAACTGATTGCCTAAGCAATAGAGTTTAAACTTATTTTTCAGTTTTTAAAAGTATTTCCTTTTCAAAGCACTTAATTTTGATCTAGATAACTTCTGAAGTTTGGTGCTGCTGAAATGTAGGACCTGATTTTTGAGTTGAGGTTCTCATTTGCCGAGCTGCAGCAGTTAACAGCCATTCAGTGATGTTGACTGAC
This sequence comes from Onychostruthus taczanowskii, assembly GCF_017590055.1. Taxonomy (NCBI): domain Eukaryota; kingdom Metazoa; phylum Chordata; class Aves; order Passeriformes; family Passeridae; genus Onychostruthus; species Onychostruthus taczanowskii. The sequence goes on along the minus strand of NW_024496525.1, from coordinate 35,025,375 downwards.
ATCTATTAAGAGCTTTAAATTGAAGATGCACTGTGAAATAAGATAAAATTAAAGCAGAATAAACATCAGCAAGCACTTACTCCTCCTATATAGCCAAACTCATTTAGGTGAGTGTGTTTTGTGCTGGGGTGTTTTGAAGCAAAGGGCAGTGCAGGGATGCAGTTGGAGACTGTGGCACTGTCCCAAGGGCAGCAAAGCCACTGCTGACATCCTGTCAGGAGTGACATGGGGGTGATTGTTTTTTCTTTTTCTCCAGCCAGACCTGTTTATGAGCTGTCTGCTCGTCCTCTGAGCCCCATTCTGACTTCATTTTTCTGCAGGAAGAGGGTAAGCAAGCTGCACTTTTCTTGTTTGGTTGATGCTGAGTTTTTCTGATGCTCCAGAAAATCACATCTGTTCCCTTTCTTGTAATAAGTGTTCAAATCCCTTACTTACTAGTGTTAACACAATTAAATAAACCAAATTACTGTGGGCAATGTTGGCTGTCTCTTAATGTACCCCAACTTTCTTTTAGTTCCTTTTCTCACCACTCTGGATATCATCTGCTGATTTTTTCCATTGCTTCCATATTGTTTGGTATTTGGAGCTCAGACACATTCACCTCTGCTGTGTTTGTTGTTTATAATCCTTGGTGCCTGCACTGTTGAAGCTGCCTGCTTTGCTTGGCTTTCTCTCAAAGACATTTGTGTCCTTTCTGTCACTTCAGTGACCTAAAGCATGTTGCTAGCACTGAAAATACAACTTTTATTTGCCATCCAGTCAAATCCTGAACTGAACAACCTGTGCAACTGGTGGTGAATCCCCCCTGCACATTTTTCTGCACTGTCTTATGACTGTCTTTTCACTGTTTTATTTTTTTCAATGCTGTCAGATAATAATATTGCACCAGCTCAATATAGGAGGAGTTGCACCAGCTCTGGAAGTGTTATTGGTCTCTTTAAAGTGAGGACTCTCTACATTTTCTGGGGTGTGAGCATTCCCTAGTGCATCCAAGTTTCTCTTCAGCATTCCTGAAAATTTTCAAGGATCATTCTTCTAAAAGCCATTTTTAAGCCATTTCCCTGCCCTCTTCCTGTCTTGTTCCAAAGCAGGCTGGAGCTGGGATGGGCTGTCATCCTCTTTCCCCAGCACCCCAGGTGCCAGTTTTCCGCTTCTTTTTCTACCAATCTCTGTCAAGATTGGGATTGAAGGCACTTGAGACAATAGTTTGCATTCAGGATTAGATGTTTATTTTTTCTTATCTATGTTACAGTCTCACAGCAGTGAGTTCTGCAGTCTTTCGCTAACAAGGCACCAAATGGATAACTATCACCTGTTACAAGGTCTTTTAAGGCTAAACTATTCAATTAAGAAATGACACCTGAATTATTTTCACTTTTAACCCAATGACTAATCCCTTGAATTCCACACTGTGGACTTTTCTGTCCTATTACAAAACACCCCCCAAACCCATGAAGAAGAAAGTGAGGAAGGACCAGCCTCCACCCTAAAACCTCCATCTTGCTCCATATATGTTGCTATATTCTAAACACCCAAACTCTAAGTTTTCCACCCTGTGATATTACACACTTCCAATCAACTCCACACCCACAATCCCAGTTCTATCATTTAATTTTGGAAGCCTTCTCCACAGCCTGAGGTTAAATGTAGTGTCTGTCAGCACAGAAAGCCTAAAATTCTCAGCATCCAGAACTCCAACACCCAGGGTGTGCTCCAGGCAGATCCCTGGCTGTGTTTCAGGAGTGCTGAGCATGGACAGGTGACAGTGCTTGTGCCATGTCAAGGTTTTTCAATAACAGCCCTGATGCCTTGAGCTCCTTCTTGGCTGCCTGTTCTTGCTCCTGCACCTCCAAATGGTTTCACTGTGTATGCTGAGCAGCTGCTCCTCTTCCTCCAGGCTGATACTGCTGCTTATCAGTGTGGCTGGGATTAGGCTGCAGTGTTTGTACATGGCAAGGGTTCTAATTAGCTAAAGTCTCTCTGGAGGATTTTTCTCTTATTTGGTAATGTTTCCTATCAGTGCACACTTTGCTGTTTGCTGGTTCCTCCTTTTGTTTTTCTATTCCTGAGGTATTTGGTTCTGTCTCACTCATCTCTGTCAAGAGAGATGTTGGGAGGGTATTTCCCCCTTGAATCACTTTCCATGGTGGAGTGGTGGCCTTTGCCTGTGTTCCAGCTCTGTTTGCCACATCTGTCAAGCTAAATTGCTTAAACCCACGTGCTGACCCAGCATTTGTGCTCCTCTTGGTTCCTTCTCTAAATACAGCCATTGCCTGTGACTTTACTTGCATTTTTGGAGATTTAGGTCTGCTCTTGTCCATACTCTTGCTTGAAAGCTGGTCTTGTGTAACCCACAATGCTTTTATTTAGCTTGATGCTGACACAGTAGTTTGTGGACTCAGCTGCAAGGTGAAGAGCACTGATCATTTCTTTCTTGATTTCTGATCAAAAACTGCCATTTTCCTGGGGAATTCTAGCCTTCCTTCATCTCCTTTGCAACTGTAATGGTTTTGGTTGCATTTCTGTCAACAATCTCCTTTAATGCTGGATTTTTCTTATATATATAAAAATAATCACCCAGCTTTACTCAGAAAGTCAAAATCCTTGCCACTGATTTTCAAGTCTCTAAGTAGACTTGAACCACCCTTGTGTACACAGACTTTTGTTTTTAAAATCTACCTTATGTGGAGGCCTGTCTGCTTGCTTTGTTTTTAGGGGTTGATTTGCCTACTCAGTTGTAATTCCTGGGCATCCCCCTAAACTGAGTGCTGCTCCAGGCTTTCCTTCTTCCCACCACCAGAATAAATTCAGGTTGCAAGTGAGCCCCTGGGGTTATCCTGAAACTTCTGCAAATTCCTGTGAACTGGATCTCTCAGATCCACTTCAGAGGTTGTTAAATTAGTGGGAAACTGTTTGATTGGAATAAGTGAGCTGGGAGATCCAAGCCTGGGGTGAAAGCCAGAATTGGATCCAAAAACCCATTTGTGAAGTGTGCAGGAACACAGAACAGTGACTGCCTGGCCATCAGGCAGCACCTCCTGGAATAGCCACAGGGAAATTATTTGATCAAATTACTCCTTGATAATCTACATCTTCTTTATTTGCACACTTCAGCAAGCCAGGTCAGATTGTTCTACTACAGGCTTAGTGGCCACATGGATTTTGTTGATATTTTGGACTCTAGGTGAAGCTAACCCTTTTGTTTGTGGCTAATGGCTCACAGCCTCATTTCAGTTCATTTTCAAGTGTGGTTTCAGGCACTTGGTCTGTGCTGCTTCATGGAAATTTTAGTGAGGAAATGCTGTGGTGTCCATACACATGTTTAATTGAAATACTGCTTCTGCTAAGACAGTTTCCTCCTCCTCTGGATTTCAGGGCCTTGTCATCTGTACCTGTCAGCAGGTGAATATGACTTGGGCAGAAACGTGTAGTGCAAATATTTCTGCCTCCCTGCCTATCCAGCACAGGCACATTCCTTGCAGTTGGCCCAGAGGAGTACTGGGAGATCCTGTCTGATCTCAGCAAGATGTGCCAGAGAGGTTTCACTCAGATATTCATGCCTTGGCCTTGCCCTGAGCTCTATTTAATAAGCTTTTCTAGTTTTGGGGCTCTTGACTCAGAGACCTGACTCTGTTGCATACAGTTTGCTCTTTAATCTTATATTTCTTTTGAGTAAGACTTGGGGCTGAGAAGGGAGAATAACTGGACTTCAAGTTCAAGCAGTAGGAGATGAATTTGCTTTTTGCAAGTCTAGAGAATGTTGAGGAAGGCTTAATGTACTGAACAAAGTGGAAGTGTGAGTTGCTGCTGCTTGTGTGCAGTTTTATTGCCATCCTGCCTTCCCCTCACATTCATGCTTTGTTCAGCCAAGTTTACCTCTAGCAAATGCTGCAGCAATAATTGTTTTGCAAAGAACTACAATGAGAGTGGTGCCTGCTAAATATCAGGTAGGTGGCAGGTATCCCATGGCTGCTGCTCTGTGAGGGAATTAAATCAGCCACGCCAGCATAAAACTCTTTTCCTTGGCATAACTGGGTTGTGTCAGGGCTGATCTGTCATCCAGGCCCAGGGCAGGAGATGCCTGAAAGGGATCTCACTGCTTGGCCAACCCAAAAGCACATCCTGCTGCTGGAGGAACAGCCATTCCAGTGGCTCCCAGGAGAAAGGATGCTTGATCTTTGGAATAATGGTGTAAAGGTTTATGTGAAATACATTTCCTGGGTTTTAAAAATACCAGCTTGACATTTAGTGGGACATAAAGGGAATATATCTACAGTTTAGCTGGTGGTTGACAAAGAATAATAAAAACTGACTGCATCTGAAAATGTATTTGAATTCCTGCCAGTTGTGCTCTAGCTCTTTTAGCACAACAGTTCTGGAAAAAACAGCCATAGAAAGGGCAGTGTTGAGTTGACAAGGATGAGAGTTTATTCTCTTTAACATTATTGTGGTATTATTTCTGGATTACATTTTTTCCCCATTGCAACTTTGTAAAGGAAGGTTTCAAGAATAAAGCAGAGTAAGAACTTGATGTGGGAGATGAAGAAAGGCAGCTGAGTGCATGGGAATCAGAGGGGAGACTTGTATGGTCTCCCATTTCCTTCCATAATTGTGACAGTCCTGATGAATTCTGGACAAATTTGAATAGAAGAGGATAAACATCTTATTTCCACAGAAAACATGTTTGGGGCTACAGAGAAAGTTGCAAAGGGAAGAGCTCAAAAAGTAAGGGAATAACAGAACAATCATTGGGAAGAAGTTTGGAGTAAGGAACTTTGGTGCAGTAAACCTGGGCAAACCTTATTGAACTTGAGTCTTTATTTTCTCTTTGGCAACTCATTTCACAGCCACCCTTCTGGAGTTTGTACTTGAACATTTATTTTCAATCATGCAGCATTGGAAATACAGGGAATGTACAGGGAATGAGGCACCCACAGGCCTGTGTGCCCAACTGTGCAGGCAGCTTGGCTCTGCACATCTTCATTCTAAATCAGCAGGGAAATTCCCCCTTGGCTTAGCAGATGAGACAAATCTCCTAGGCAATGGATGGATGGAAGTGGCACACTCAGTTCTCCTGGGCGATGGATGGATGGATGGATGGATGGATGGATGGATGGATGGATGGATGAAGTGGCTCACTCAGCTGGCTCCAGTGATGACTCTGACATAACCAGAGTTGGTGTTTCCCTCGTGGCTCTGCTGTGCTCCCCTGTATTTTTAGCCACAACTCCACGGCCACCTCCTGCTCTGGCTCATCAGCACAGCCACTCAGCCATGCCTGAGTGTCCCCATGGGGACAGGGGACAGGCTGTGAGTCTGGGAACAGCCCTGCTGGAGGCACATGTCTGCCCAGTGAGCCAGACACCCTCTCCAGATGGGATCCATTGGGATTCTGCCATGGTCAGACTCATGTAAATCCAGGGTATGAGGTCCCAATAAGGACCTTTTTCCTCCTGTCGAGCTCTTTTAAAGTAGCTTTTATTTTGAAGATGCCAGTCTGGACTGCTTTTGGGGGATCTACCAGGCAACAGCTTTTAGCAACAAGATCATCAAAACTCCTTTCCTTTCCTTTCCTTTCCTTTCCTTTCCACACCAATAAATGAATTGTTGGGAAGAGCTTCAGTTTCACTACAGAGAGACCTTTTGCAGCCAGACAATGAAGAAAGATTTGCCCTGAATGTTGGGGGAAAATGACCCTTCTCATGCTGGGAGTCAAAACTACATCCAAAATACACATTCAAAGTAGCAGTTGTGTGGAGAGTGAAGAGAAATATTGTGCCCTCATGGTACATGAGGCTTACACAGAGCCTTCCTCAAAATTAAGGTTAACAAGGGATGGATTTGGATCAGTGCTGTGCTTACACCTTTTGCTCCAAAACCAGCTTTTACCTCGGTGTAAAAACCCATTGGGAAGCACAGAGCTGCTGGCACAGCTTTGCCCTTCCAGCCTGGGATGCCCCAGAGATGGAGCAGGGCCTGACCCTGATGTAATGACTGGCAGAGCATGGCAAGTGCAAGGGGCAGGCTGCTCCCTTTGCTTTGGAAGAATGATCCTTACTTTACCCTATTACTGCAAATCTGTGGGAATCCAGGATGGGAAAGTTACATTTCTAAAGTAGATCCAAAATATTATTACCAGACTGTGACTTTATGCCAAGTAATAAATGATAACTCTGTAGAAGAGAGAAAAACACTTATTATTTCCAATTTCCTCATAAATGAATAATTTTTTTAAGGTAAATTTTCAGGAAGATAGTTGTTTGACTAATCACCTAGCACTCAAAAGGTGAGAGCAGTAAGAAAGGTGAGGCAGTATTAATTAAATATCCCCTTTAGGAAGTGGCATAGGCTGCTTTATCTCATTTCCCTGGCTCACATTCCTTTGGTGGCTGTCACATGTTTACCAGCCAGCAGTTCCTTCTTCCTTGGGATGTTAAATCAACAAACACATGCACAGAAAAGGGCAAGAACACCAGCACCACTCCTGTTTCTCAAACTTGGGACTGTGCCTCTCTTCAGCTTTGCCCAGCTCGTGTGAGTACTACAGATTCTAAGGATTTAGCAGATGTCCTAGGAAGAAGACTTTTCTCATAAACAACAAATTTCAAAGCTTTCTTGGGAAATTCCATTTCTGGTTTGACTCATCTTGCTGCTTTATGTAAGTGTGATTAGGTAAGTCTCGAGTTTGGAATGCTTTGGGGCTATTTCTTGGTGAGAAGATAGCTTCCCTAGTTTGTTACTTTTGAGACAATTGCAGTTTGAGAAGAAAATCCTATGCTACCCTCACTTCTAACTTTGGATTTGCATGCTGCTTTGGTTTTCTTAAAATACAAAGATCTTGGAGACTGCAAGGAATTAGATAAGAGTAAGCCTTTTCTTCTGTTTTCTACTTTGACATTATTCTGTTTCCTGCTGTCATTCCAGATTTTATTTTAAGGCAGTAGTAGACTGTAGTTCTAGATCCATAATGAGTAACAAAAGTGCAAAGTATTTGCATTCCTGTTAAGCAGAGAGCACATCTAATTACTGTGCCAGGGAAGCCATGGGTGCTTGCAGGTGTTTGTGACTGAGACAGGTTCGAAGAAAAAAAGGAACTTAATGTACCATCGTGGCTGGGGGAGAAAACAGCTGAAGGGATCCCAATAAAATAATAAATAGATTCCATAGCTTGGCTCAGTGTATCTGAAAATATCTCAGGTACAGGCTGCACTTTGTTCTTGTGGCCCTTTATGTCAAGTGTTTTGCAGAGTGTGTGTGTGGATGTTTGCTCACGTGGGCTGAGCTGGAGCATTGGTGCTGCAGAAGCCCTTGGGGTGCACAGAATCTATTTTAGTCCACCTCCATTGCATCTGTTCTGGCTAAGAGCTGCTCTATCTGCCTCCCCCCTGCCCTTCTCCTGGCTCTGAAGTGGCACAGATCTCCCTGTATCCCTGAGAGTAGCTGGACATCACAATTTTGCTTGGAAGAAAGCTCTGGGTAGGTGCTTTGAAACCTGAAAATGAAAATGAACCCTCTGAAACAACTTTGTGTCTGCTTCCATCTGGAGAAGGCCCCTTCCCAGCTTTTGAAGTGCTGAGGTCCTGCCCTGCATCTTGTTTTTACAAGGGCACTATGGAGGGTGACTTTCAACAGCTGTTTTCTCTGAGATCATTCCTGCTCCCCATTAAATCAGTGACCACTCTCCTTTTGATTTTCCATGTCCTGTAGAGACAGATATTTCAGGCATAAGTACCAGGGTTCATCATTCAGTCAGTTTGGCCGAGCTTTTCAGTTTTTGGCTGAACTCGGGTTCAGCAAAACTGAGGAGTGCCTGGGCTAGAAGAAGGTGTGATGTAGGAAAGAATAAACTGGGAAGGCACACATAGGGAACGAACTGCTCTCCTGGCCATTTAAAATGAGCTCTGCTTCTCTCTTCCTTATGCCTGCAGGATTTCATTGCCTCTCCTTTGTCACAGAGCCCTGGGTTAGCTGAGCAATGACTTCAGTTCCTTCCTTTCTCCTGGTAACTGGTTAACTGGTTAATACCTATGTGGAGAGAGAAATATGAGAAATATTCCCAGGGCCATGGTAAAGGGTGGCAGTTATTGCTCAGCTCTTCACTCAATTAAATACATGACTCTAGAAACTGCTGACATTTTTTTTCCCCACAAGCATTTGTTTAATGGCTTTTATTATTGTTGGAACATATTTTCTCAGGGCGTAGGTCACTTGGTCAATACCAGAGGCCTAGAAGTCTTCCACAACACTCTCTCTCTTTGAAATCACACCCTGCTTTATGAGCAGTGGCCTTTTGCTTCAGGCTTCCCTGTTAAATGCCAACAATTCCTCCATCCTGCTCCTCAAAAGCCAGAGCCTGAGGCTGGTGGCTAGGTCCCAGGAAGCTGTGGTGGGGCAGCTTCTGCTGTGCAGACATCCTCTGTACCCGCTCAAAAAGCATCTGAGGATCCCTCATGCCAATTGTAGCTACACCAGAAGTTAACTTGGCAGCAAATAACCTGTTGGAATGAAGCTTCATGCAGGGTCTGTGGCATTTGGGTTTGGAGAGTTGTGGATTAGTGTCCTCTGAGATGCTGTAAAGAATGGCACAGGAAGGAAAGGAGAACCTGAATGCCAAAGCTACATCTGCTGCTGTGTTGAGGTGAACACCCCATGTGTGGAGACACAAGGCTCTATGTTTTTCAGAAGGTTGATTTATTATTTTATAAATTATATTAAAATACTACATTAAAACTATACTAAAATAACAGAGAGAAAAGATCATCAGAAGGTTACAAAAAACAAGAATAGAACAGAATGTGTAACAAAATCTTGTGTCTGCTCACAGCCTCGGCACAGGTGGCTGTGGTTGGTCATCAATTGAAAACAATCCACATGGACCAATGGAAGATGCACCTGTTTCATTCCACAGCGGCAGATAGTTATTGTTTACATTTCTTTCCTGAGGCCCTCAGCTCTCAGGAAGGAAAAAATCCTAGGAAAGGATTTTTAATAAAATGTCATAGCTACACTGCTGCTCAAACACCCTGATTTCTTTTGGCAGTTGCATGGAAAGGTCACAGTCAGGGCCACCTTTGGTGATGTAGCTCTGGTGGTGGTTAGATGGAAACTGGTGCTTGTTCATGGGTGTGAATCTCATCACCACCACACAGAATTTCTTGTCTCAGCAGGACTGTAGAACTCCTCTCTCCCTGCTGCTGCTCATGCCTCTTTTTGTGTCCCCTTGGCTTGCTGAATGCCATACTGATGGTCTGGATTTGTGGCTGGGCTTAAATACAGGGCCCAGAAACCTTTAGTGGAACTTTATAAAGGTTGACCTGGCTACTCCTTGGAAAAAAAGTAAAAATCAATGGCTGGTCATGCTTTCAAGACAAAATTAGCCACTAAAGCTGCCTCTTTAGCACGGCCAATTAGAAGTTTTAGAAAAAAGTTGGTGTTCTGTGCTGCAGTTTGACAGCAGCCACTGATCAAGGAAGGTTGGGAGGCACATGCTTGTCTCTTTTTTTCTTTTTGGTCAGCAGTTTGCCACTGCTGCTGCCTGGATTTATTTAATGGGAGCTGAAAAAAGGGTCAGAGCAGCTTCAGAAGGCTCAAAACAAGTAGCACCAAGGGGGTGTGCGATGCCAGTATTAGAAACTTTATTTTAATTCCCAAGTCAGGGGTTGAGGCATGGGTATTGTGAGGGTCCTGCATCCTGCCTGGGTGTGCTGAGTGCAGGTGTGAGGTTGTGGTCTCACCTTTCTTGTCCTTTGGCACCTGCCAGGAGCTGTCTGTGGCCTACAAGGATCCAACAAATGGCAGGTCAAGGAGGAGCCAGGGCTGCGTTCAGAGGGTGCCCTGCTTTCCCTTGGCACGTGGCCCGCTCTCCACAGATGGGAAATCTAAAGTCTAAATATTAAGAGATTTGGTTTGATTAGCTAAATTCTCCTGTTGGCAGCACATTTGCAGTCCCTGGAGCAGCGGAGATCAGACAGGTTGCCAAGGCAACGCTCAGCCTTCAGTGAGAGGTTTGCTGTGGCGCTGTCCTTGGTCAATTGATGGAGTAGGGTTTATTTAGGTCTTTGAAAAAAACCCCAAAGCTGCTGTCCAGCCTTTTGCTGTGATGAGTCATTGTGCCTTGGGTCAAACTGGTGAAACTAAGAGCAAGGTTTTGTGGATGAAGAAATAAGAACATGAGAGTATAAAGGTCCCAATTAGGTTCCTCTTTGGAGGGAGCACTTCAATTCTGAGTGGAGACAACTTGTTCTTTTTTATCCCCCCAAATAAGTGAAACAGCAACTGAACTGAGATCCTCCTTTCTCCCCCCTCTTGTCCCATTTCCTCTCTCTCCCAAATGTAAAATACTTATTTTTATTCTCTAGAGGACTCTGTGCTCACTGTTTAATTCTTGACTCATATCAGGGGTCCTTCCAGTTTGACCTTTTGTCACTGCTCTGCTTGTTGCTCTCTGCTCCCTTCTCCGTTACAGAAGCCCTGGTAAACTCAGCTTATAAAAGTTTCCATTTCATTACATTATTCCTCCTTTTGTATCAGCTGGGAGATGAAAAATCTCATCATGCCACTGTGGCTGTGGCATGCACAGAAAGTCACTGTGTCTCTTGTTGCCTGTTAATTGATCTGGATCCCAAATCAGGGAGTGCATGGGAACAGGAGCATCTCTCACTGTGGCTGTTCCCTGGATTTACTCACACAGCAGAAATGTGCCAGTGGTGGGCACAGCCATCTCTGAAGTTTTAAAAGGACCTGATTCAGTGTTCTCACAAGCCAAGGAGGGAAGCGCCATTGTGCTGAGTGTCAGGCCTTAATTTGCTAAGTTAGTAAAGGTTTCTGTTTTGAAATAATTCTGGAGGAGAGACTCCAAGGCTACAAGGATAACAGGATCACAGGGAGCTAAAGGTGGTTATATAGGAGACACCACCAGAGTGCCCCAATTTGTTTCTCTCACTGTTGAGATGAATGTGAGTTATTCTCACCAGTGGATACCCTGTTAGTTCAGGAAGAAATCACTGTACAAGCAGGATTTGCTAAGAGTGAAGGCATGGGGAGCCAGGCTGGCATTTTCTGGACATGCAGGTGCTGTTCTCTTTTGAGTGTGGACCTCAGCCCATGTCATGTAGCATAGGGAGAAGAGAAGGAATTGAAAAATAACTCTAGACACTCCTTGCTGTGAGAAAAATTCTGACTTTCTCTATAATAAAACCGAGGCATGAACTTTATAGACAATGACTTGTACGTGAGAGGGAAAAATTTTAAAGCGTGGAGGAGCCTTTAAAAGCCTGCATTGGCATCCTTATTTATTTATCCTTTTTGAGAGGATGGCAGCTGATAGATGTGTCACTGTGATGCTGCACAGTTATCTTCTTTCCCTGTCTCAAAATACTGCATTAGTGATACCATGGCAACAAAGAAGTTGTCTTTAAGAAAAGGAAAAAAAAAAAAGGCGTGACTTCAGTGTTCAAGAAAGGTGGCAGACTGACAGCCCTAGTCTTCCCTTTCTAGCAGTAAGGCACTGTTAGTGTCAGCTATGACAAAAGGTATCAGATTATGATCTCTGTGTTGCACTGTGACTGAAAACAAACCTGGGACACAATCAAAGACAAACCTACTACAGGGAGAGCAGGCTGAGGACCTTCTGAGAAAAGGTGCTCTTGTTGGACAATTAAATTCTGTTTAAATTAGAAATTTTCCTAAGAAGTGCATCATCTTGAAAAAACTTTCTTAGACCCAGGTTGTGTCCCTTTCAGGATGGAATTCTCCTCTGAGCATTCTGTGAGAAAAAACAACCTGTCCCTGCTATTGTGTAGTTTTTCCAGAGGCTGGAAAGTCAAAGGATATGTGGAAGGGGCAAGTTGAGGCCTCTGTTCTGTTTGATTTATTTGCATTTGAGTACAGGTCTCATCTCTAACATGAGAGCCCTAAGCAGCAAGAGACTGGCTTTTAGATTCTTTCATTTGCTCTAATTCAAGTTGTATTTATCATTATCACTCCAGCCATTTTCTGGCTTTTCTATGCCTTAGGTGAAAGCTTTGACCTCCAAGGTAGCTCACTGCTTTGTGTGATAGCTGGTTTGACAATGGAAAATAGTTCCAGAGTGCAAAACTGAGAATTTTGGCACAGCTCAGGGATTAGAGTGAATCCTGAGATGGAGAAGAAATGGCAGAGCAAACTTTTGAGTGTGAGGGTACCTCATAGATTTTGGGCTGGGAAAGTAATTTTCTACCTGGTTCTAATTTTTCTTCCCTGCTCTGGAGAAGAACTGAGATGAACAGTGGTGAGGCTGCAGGTTTCACTTTGGTTACCTCAGCTGTGGGCCCAGCCCTGGGGACAATCCTGGCAGGGACCTTGGGCTAGGAGGATCAAGGCTTGGATGGGTGTGAGGTTCCTCGTGCTGTCCCCTTTGAATCTGTCCAGCCCTGACATGGAGGGGCCCAGCTTTCAGCTCATGAATGACAATTCAAATTCTGTGCTGCTCAAATTCTCAGTCTCCCTGGCCCTGTTAACTTCAAAGAATTTGAATGTTGCGCTGAACTGGAGCCATTTTTATGGTTATTGCTCAAACTGATGGTGAACCTCTGGATCACCCTTGCGAGTGACCTCCACCAGACAGTGTGAATTTTCCCTGTCTATCAGCACACATTTTTGTTCCCTTCTTCCCGCTGTGTTTGCTTACAGATGGAGGAATGAGAGAGCCAGGACTCTTCTGGATGCAGAATTTCAGGTGCCATTGTTTGCAGCAGCTCTGTACTTGCTGTGGACTTGAACTAGTGCTCCACACTCATTTGAAACACATCCAGCAAAATGAATACTTCATCTTTTCTAGTTGAAAAGTGCCTTTTGTTGAAGGCAGAATGTTTCACAGAACCCTGGGTGCTCAGCTACAAATGTCATCAAGAGCACTGCTCAAGGCCAGGATGGGTTTTTTGCTGCTGGGAAAAAGAGTGCTGCCCCAGGGTCGTGCATAGCAAAACACAGAGCAGCCTTTGTGAGGTGGAAAATCTGGCCTCAGGGAAAGCCTTTCTGAAATTGGGCCTGTGGCTCTCACAGGTTGGCTGCTGGGTGCTTTGAGGTCTGCCCTCCCAGTGTCTATGTCTTGGTCATTTATCTACAGCAGGTTCTAAGTGAAATCCAGACTGCGTCCTGAGAATTCGAGTCTGAGCCTGGCTTTTATGAGCAGGCTGAGAAAAATCAAATCTGCTGCTACGTCTGGCCCCAACACAGGCTGCGCAGTGAGCTAAGCTGAGCCTGAGGGGTGGAGGCTGCCCTCCTCTAGTCCTGCACCTTGGACATGGTACAGGGAAAAGGAAAGTGTGGGTTTAAGGCAGAACTTGTCTCAGGCCTTCCATTTCTAAGGGGAGAGCACTTGCTAAATACCACTTGCTAAATAGCACTGTGTCTCCTCTTGTGCCTGATGTGCCTTCAGTTCAGTGTGGCCTGAAGGTTTTGAGCACCTCTACTGGACTGCATCCCTCAGAGAATGCAGCTCCTCAGTTTGTGGGGAAAAAATTGCTAATTCTGTGGCTTTTGTGTGACCCAGTGTGACTGAGGAGAGATGCCTGGAGTCCTGTGACTGTCACCATGATGTCATCTGTAGATGAAGCCTCAGCTCTGGGGTGAAACATGAGGTAATTCTAACACTGAAATGCTCATATAAATGGATGTAACTTTCCTTGATTGTTCTTTTGGGTCTAACTTCCACCCTTTGGGGTTTTGCCTGTGCCATGGCTCCCCGTGTTCTGTGGGGCAGTTGTGTTAGTGTTTCCATGCTCCAGAGGCCTGCTGGGGGGATAAATGCATTGAAACTTGCAAGGTGTTTGGGTGGCTCTGGGGGTGATAGAAGAGAGGGAAATGATTTACTGTCTTTGAGACCTCTGAAATTGCATGCCTATGTCAGAGGCCATAAGGGCAGCTTTAATCTTTGAAGATGACCTGCAAATAACATCAGCAGCAGCTACAAGTGGGCCCATTCCTCCACCCTTTGATCAGACAAAATTGGCAGTCAAAGTAAATAGAGGTATAGTCAGGTCATAAGTGCATTCTCTTCTTCATATTCCTTATATAAAAGGACTGGTGAACCTCCTCATTCTTGCTATCTGTAAATCAGCACATAAAAATAAAGTGTGTGAAACCCAGCCTCTATGCAGGGCAAGTCCTCCTGCCTTGGATGGGAATTTCACTCCTGCTACAGCACCAAATGTGGTCTGATTGCATTTCTGATAATGTATTTGTGGATCACCTTGAGGAGAAGAGGGGGAGTTATACAACTGTTCCCTCACAGTGCTGTTGGAAAGGGTCGGGCTTTGTCTCCTTTGAAATAGATATCAGGAGAGAGCTGCAATCCTGTGAAAACACACATTTATTTCTGAAGTGTTTGTGTATTGTGTGTGTGGTGCACATGAATAGAATTGCCACCTGTCCAAGGCTGATAAGGACAAGCAGTGGTCATGTTCTTGCAGTTTGCTGTGTGAAGAATTGGCACCTACATCTTCCCTCAGTCTGAGTTTATGAAAAGCTGCATGCAAGGAGCTGCTTCAACATTTGTGGCACTTTCTGAGTTTGCATAGATGGGGATTTGTTGGAGGTTTTTCTGTAATGGATACAGTGTTAGCCACGGCTTCTGAAAACCCCTTACCTTTTTCTTCTGCCCTTCAGAAAGATCCCATTAGTTATCCTGTTCCTTTAGGAATCCACATATGGCAGTGCTTTCCTTGATAACCTTGGCCTCAGCTTGTGGGTGGGCAGAGTGACAAGATTCTGATCCCCACGTGCTTTGGGCACTGAGTAGAGGAAGTGACTGAGAAAGCTGCTTGGTGTTTCCATTACACCCAGCAGGGAACTTGTGCTTGCAGTGGGGCTGCTGCCATCATCCCATCCCACATAACTTCCCTTCAGTATTTGCTGAGCCTTGCCAAGCACAAGGATGGACTCCTGGGCTCTGCTGTGACACTGCTGGTAAGGATGAGGATATGTAGATATGCAAGTAGGTGGAAACTCTCTAATACATCATAATAGTAATAATAATAATGTACACTTGTACTGCCTTGCAGCTTTCACTGGAACTTCTGCCCACGCACCAGCCTACTTGGTTCACAATGCAGTGTGCATGCTAGACAATTAGTGGCTGATAATGAAAAATGTCATGGGAACCAGCAGGAAAATCATAGCTTACTCCAAATATATAATGAAATATAATTAGCACAGACAGCAAAACAGAAAATTTATGGTTTCTTTTATTTTTCGTAATTAAAAAGTACCAGTAAACATTCCTTTTTCAGGAAGTTTGGTTTCAAATGAAATTAAAGAACTATTGCCTGGAATAGTATTTTATGGAGAATTTAACCCTTGCACAGCAGAATGGATTAAGATCTTGCTACTTGCAGGTTCTCCAAGTGAATCTACTGTGGAGCTCCTTGAGTTCATTCCCCTGGCCCTGCTCCATCAGGAGAGGCCAGCTCTGGTAGCAGGATTGCTGTGAAACTAGCTACAAGCCCAAAGCCCAGCTGGATTCCATGTATGTAACACTGTGGCCAGCACTTCTCTCTTGTTCTTCTGGACAGACTCTCCCTGAAGTCATCTTCTAGTGTGGATGTGCCTCTGAGGAGAGGTTGGAGCAGGAACAGCATTTTAATGCCTTGTGTTCCCTGTGTCCTCTCTCAGATTTCTCCTCCTTATAATGCCTTTTGTCCTCTCTCAGATTTCTTCTGTTGACCTTACCTCCATTTCTGATCTCTTTTCTACCTCAGGGCCCTTCACACTGTACCTCTGGTTTGCTCTTGAGCAGTGGGCAAGGAGTGTGAGCAGTTGTGTGGCCTCAGCCTGCCAGGAGCACAAACACCATTTTTTGCCTTGTGCCCTCCACCAGAGCAGCAGAATGACTGCACCCACTGTGGCACTGCACAAAGGTGTCCATGGCATGAATTCTTGGCTTAAAAATGGGTAAATGGGGGAGGATCCTGGCTGAATGTTTATGTCCCAAAGCATGTGGTGGTCAGCACCTCCCAGGGTTTGGACCAAGAGCTGAATGCCCTACTGTGTCGCATTTTCTCACTGCAGGCACAGTCTGTCATCCATTGGTGTGAGGATGGACATTTTATCCCTGGAAATTCCAGCAATGTGACACATTCCAGCAATGCTGCAGCACAAGGGATGTCTGTGCATTTCTGCTACTTTTCCTCCTCAGCATCTCTCAGGCCCAGACAGCCACCACAAACCAGAACAGAGCTCTGCTCCAAATCAGTTTTACAGCCATTTCCCAGGCATAGCCTTTACTCAGGAGTTTTAAATCTGCAGAGAAAGCCCCTCAGCTGAGGGCTGGGAGGAGAGTTGGGAGGACTGTAGGCAGGTGCAGGATGTTTTCCTCTTGATGATGGAGAAGCAAATTGCCAGCATGCCCCCACTCCAGAGGGATTTGAGCTTCCAGCTGGAGCAGCTGCAGTGTGTGAGGCAGTGCTCAGGTGCAAACTCAGCCCTCCCTCACAGACATTGAGGCACAAACTTCTGGTTTCTGGCTCCAGAATATTGTGGTTGAGAAAAGAGGAAATTTGTGCATAAAGCCATGGGACAGGATACAGGAGCTGTGTTGCCTTGTGCTGTAGAAGTCCCAGTCACCTCCTTGCATGTGGACAGACTGTCTTTAGGAGGGATAGGAGAGCTGCTTGGGTTCCATATTGAAGGGAGGTGAGGGATCTGAGGCCTTGTTGGTCTTTTCCATGCAGGAAGAGCCTGTGCAGTCCTTTCTTGTCAGAACCCAGGACATTCCTCTGAGTGCCCTGGATGGCTCAAAATCCTGGCAGGGGTGTCAGAGACCCTGGCATGCAGCCAAAGACCCCTGCGGCTTTGAGTTTCACCCATGGAAGAAATTACCACCTTTGTATGAAGAATTAAAGGTCACAAAAGTTTAGATAGCATAATAGTAGTAGTTATAGGATGAAAAGAGAAATTTTGGGGGTTTTTACTATGGGGGTCTAGGAGGCAAGATGGAGAGATTTGGACGTTGTCCTGCTCTTCTCCCTTCTTCTTCCTAGCCTCCATCTTCTTGGTGATGGTGGCACTCTGGGATTGGTGTAAAGTAGAAAGTCACTGTCTAACATAGGTGATAGGTATTGGGACATAACTGTAAATATTGAATACGTAGTTTGTAGTATAAAAGACAGTGCCAGCCCCATGGGAGGGCAGTGTGCCTTGGACTGATCTGCTGAACAGACCTTGGCAGGCCAGACAGAAAATGTTTTAGATAAAAAATAATAAACAACCTTGAGAACGTGAACAAAAGACTTCTGACTCCTTCTTTGACAGTTGGGTTGGGGAAAAGAGACTTTTAACACACTTCAGGGTCATCTCGATCAGAGGAGATCCTGAGACCTTCTTGCCTGTGTTCCCAAAAACTCTGCCTCTGTGGGGACAGTTTTTAGTACTTGGCTTTGAAAACTTCCTCCTGGAAGTGGATGCTGGACCTTTGGTGAGCTCTGATAGGTGGTGGCTTTTATATTTTTGCCCCAAGGAGTGGGGGAAACCAGAAGAGCTGTCCCAAGTCCTATGTCACTGAGCTGCTACTTTCTTGTTCCTCTGTATCTGACCAGGAAACAATAATTAGAAGGGAAATAACACTGTTGTGCCAGTCTGAGTTGCTTTAGAGCAAATATACAGCAGGTGATCATTTGTCTCCAAGCTTTCCTTCAGGATGCCTGTCTAGTCAAAGATCTGCTTTTTCTTCTGTGGGTTTGCAAGGTACTTGAAGGTCTTTTGGGAAAAAAGGGCACTTTGAGGATTTTCTCTAGCTGGGGCTTGTGTAACATTTCAGAGCATGTGTGGAATAATTTATCTTTAAAAATATTGGTGTGTTGCTTGTGTCCTGTCTGAGAAGGGGAAACCCTGGTGTCTTCTTGGGCTCACTGAGATTTTTATCAAATAAAATAAATGGTAACAGTGGTGTCCTTGCTGCACACACCCTCTTGTGTGCTGAGAGGTGGGGTTCCCATGTGTTTTATATATAAGGTAGAGCATTATCCTTTTCCCTGCTTATTCTGCACTCAAGAACAGGGCAAGTCTGTGATGGGATGCAGCCAGGCTTTCATGTATATTCTGGGGTTATGGCTATGGTGATTTATACTCATCTCCTTTGATTTATCCTTGGCTCCAGCAGCCATTTAATGGTGACTTCAGCAGCTGAAAATAGCCACAGGCAATGTCTCACTCAGCCACTCTCACCTCCCCAGCTTCCTGGGTTGAGGTGTGAGGGAAAATGGGTCTGAGATGTACTGGCCAAATTATCTAGGGAAATTGTGGCACCAAATGCAGTGCTGGCAGGCTCAAGGAGAGGTTGGATGGGGCTCTGAGCATCCTAGGGGAAGGTGTCCCTGTCCACAGCAGGAGGATTGGAACTAGATGGTCTTTAAAGTGCCTTCCAACCCAAACCATTCTGTGGTTCTGTGAATTGTCTGTGCCTATGCAGAATAGAGCCAGGGGAGTGTAGACTTCACCTTGTTGCCACTTCAGCTGCTGTGATTCAGTGCATATTTCTGCTCCTTCCTCAGGCTGGCATGAGGAAGGTCAGAGCCACCTCCAGAGTTTGTGTAACACGTGTTCCTCTGGGTTCACTCCCAGCCACTCGTTTGTTTTGCATGTGGGCTGCTGCTATGCATTGCTGATTTCTGCTTCCAGTTGAGACATGTTGGCTTGTAGTAATTTAAGTTTTTTTAATCTCCTTGGTAGCAGTCATACAGTTCACTGTCAAGGCTGTAACTGGGGTGAGTGTAGCTCTTCTAGCCCAAGTCTTTTGCTGAGTCAAGTCTTATAAATTCCCTGCTGGATGTTCCACAGACAGAGCTCTGTTTACGTCCTTTCATCCTGCTCATCTCATCTCTGAGCTGCAGCTTTGCAATCACAAGCATCCCTGGTGTGCCACTGATGCTGCTGATGTTTCATTTTTATGGGGTCTTCGACTCGAATTGAGCAGCTGAACTTCGCCCCTTCTTGGTGAAGTAATTACCAGAATAACAAACCAATTTTTTTTGTAGATGACACTGAAAGTTTTTGACATGTGTGCCCTTGCCATCCACATCAAGTGATGTATGTAGTGTCTGTCCTTTGTTTTGGCATTTTGATATGTGTGAGAGAGGTGAAATGGCTTTAAAAGCTTTTAGCTGGCGCCTGTGGTTTGTTGCAGACCCAGTGGTACAGGCAGAACATGACAAATTGAAACCAGACTGTTTCTTTACAGTTTGACATAGGGATGTTGGTGTACAGGGCTGGGACATCTGCTAGTGCAAAACCACTGTGCTCATCACCTGCGGCCAAACCTGACACCCAAGGACCTAAACTGAATTACCTGAGCTGGAGGCTGATGATTTCTTTTTTCCCCAGAAAATAATGGTAATTATGTGGTACAGTAATACACTTGTTACTTAAGGGCGAAGAAGCTGTTGAATGAGGATCATAGGCTGTACATAAACCTGGTTCTTAGTAAATGTAATGAAGTTAGTGAGTACCATTATGTGTAATCTGATTGCTTTAAAGAAAATACATAAATTGCAAAGGAGGTGTTGGGGCCTTAATGACCAGCTACCCTTTCTTGTTGTAGTACAGATGGAGAGTGTCTCTCTTGGAGCTGGTGGAATTCTGAATTCCTTCAAAGATTTATTAAAATCAGTTGGTGTCTTTCCTGTGCTGGAATTCATCCTGTGAGAGAAATGAAGACCTAAATGGAAACCAAGTCTGTGTGATGCACATCCTTAGCAGACCAGATCAATGTGTTTGATGGATGTTATATCCAAGCCCAATTCTGCTGGATTTCAGTTCCATTTCTTCTGTGGCGAGAATGGGAAAGCAGAGCCATGCATACAGCTGTGCTAAAACCACATTTTCCCTAGGCAGTTTTTCCTGGTAGTGCTGATGATTTCTTTTTTGACTTTCTGTTCTCAGTTACTCCTGATGCCAGTGGTTTTTGTCTGCAGTGGGAGCCTTCATTATCCTCCCTGCAGTCCTCTTTCCCTTCATCAACAAGAAGCTCTGCTGTGAAGAGAGAGGTGGGCTCCCATGCCTGGAACAACAAGAGCAAAGAAAACCTTGCAAAGAAAAGTCCAGAGCTCGTGAAGGCCTTGGTGAGTGTCACAGTATTTATAACACTGCCTTTGATGTACAGAGCCTTCTGGACGCTTTGACTGACAGACACAGGACAGGACAGACACAGGCCCACTTGCTGTTTCTCAGGTTGTTTATGTGGAAAACAGTAGGGTTTGGGTAATAACCTCTCAAATTTGATCATAAGGATATGAAATTACTACTGTGTTCCCATTATTTTGTTGTCTGGAGTAATGTCTTGAAAAATGAAAGCCAACATTGGGGAAAGAAGCCCATTCCCTGCTCTGTCTGTTTTGGGAGTGTTTTGTTTATCCAGTGAGGAGCAAAATTGTGAGTGTTTCTGAGTAACAACTGTGCCTTTCTGCTCACAAATGATATGTCTGTCCTGGTTTTCTTGTAGTCGCTATTACACGCTCTTTCATGTGTTTGTTGTGCTCTGGAAATGTTATGTCTTGGGTAAATCCATAAGTCCTGGAGTCAGAACAGCTGGAAATTTTACTATGTTAGAAAAAGAACATTTTAATTTTTCTCAACCATCAAAAATGCATATGTTCTGGTAATGGTGGTCGCTGTGAATTTGCTAATTTCTTCCTGTATTTGTTTGTAAATTTGCATGTCAGAAGTGTATAATCACTGAGATAGTCAGCCAAGAAGAAGCCTCAGAAGTCTCCCAACTGAAAGGTCTGCTTCTCAATGATTCAGTCTTAAATCTGATGGCAGAAGAACACAATCCCAAATCACAGAGCTCATACAAGGTTGCTTTGTTATTCATTTTGCCTCGTGTCTCAGCGTGGCTGAGGACAGGATCTGGCTGTACATTGGGACTCCAGGGCTCATGGACAGTTGAAGGCTTGGATGCCATTTGTGGTAGGAACCCAGTGGCACTAATTCCTGCTGAATTCATTAGTGAGCCAGGGACAGGCACCAAAAAGGTACAAGTACAAATGGTACTTGAAATGATTCCCACCCACACCCCTCTCGACTGAAAGTCCTAACTCCAATGTTTCTAAACAAAGACTCTGGGGTTTTTTTTATAAGTTTCCTTCATCGATATTACTTTTAAGTCTTTTTCCCCTTCTCTTCGCCTCCCATCAAGTGGTGTAAAAATGTGGCTTTTATTTCGGTTTTTAAGATGACACATCTCCCAGGAGCGTGTGGGTGTTGACATTCTATGGAGCTGTCACAGGCTATCATGTAAACATGTATTTGCAATGCTTTTTAAAATGTGAATTATTAATAAACAGAGTGGCTTGCTTTTTTTTTTTTTTTTTTTTTTTTTTGGTGTTTGTTTCTTCCAGGTTTTGAAGGACAAGAAATTGCTTCCCAGCTGACACTCTCGATGGCAATTTTCATTTCAGACTAAATCTCATGTGTCTGAGTGATAAACCTTTGAAAACATGGGCTTATAATGGAAACACTAAGTCAACTTTAACTACAGCTGTGCCATGCAAGAAAAATACCACGTACCTTAATGAGGTGCTAAATCTGATATGGCAGAGGAATGTGTTGTAATCATTAATTACAATGGAAGCTAAAAGCTGGAGTCTGCTTTTCCTGTTCAAATAAAATGGGCTTGGCGAGTTGGAGCTGAGAGTTATTTAAAAATATCACCACTATATTTAGTTTAAATTTCACCGTGGTGTCTTGGTACTTGTAAAGTCAATATGGAATCTGTGTGTAGGAAATGCCAATGCTTTTAAAGGACAGCAGCATGAGGGAATATATTAAACCCTGGGCTAATTCAGTGTGTCATATGGCGAATGTAGAAACCTGGAGGCTGAGCTTGGGCAGGGAAGCCAGGCAAGGCTGTTTCCAGCAGGGTGAGGGAGCTCTCCCAAGAGAGTGTTGACAAGCAAGAGTTTGCTTCAGGTTTGGAATATGGCTTTGGTGGGTAGGAAGGAGCAGGATGGGGGAGCATTTGCAACATGCAGTTCATTGGTTCGAGTTCAATTTTCCTCTTTTCAACTCTTTTCTTCTGAGCTGTGCATGTTGCAATGAGATCCTGATTCCAAGGACTCTGGTCTTCTTTAACACGCAGCCCACTAATGGTTGCTCTTCCCAGTTCTAAGTTCTCAAATTGTGGAAAGACTTTTGATTCTCCACGTCTGGAATTAAGAGTGCTTAGAACATATTTATCTAACTAGGAGAGAAGGCATTTTGCATGCCTGTGACATCAGCTGTAGGATGAACTCCCACGTGCAATAGCACAGATGAATGAAGGCTGTGGCCTGGGAAGGGCATGAGCTGCCCCTCTTGCCCTTGGATCCAGCTGAGTTTTGAGCTATCTACCAATGAAGAAGAGAGTTGATAGAGAAACACGAGGAAATCTGTCTACTTTGCAGGTGTGCAGGGTGACATTTAGAAAATGTACTGTAAAATGTCAGAGCCTCTTTTTTGTTGTTGTTTTTGCTTTCCTGTATAGAGCCTGACCCCAGAACAAGGCAAGTGACAGAATGAAATAGGTGCTCCCATCAACATGGCTCTAGGACACATCTGGTTGGTTTGTTCCTGATTTAATTTTAATTGCACAGTTTGTGTCTCTGTGGAGGGAGAAAGATAAGGAAAAGATCATTGTGAAAATGAAGATTTCATTGAAAGCCTTTTAGGAGGCTTCAGGACAAAGACTCTTAATTACTGGGGCAAAATGGATGGCAGATTTTTGCTACTTTATACTTCTGTGAATCCTGTTCATGACCGGTTCGTTGATCTCAATGATGAGGCCATCTCTGGAGCAGGGATGTGCTGCCTTGGTTTCTTCTCACTCAGCTGCAGGAGTCCCTTCACTGGCAGGGCTGGAGCTCATCTGGACACAGGCAGCCTGTATTTAGGATGCACTTGGCACTGCTCAGAGCAGGCTGCCAAGGTAGAGAAGCTGGTAACCACATACCTGGTAGGAAGGTAGCACAGGGCATATCAAGCTTGCTTGGCTATGCCCAAGCATGTGCAGAAGGAAGAGGTGGTGGCATGAAGCAGTCCTGGTCTTTCCAGGGTGATGTAGAGTCTTTATAGAGGTCATGTGCAAAACTCCTCAGTGTGGGAAAGATGACCTGCCACACCTTTAGAGTCAGCTGGGGTGGTTCTTCACAGCACTGGTGGTCTTTCAGACACTGGGAGAGTGTGTATGGGAAATTGCCCCTTGAATCACCTCTCCACACAAGGCAGGAGGAGCTTCCCTTGAGCAGAGGCTTGAGAGAACTCAGTGAGGTCTCATGTGAGAACATTTGATGTTATGATGGTTTGGTGTCCCTGTCTGTAGTGTGAATTTTGGGACCAAGAGGAGGTGGTGATGTTCCCACATATAGTTTATAGTGCTGGGGAGCCCTTCAAAAGTTCATGGGTGAAGTGAATTTCAGGTGCCTGTGATAATGCTGGGCAAACCTTTGTGCAAAAAGCTGTAACCAACCATAAGCTGCAGTGCTGTGGCTCAAGAAAGTGAAGGGTCCTCTTTGTCCTACACAGTAATCTTTTCATAATGATGTCACCTGAGACCGGGAAAGAAATTGTAGCTTAGTACACTGTGCTTTATATGAAAATATTCCAGTTGTGCCTTGCCTTGAACGCTTGTTAAAGATGTACTCTTGAAGTGGGAAAACAGCATAAATATGATGAGGTTTGAAGGAAAGTTTCTTTTTTTCATTTTTCCTTCTGTTTTATCAGCCTCAAGAGCACTTTCAGTTCATGTTCTCAAGCTGTTCTGCACAGCCACTGTTCCAGCCTCTAGGGCTAGCTGCACACTTAAAATAAATAAATGGAGATGCAGTTCTTATATAAACTACTCATCCCCCTTAGCTTTAAGGAAAGCATCAACACCTCTAGCACTCAGCCAGGGCTGGAATGTTAGCAGTGCTGCCTTTCATTGTCAGTGCTGCCCCGGGCCCAGGAGGGCCCTGGGGACCTGTCACATGCAGTGAGTGGGACTGTCACATGCAGCAGAAGCAGGGACTCTTGTTTAGAAAGAAGAAATGTGGGTGAGTGTGACAGCACCAGTCTGGCTTCCTCCAAAGTTGTGGAAAACCCAGGGGTGTGCTTCTCCAAAGAAACACAGCTGTGTCTGGTCCTTTTCACTCTGGTGCTGAGTGCCCAGCAGCTCCACTGTCCTGGGCAAGGGCAGACTGAGAGCGAGCCTGAGGTGGTTTCTGTCACCTGGCTGAGGGGTGTAGCTCAGATTCCCCGACCAACCTGTGGCAGGAAGGAGAGAAGGTTGTTAAAGGGGAGTTTCTCAGTGCCCACATGAAGCTGCTCTTCTAAATTGCTTTTTCTCTCAACTGCTTTGATAGAGGCTCGTGGGAAGAGTGAGCGGCCATGGGACATTGGGATTGCGGCTACTGGTGTTGGATGAGCCTGGTTTGCAACAAGCTGAATTAAATGGAGGATTAGAGTAGCTGAGGGAGCAGCCCTAAGTCAGTAGGGACAACCTGTTCAGATCTGTGGCTCCAGATTCCTTTAAATCCCTTGAGTCAAGGTCTGCTTTTCCCAGCGACCCCTCAGCCTCCCAGCATTTCTGGCTGGAGTTGTGGTTGACTTAGAAGTGAGAGGAGATGGAAACTGCAGACTCAGCCACGTGTGGACACCAAGATGGATCACCAGGAATCATCCACTGTGTTTTTGTGTCCCAACCAGCTCTGCCTGCACTGCTCTTGTTGGTCCACACAGAGCAATTCCCACAGGCTCTGTAAGGATGGAGTGTGCGTGTGGGGGAAGGAGTAACAGGAACTGGGTGACTCCTCTAAATGTTTCTAAAATAACTTCATTTTGTTAAACAGCTAGACATGCTCTCCCACTGCTAATTTCCATGCAAGTAATTGCTCTGATTGACCCTGGTTTGTTCACTTGCTGCAAACTGGGTAGCACAATTGCAGGCAGGGTGGAGCCTTTGGGATCTGCTCTAGGGAGCAGCTTGACAGCACAGGTGGGTGGGTTGGAGTGGTGGTGTAAATTGGTGTTTCTCCAGCCCTTTGAACTTGTGATTTCCTTTTGGCTATTCTGTCTTCGTGCAAGCTGGAGAATGGCAGCAGCTCAATTACAGAACTTGCTGTAATTTCTGACTGCAGGTTTCTTCTTTCATTCCCCTAATCCAGTAATTACAGATGTTTCTCACTCTTTCAGCCTGAAAGAGCACAGTTGCCACTACTAACACCACTTTTCTAATACTCCAATGATTTGTGTATTTCTTTATGCCCTTTATGTAATCCTCGGCTGGAGAAGTATAAATGAAGTTATTCATTGCTGCTTTTTGTGCAACCATTTGGCATGGAACAGTTAGGGGCTTTTTTGTGCCTCTGGTGACAAGTAGCTCTTTAAATGCTTTTATTTTGATTTGAAGGATGTGACTGCCTTCGGTGGAGTGACTCTGGATTTAACACCAGTGCCAAGTCAGAATCTGGCTCACCTGAATATCCAAACCAAATATTGTGGCCAGGGAGATGTTGCCACTTTCTCTCGCCTCAAATTCCCCCAGGTTTTTTATGAATATTTTGGTGGCAATAATATCTATCTGTGCATTCACAGATTCTCTGCTTTCTGGGTGCCCTGGACTTACATGAGATGAACACCTCTGATTTCAGTAGTTCTTACAATCTAGGCAAAACAGAGTTATGAAGAGGTCAGCATAGGAAATCACTATCAGCTCCTCAGCCCCACTGCTGCTGGAGCTTCTGAGTACAATATTTGAATCCTGGTCATCCAGAAACTTTTTTTTTTTTTTTTTTCTCTTGAATTTGTCATCACATACTCTGTATGATGGAGAGACTTGGGTTTTTGAAAAAAGCTCCACAATTCCGAACGATAAATGTCACATTTGCATAATTCCTTTTTTTCTTCTACCTCTTTCCTCTTCTCCCCATCCCACTGAAGCAGGGAAGATCAGTAAATTCTTGCCATTGTTATCGACAAAAGGAGAGCACGAACAAAGGCATGAAAAGAAAGTAGGAGACAACGTGGGGCAAAATATCCTGATCAAAACCACTTTTGTCATTTGGGCATCAATTTTTACAACTAATTTGGCACAGCGTCACTAGCGAGCTGCCTGCAAAGACATGAGATGATTTGGGAGTGAGAAATAAGTCTGCAGGCTTCCTGTGCGTGGGCTGAGCCCCGTGCAGCCGGGTACATCGCTGTCTGCCTGAGCTCATCTTTGTTTTCTCTTCACCACTCTGGGGCTTGCAGGACCAGTGCTCTGCAGCAGTGGGTTTATTGCTGTGTTGATTTGTAACCCGTGAATGTTTCCAATGAGATGTGTCTAATTTATTGGCATAAACCATTAGATTTTCCTTCAGTGCCCTGGAGTTTCTGATTCACCAGCTGAAAACTATTATCATAGAGCACATAATCACTTGGAAAGCGCCTCTGTCCTCTCTTTTTTTTTGTGTATTAAATTCAACCACATAAATAGCATTTTTATAGCACAAAATAGGCCAAAAATGTACCAGATGTTCTGTATTTCTGTTTTGTTTTTCCCTCAGGGAAGTGTGGTCAGTAGTGATGCTCACAGCTGATGTGAACCTTGGGCACTGTCTGTGAACTTCCCTCATAACACTTCTGTAAGAAGCTCCAACCCTCTGAACACTTTCAAGTGCACAGGCTGGGCTTGGCAGTGTGACAATTTCAGCTGGAAATACATTTTCACCATAATAATGTTTGGTGAGAATGCAAGGGCTTTGCAAGCATCTTGTTAGATACAATTCTGGCAACTGCCAGAGGAGCAAAGAGTCCAGATTGTTCCCAGAACCAGGAGAGAGGATTTCTTGGCCCGGTGTTGCTGCTGCCTGCCTTCATCTGAGTACATTTCTAATCTACCCTCTGCTATTTTATCTGTATTTTAATTGGGTTCTAGTCTGAAAGGAAGATCAGGCTCATTAAACTTTTCAGTAGCTCAAAAAATCTTATCTGTCCAAGGCTTCCTTATTTCCCCTTTCTGTGAACAGCAAAATGTTCTTACCTTTTGCACAGATCCTTGATATTCTGGGCATCAGCTTAGATTCACACCTTGTTTTTGGTTTTCCCCCTAAACTTGGGGCAGAGCTTCCTGCTGGGTCAGTTTGACATCCAGACAAATAAAGCTCCTGCTCATGGATACAATCCATTTTCAGCCTGTGTTCTGCTTGTAAGGGAGGGGTTTGGTAGAAAACTTCTCCAAGAGCCGCACAAAAAGTGAGTGAAGAAAAGGAAGTTTGTGCCTACACTCTGCACATCTTGAATTAGGGAAACATTAAGAAATGCACAAATGATGGCACTTTTTTAGGAACCTACCTATCAAGAAGATTGAAAGACACTTTGGGAACATTACAAACCTCTGCATTGTGGTCGTGTCTGAAATTCTGGTAATAGTCTCCTTTTTTAGCAATATAGTAATTGCACCTCTCAATGGGAATGCTACTCAGGAATAATGATCTTATCAAGACAAGGGAATATAGATTCTAGTAAAGGTTATGATGGTTTCTATGAGAGGCTTAACATTGATCCTTTTAGCTAGCTGATTTTCCAGGAGAAGAAAAAAACCCCCTAACTACTTTGAGTTTAGCATGTGATTTGGTGTGAAAATTCTTATGGGCGGTTTTAGAATATGAAACTTGAAGTAAATTTGCTAAACTGCTTTTTCCCTCTCTCTTGTTTGATGAATACTTTTAAAAAGAAATGGATTTTTTTTCCTATTTCCCACACATTTTATGCTTCTCTCAGTTCTTTTTTTTCTTCTTCTAATGCAAGTCAAAACTGTTAGAGAAATCAAAAGTAAAAATCCGTTATGTTGAAAAGACCACGTTGTGAAATATATCATAAACACGCTGTTAGAGCAGTGTCTCCTAATTAATGGAGAGAGCTCCTGGGAAACAGCAAGCCTGCAACACAGCTCAGCCCCCTTTGATCCTCTGGTGAGTTTGTAAAATTGTTGCCCGCCTAAACTTGTCTGCAGCTTGTTACACATTTCATCCATCTGCTGCAAGAACAAAAATAAACCGTTTATAATTCAGCTGAACTCCAGTTGTTCAGCATGTCACTGACTGTGGAGTCTTTAGTAAGAGGATGTTAGGAAAAGCAAAGCAAAGGTGAAACAGTGTCAAGGTGTTCACGGGTCCCAGGACAGGGAAGAGATGAATCTGACTCCATATTTCTTAGAAGGCTCATTTATTATATTATGATATTATATTAAAAAGTGCTATACTAAAGCTATACTAAAATAATAGAGAAAGGAATACATCAGAAGGCTAGGAAAGGAATGACTAAAAAAACTCGTGACAGACTCAGAGTCCGACACAGCTGGATGGTCACCAAGTAAAAACAATTCACATGAGACCAATCAAAGATGCACCTGTTGGTGAACAACCTCCAAACCACATTCCAAGGCAATCAGATATTTATTGTTTACATTTATTTTCTGAGGCTTCTCAGGAGAAAAGTCCTGACAAAAGGATTTTCATAAAAATATCATGGTGACAAAACAGAGTCAGGCACCTTGAAAAAGACATTGCTTTTGTCTCTTGAGATTATGTAGGCACTGGGTTGCAGGTTGTATGTGTGAGTTGCATGTGTTACTGCAAAGTGGTTTAGATTTTTTGGTGAAATACACATCAGTCTCTGTTTATTGTCTGTAAACTGAAATCAAACCACTTGTTGGGGTTCCTAGGATTCAATTAAATGTCCCAGTCCTGGGTAGAGTTGTGCATGTGTACACACGTGTATGTGTCATGTTTCCCCACGACCTACAGGCAGCTGCTTGGCAAATGAAAGTTCAAGTTCTATTTGCTGCTTCAGATGATTGAGTGATCACATCCAAGCTCTGCAGGTGGATCTAGATCACTGCTTTACTTCCCTTACTGAGGCAAAATCTTGCCTTGGAAGCTCCCTCCATCTTTATGGTTGTGGTGCCAACTTCCCTGTGTCAGTCTGTGATGTAGCCAGCCAGAAGTGGGGTAGCTCTGTTGGACCAATCAGTTGTTAGCTCCAAAATCTAATAACAAGAGGAGCTAATTATTCCCCATGCAAATATCACAAGGCTATGTTGATTTTTAGAACAGGTCAGCACTTCATTTCAGCACCCATATGTTTTACCTCCATCAGTTAGCCATCACTTCTGGATGCCTGCATCCCTCTGAGGGTCACTGCTGCCATGAGACAGAGGGAGAGCACTGTGAGGTTCTCCTTTCATCAGAAACCAGAGATTCATTTGCTCTTGCCTGTAAATAAATGCCAGGTTAAAAATGTATCCAGTATCTAGCACTTACCCACCAGAGTTCTTCCATGCCTGGGAGAATCTCCCTGTTTAAAATACCATCTCCTCCCAGTGACTCCTCTGGTGCTGTGATTTACCAGTAGCCAATCCATATTATTCTACAAATGGATTGTTTGGAGCCTGTAATCTCTTTTGGTCCATGAGAAAATCAGTTGCACAAAGCAGAGAGGCTTTGCCAAGGGCAGGGTTGGAAAGAGGAGAGTGGATGAAGGGAACAGCTCACCTGGGAGGTGAGGCTATGGCACTGTCTGTTCCTTGCCAAAGATTTAATGCATGGCAGGGAGCTTTACCTGGATCCCAGGGCCTGAGCTGAGGGCTGGAGGCTGCCAGATGGATGCTGGAACAATGTGTGCCCTGAGCCCAGGGATTTTATGACAGCCACAGCTTTTAAAATGCCTTTAGTAACCCACATTCATTTACTGCCCTTGTTAGGGCTGCAATTCTTAGCACATGCTGAAGCTGACAATAAACCTGTTGGAAGTGTCTGCAGCATAAATCGACTGAACAAAATTATTTGGCACAGGTGTTTTAAAAGCTAAAGTCTTCTTAAGTCACTGATCTCATGTCTCACCAAGCAAAGTGGAATCTCCTTAGTCCATGCTCCATTTAAAATACACAACATTAAGATTCCTACTACATTTCTCTGGAGATCATTCCACAAGGTAATACACATTGCTGCTGAGCTTATTTTCTTGCTGTTACACTGTATTACCCTTTTATACTTTGATTGCTTTTAGACCTCTCAGTTCAGCAAGACATTTATATTTATTTTGAGGCTTCTTTTTAGTTGTCTTTTAGTCTAAAATCTGCACCTATTTAATGCTTTCTTCCTAAACCCATCATCCTATTTGTAGGTTTCTCCTTCTCAGAGTTCCTAAAAGAATATCTGTCTTGTGATACTGTGGGAAGATGTATATTGGGGAAAAAGGCTAACTTTCTGCAAGTTATGTTTTTATTAGAGTTTAGATGAATTTTGAGAAAGCGTCATATAGAGATGACACCAGTGCTTTTGTTAACTTGCTTCTGTTCCCAGTAATTTCGTACCTATAATATTACACCTCCTCTGTTTTTTTCTTTTTTTAAATTTTTAAATTTTTTATTTCTGTGAATGACAAAACAGCTCTGGGCTATGGGCAGAGAGAGTTTCTTCATAGCTTTTCTGGAGCAAAGCATTTGAGATGCTTGTTTGCCATGAGCTGCTACTGCAAGCTTTAGGCCTGTCATTTTCATAATTCAAAACATAATTCTCTCCAAATTCTCCTCCCTTCAGTTTTCTCACCTGCTCATGCTAATGCTAAGGAAATCGGGGCCAGGAGGTTATTTGAGAGGTTTTTTATTGTTTTGTACCTTTTTTCCCCAGGTCTGTTGACAGCTGTAACCAGAGTGTGTGCACTTCAGAAAGTTACTTGTGTTCCAAGGTTCTGTGTTCTTATTTTTATCTAAGGTTTAGTAAGTGAATAAAAACTTTCCAGATCTCTGCAGGAATGTGTGCAATTTGTCCATCATTTCTGGATTTCTGGTAGTATTCTCAATGGGTAGAAGTGCTTTTTCCATTTCCCCCTCTCAGTCCTTACATAGATAGTGTGTCGACAGGTGTTGATGGACAAACAATTAACAGTAATTTCTTATGGTGTTTATTCTGTAGCTCCCTGAATTGTAAGTGGCATGCTGGCAAAGCTGAACAACTGATCACCAGACACTGGCATAGTGTTAATCATGGCTTCTGAGGCTGCTCACAACTTCCTCCAGCCACTGTCTTCTTGGATGTCTCAAATATACGAAGCGATCCAACAAGCAGGAGACTCCATATCTGCCTCTCTGCTGAATTTGAGTGGGGTGGGTCGTAAGCCAGAAGGAGAAAGGACCGAGGACCTGGAGAATAATGGAGACGTTTATGAGGATTATTCTGAGGAATCTGATGATGAACAAGACCTGGACCTTTGGGATGAGGACTATTTCTATCCTAGAGAAGACAGTTACATTGGAGGCCCTGATCTCGCTTCACAGAACCTCCCTCATGGCTCTGACACGGATCCACAGAGGCAAAAACGGGTTAAAAACACCAGCACCTTGGCAGAGCAGTGCGCTGAAAGCAGCAGGACTTTGACAGCCAATGGATCCTATTGGATGGGTGAAGATCTCCAGCCTCCTGATCGGCTTCCTCCCATTGCTGAGGAAGAAGGTGAGCCCTCTTGGAGGATGGGAGGTCATGAGCACAGCCTCAGCTTGGGTGGCTCCTTAAGCTGTGCAGGTAAGCAGCTGGCACACTCCCTGACTGCATCACCCAGGCCTTTCTTCTCTGATTTCATTCAGTTGCTAATCTGCTCAGTATGTTCTGCATTGTCTCTGTTTCCCACGGCTAAAATAAAACTCCCCAAATCCCA
Organism: Onychostruthus taczanowskii; assembly: GCF_017590055.1. Classification (NCBI taxonomy): domain Eukaryota; kingdom Metazoa; phylum Chordata; class Aves; order Passeriformes; family Passeridae; genus Onychostruthus; species Onychostruthus taczanowskii. The sequence goes on along the minus strand of NW_024496525.1, from coordinate 34,993,692 downwards.
AAGCAAAAAAATGTAACCTTTCCAATTCTTCCCTCATTTGTGAGACTAATCTCATCGAAAGAACTGGGGATCTCCAGGGTGAACTGCTGTGTATTAGAAGGCAATCAGGCCCTGCTGCTGTAGCAAGGAGTGTTTTGCTTCCCTCCCAGTTCAGTTTCTGGTAGCAGAACCCTTCAAAGGGAATGTTTAGCCTTAAGCCTTTGCTTTGAGAACCATCTGCCTTTGCGTCATTGCTATTAAAGATATATATATATATATAATATATATATATATCTATATATATATATATATATATATATATATGTAATCTCAAACCTTGTTTCTTTGTGCCAGGAATCTCAAGATGTTACTGTGCCATGTGCTGTGAAATGCTGTACTAAAAAGCCAGCCGTATCTCATGATTTTATGGATGAAAGGCTCCCAAATCACTTTCCTCCCCTCCCACCACCCCCACAGGCTTTTCAAACAAGACTGAAGAGACAGCAGGCAGGAGATTATGGGAAGGAGAACTGAGTTTGATATTTTCAGTTTTAAATAGGCCTAACTGTGACTTCTGATCTTTAAATGACAGCAGGAGTGTAATCAGGGGATTGTGCCCAGGACTGAGTTTCAGCCACAAGATTTGTGCTCGCTCAGGGTCACCACGAGTGAGGCTGGAGGTTTCCTGGGTCACAGAGGTCTGATGGTGACACAGGTCCTGACTACACCCAGAAAAGCTGCAGTCCTGCTGACACCATCCTTGGGTCTTGTTGGCATAATGCTGCTCTTTACAAACATCCTAGGAATGGCAATGAGGGTGGAAAGAGCATGGAGGGGATTGGGTTTTGCAATATGGAGCTGATGAAGAAGTTGAGGCTCACTGAGGATCTACAGAATTTGGCTTCAAATATCTAAGTTTTTTTTCTTTTTAAGCAGGTGGTAAATGCTCTTGAAAATGTCTGTTTTATTATGACCAGGAGCTTTTCTTCACTCTTGGCTTCTAGGGAAGTCTTACATATTTAGCCTTTTCTGTGCAGACTGTGGAAGATCAGCCGGTTTGTTTTTGTATTTAACACGAATATCAGACTGAGAGGGTATAAACCTTGACGGTACTGTTTAATGACTGTAAAATTAGCTCTTTTCTTTATTGCTATTTCTCACTCTGTTATGGCCAGGGAGTAAATAATTAAAAAGCTCTTTTGGTCTAGCTGTTCTGCCTCCCAAACTGGGACTGCTTGTTTGGTATTCCAAATGAAAGATTGCCAGTTCCCAGACTAAAGAACACAGAGTTGTATCTCTTGGAGCCCAACCCCTCCCTTCTGGACCCCAGTGCAATATCCAGGGTCTGTCCACAGGCGCTGAGCCAGCGCTCAGGGCTGGGTTTGTGTGACAAATTGGGTTGTGTGACAAGTGAGCGCACAGAAGTCCTGGAGCAGGGCACAAAGTGTCCATTCAGGGAGTGCTGGGGCTGTGGATCCCCTTGGACAGGTGCTGTCCTAGGGCACAGCCTGTCTCCTGCAGAGCCTGCAGCCCTGAGCCTCAGGAGGGGCTGTTGGAGCAGCTCACAGCAAATCCCGGGGCTCAGCCAGGTGCCAAGGGCAGCATTCCCAGGGCAGCCTCCTGTCCCTGGGCCACAGGACCCTTGCTCACAGTGGTTGGAGGAAAGCTGGTGAGCTGTCAGGGAAATGGAGCCCAGGAAGGAGCTGCTGTCCTGGTCAGAGCTGTTTGTCACCTGCAGGGTTCTGAGGGGTGGGTGATGGACCAGGTGGAGTTTCCTGGTGAGGCACTTAGTGACAGACAGCTGCCAGAGTGAGCCATCCCTGCAGCTCAAGGGAGGGTCCCTCTGGACATCTCTCCCAGATGAGAGCAGGTCCTGGTGAATTTGCTGTTTGACTCTCTCTACTTTTTTTTTGGCATTCCTTCTCCCTGACCTTCCTGGAGCCATTGTGGGCTGGAAGGCTGGTCCCATGGAGCTTCCAGCACCTACAGTGCTGCTTCCTAGAGCTCTCTGCACACCAGGTGCTTCAGGGGGCACTGCACAGCTTTTTGCACCTTAGGGAATGTCATTCCAAATGGTCTCAGACAGACTTTAATATTTTTACCTCTGCAATGCGTTGCACAAAGGGCCAGCCAATGGTCTCAAGACTTCATAGTCACAAAAGTTGGCTGTTTGAGGGTTAGAGGGCTGGGAACTGATAGCTTTTTCTCTCAGAACTAAGTTGTATAATGGGAGGGAACTGAATGCATGAACTGTGATTTGAAAATATCTTCCACAGACACTTTGATGTGGAAGAACTCGTTTTGCTCTTCTAAGTGAACTTTCACTTCCAAAACACACATGCTCTTTGTGTTTTATTTTTCAGCTCTTTATTTCCTCTTTTTTCTTTAGATTCATTCTCTAACATCAAGAGTGTGCACTCTTCTGATGGTAACCTAGACATGCAGAGAGGCTGTAATACCCTGGCAACTTAAAATTTCAGTCATGGATTAAAATGATCAAGAGAAGATGTTCGAGGTATCCTTACTGTTAGCTTTTTACCTAACCCTAAGTGACAATGTAAGTGACACATGGACTTGCTGACATTCAGCAAAGCTGTTCAGTAGCATCAAAATGAGCTTTGAACATTTTTCCTTCCATTTGGCAGGTTTCTCCCCCCCATTTCTGCAAAATACGTATTTCCTGTTTATCCTTGTATTCTTTTCAGAACATTGCATCTTGACTTTATTTCACTTAATGTACCATATTTCTCTCCACAATAGAATATTTTAAAGCTAAATTGGCACAAAACAGTAGCAATGCTGAATGCTTTTTGTTGCCATGGAAATATTTCTGGGCACTTACTGAAGACCTGGTTGCCAATAGTAATGTAACAGAGAAAATAGATATGCTTCATTTAGCAGCCACTGGTGATTAAAGAGCCACAGAAACCTGTTACAAGGTCATTCCAATATATAGTTTATTTGGTTTAGGGGGAAAAAGCCCTGCAGCCCTAGGTGAGAATAATTTTGTTTTAAAAGAAATGCAAAACAAAATCCAATAGATGTTCCCTTCTTTTAAACTGACAGCATGCTTCTGAGATGAAATAAAATAACACTGCAGTTAAAAACCATCATTACTACTTCTCCTTTTTATCAAATATGTTTTTTATTCCATTTTTGCCTCTTAGGAAATGTTTCCTGGCTCCCAGAGTAGATTTTCTTAGGCTCTGAAGCAGCACATATATTACCAAAAATCTGTTTTAGGCTTAGGGATCTAGTAAATTGTTTGGGCAATGAAATTCTTGTGTTTTGAAGTCAAGTGTCCATCAGACACCATGAGGCAGGTTAATCACAGGGTGCAGGTTTGGAGTGCTGCTCTGTAATAAAATTATGGTAGCGAAGTTGTAGCAAGTTTTCAGACAAATGCAAACCAAAGGTTTTTTCTTTTTTTGGGTGGTGGTGATGATTTTTTTTTTTAAATTTTTTTTTTCACTTTGTATGCTTCTGATCCACAGTTTAATACTGAGAAGGTAACTCAGCAGGAATTATTGCAGTGCCAGGTGTTTGGCTTAAGAAGTTAATGACAGCAAAGCAGAGCCTTCTGTGTATGCAGATTGCTGCCACCAGTGGCAAATCTTGTAGCTGTGAATTTTGCAGAAACACACGAACTCTCTCTCTCTCTCAGAGCCTTGTCCATTGTTTAAGCTCAGAGCTTGTGGCAGAGGAGCTGTCTCCCAGCACAGAGCAGGGAGGGAGCAGCCTTTGCATCCCCCACGGCGGAGATGCTGCTGCTCAGCTGACTGGGGGTGGCTGGCAACAGCGTGGCTGCCAGATCCATCCTTGCACAGTTGGCTTGAGAATTGATAAAAAATCCAAACCAGCAAACAGAGGAGCAAGAAACCACGTCTGAAAGCAGTGCACTGCGAGTAGAAGGGTAGAGGTGGCCAGTGCTTCTGCTTCCCAGCATGAATCTAAAGGGGAAAGAACAGCAATAATGAGAAAAGTGAAGAACAGCAATGAGTGTGCAGTGAAAGTGAGGGCTTTAGCCCACTTCTCCCCCAGGGCCGTTGTCCTTTGCAAACAAAAAGCCAAAGTGACCATTAAGTTCTCAGTCTCACCAGACACTGCACAGCAGCAGACTGAGCCCTCTGAGTGAGAGCTGAACTATTTTTGCACAAGTGAGTGCTGGGGTGGAAGTCTCCCAGGCTGTCTGGCACTGCTCACAGCACTGGTAATGGATAGGTGAGCACAGCACTTCCACTGCCAAAAGTCCTTAGAGATTTTTCCTCCTCCATCAACTGGACAACCTCAGTGCCAGCTGAAGGCTGAATTTTAGTTGCACTAAAATCATTTTTGTGGCCTTGGAATGCTAGGAAGTGTGACACCTCTGTTTAGATGGCTGGCTAGCTTTCCTCAGCACATGTGTGAGAGGAAGCACACCTCTGGGGCTCTGGGAGTTTTTAAATCTAGAGAGCACTATTGCATTTTACTTACCTTGGCCTCCAGCTTAACAGGGGTCATTGATTTTTGCCAGTAATTTCTGTAGTAAGAGAAATTATTCTTTCTGCTATATATGAATACTCCTGACCTCAGTAAATGACCCTTCATACAGGCAGGAAATCCTAGGCAAGAAGTGAAGTTTTCATTATGTCCTATAAACCCATATAGCAAAGAATACCCTTAAGAAGAAGATGTTGATTATGTGATAAATTAAATTTCTGCTTGAACTTGAGACTAAAATAGATGGATAGCCAGTCTCCACATTGAGAAGTGAAGTGTTTATGAATTTTATCACCTGTCTGGGTATGGAGCCAGCCAGTGTTCCAGCCAGAATGTAACCCTATAAAAATCAGTGCCTGTACTCCAAGAAGGACATTCAAAGAGGCTGCACTGAATCAATACCACCATGAAAACTGAGGGGGTGAAAGCAAAGGCAGACAGTGGACAAAAACACTTCAGAGAAAATGCTCCTGGCAGCTCGGGTGGGACAAAGCACAAACGTGACTGGGGACAGCATCTGCTCTCTGAAGAATGTGATGCAAGCCCGTGGTTTCTGCAGTGAAGTGCAGACATGAGTTTGCAGTGAATGCTTTCTTTCTGGGAAATTCAGAACACTCCAAGTGCTTGTGCACAGACTTTTGTCCTTGAGAAGGTGGTACAATGTTCCTACTTGTATTTAGAGTATTCCTTTGTAGTTCTGTCTCTCCAAATTTTCAGATTATGAGGGATCTTCATGCAGGATGTCACATGTGAGTGGGGATGGCAGAACACAACAGCCCCAAAAGGAGGGTGGATTGTGGCATGTCAGCTTTACAGCTGGAAAAGTGAAGCCAAACAGTGGTTCAAACCACAATTTCTCAAAGGTGGCACCATTGCCAGCGCTGTCTTGGGCCTGTCAGCATTGCTGTTCATCCTCAGTCAGTGACTTTAGACATGGTGTCTTTGTCAGCCCACAGTAGATGAGGGTTTGGGTTTTCATCAAGTTCCTCGTCTGGGCAGAACTGCCTGGTGCCCATCTCCTGGGGCCATGGGGAAGGATGCTCTGCTCAGGAGCACTTGTCATCTGCTCTTGCCATCTAGAATGTTGCATAAGCTCTATGGAGAAGGATTTATGTGAGAGGATGAAATGGCTTTTGCCATTCCGTGCAGTTACAGAACAAATTGTGTGTGAGCGTGTGTGTTTGTGCATGTATTTTCTGATCCAGTTTGCTAAGTGACATCCTCTTCCCACTCTCCATATGGCAGTTGCCACTCTATCTTCCTCTGGGAAGGTTGTTTAGGACTCAAGAGAGTTCATTTACCAATAAACAGCATCTTGGCAGCATCTGGGAAATGCTGCCTTTCTCCTAGAAACCCTGCCTCCTCACCTTCCCTCTCCTACTACAGGCGAGGCAGGTGTGAATGATCTCATTGTGTTGTGGTGGAGGTTATACTAGCAGCACTCAGTGCAGAGCTGGGACATAGTATTTCTGTGTGCTGACACAAACAGTACTACTGTTTGTCTTTTTTTTGTGTGTGTGTGTGGTTTTTCTTTTCTGTTGCAGTTGTAGCCAGCTTGGCCTGCAAGGGCTTGGTGGAAGCACAGGTGATCCACCCCTGTTTCCTCCTTGCAATGCTTGACAGCACAAAACACACTAATGTAAGCTCATATAAGATGGGATCACTCTGCCAAAAACTGAGCTGGTGCTGATCTTCACACTTTGCCAGACAGGGGTGTGGATGTGACTTCCCTGTGCCCAGGTAATTTTTGGTTGTTGCAATGACCTGGTGGCAGCAGCCATCATTTTGAGTGGCCTCACAGACTCCTCAAGTAGTTTTAGTAAACAAGAAGAAAATTAATTTTCTGCAATGAAATATGGAGATTACAGTCATGGAGGTAAAACTGTGTAGTTTTAAAGCGAGGGAATATCACTGTTGGGCTTTGGGAATCTTGCAGGTAGTAAGGAAGGTGTGCTTGGGCTGTCCCTCCACAGATGCTGTTTGTGTGAATCTCATGCAGTTTCCACAGATGGACTCAGGGACACTTCATCAGTACCTATTTGCAGACCAGCAAGCATGGTTTGGGATGAATCTTGGGTTGAATCTCAGTTCATAGCTAAATCTGTAGAAAATCCCTTCCCATTATCATTAAAATAGCTGATGCTCTCATGGCATCATTGCACCAACTACAAGTTCTCTCATGTCCAGGCAGGTACTTCTCTGACTCAAGAACTCAGTACCCCTGTGAGATGAAGCATCCTTGGGGGGACTCATGAGGATTTGCCCTCACAAGCTGGGTGTTTGGAGGAATTTGCCTCCTCAGGCTGAGAGGGATTCAAACCTGTACAGTCTATACAGCATAACTGTTGTGGGAGTATTTTCTAGCAAATAATGAGACTGGTGGTGCTGGAGAGAAAGCCCTGAATTTGGATTAATGAGAGCCCTGTGGTTTGCTGGAGTTCTGTGTCTCAAGGTCAGTTTGGGGGTTAGACTTACTGCCATAAATAATGTAGCTACAAAACCCTTGGGCTTGAGTTTTGCAATTGCCATTTATTGAAGTAAAACTGCAGCTGAAATACAGCATCCTTCCCCTGTCACACAGCAGAACTGCTTCCCATGACTCAGCCCAGCCTCTTGCTTCAAGCAAGAGCCAGCAGCCCCTTTCCTGCTACTTTTGAGCCAGGTGAATTGTCCATGTGAGTACTAAAACCAAAACAAAGGGAAGAGGGGAGGGGCAGGAGGACAGTGTTGTCCCTTTTGGGTGACAGCTTCAGTCCTGTGAGCCTTGCTGCACCACATCCCCACCCACTGCTGCTCCCAAAGCTGGTGATTTTCCCAGGAGTGCTGTGGTGTCACAGCAAAGGGGGACTGTGGTGAATCAACCCTCTGGCAGCAAACAAAGTTTCAATTAGAAAAATCAGTGGGAAAATAAATATCTGCCTTGTTGCAGTGCAGTTGTTTTCTGTATCAAATCCAAACAAATATCTTTTTGAGGGAGTTCATTTCCTCACTGTTGATAGGCAAACAAAGCCTTGTGGGTGTGAAGCTGATGGTTGGGTGCTGGGAATGCTAAGTGCATCCCCTGGGTCTCGTGTGGAGTGGTGAAACTGCTTTAAAAAGGAGCAAAGGCAGTGACCTGAGTTTTCTGGATGTTTCCTTGGCCAGTTTGATTTCTGTAGCTGAAAGCAACGAGTCCTAATCCAAAGAAACTTCCTTAAACATACTGGAGGAGGTTTAGGAACTGATGCCTTGCATTAGAGGAAATTCATATCCAAGCCAAACAAACAAATAGAAGAAATGATGGATGGTTAACCTGAAGGAATTCAACCCATTGTGGTATGAAAACCACCAGGAAAATGGTTATGAAAATAATAATGGTGAAGGGGAATTTTTTTTTTTTTTTAATGAAAGGACAGTGCTTTCTACTTCACCAGCCATTGGCATCCAGCAGTTTGTTTAGTTTCTGAACCCATGAGCATGTCCAGCCCCCCACCCAGAGCACACTCAGCTCCACCCGTGCCCTGCAGAGTCCCCAGTGTAACACATCTGCTGGCAGAAGGTGCTTTTCTGCCTCTGCAGCTGCACACAACCCAACCTGAGCTGTCAGGGAGGTGCAGGCTGACTCATGGATGTAACTGCATCCACACCAGGGGTTTTCCTGGCTTAGCAGTGTCTCCTACAGTGTGTAATCTCTTTTTTTCTTCCACTTCTGCACAAATCCTGGGCCTGTGCTAATAGAACCCAGTAGAATAAATGAAGCCTGACTCATTTTTGCTCCACATGTAAGATGTAAAGTAGGTGATTGGGAAAATCAGGGATGATTGTGGTTCAGCTTCTTGGCTGCCATTTCCTACAGCTATGGAAGAACCTTAGGCAGCACAGTGAGAACCAGTTTGATGTGGAATCCCATGTTCCTATTTTTAAAATCCAATTTTGGGAGTGGGAAGGAAACAACAGGAAAATCTGCTGGTTTTCATGCTGTTTGCTGTGTGCAGTCCTCTATTTCTTTGCACAGCTGTGCACAGAATTGGGGTGTAGTGCTCTGACTGCTGTATTGTTTCACTGTAGGACTGGTTAGAGCCAAAAAATGTCCTTTTTTTCCCTGATTACTCTCTTTTTTGCTCTTTTGTTCTTATTTTCTTAAAGATTATTTTTGTTGTGAATACCCCCTGGTACAAAGCCTTTCCAAGTTGTGATTCTCTCCACCTGTATCACATGCAAACACCCAAGTAAACTCACCTTGGGGAGCTTCCTGGTTGGTTTTGTAATGGAGTGAGGACAGATGGAGAGGCAAAATCAGGGCACTCTCTGTTTGACACTCAGCAGAGAGGGGCAGTCCTCCCCTTTAGCACTGGACACCAACTATTCCCTGGCTGTTAGACCTGGCAGGAAGGGGTGATAGCACACAGGGATGGTGCAAGGAGAAATCCTCCTCGGCAGTAAATGGCCAGTGGGTGTCTGCCAGGGTTGTCCTGTCAACGTGTAGAAGCTTTGCTTTGCTCCAGCATTTTTAAACACATTTGGGATCTAAGGGAATGGCTTGGGTTGGGTGCCCTCCTCCTTAGTCGGGCCTTAATCAGGCAGGTTGATACTTTGTGCATTTGAATTCCCAGTTCAGGTGGATGACAGCAAGAGCAGGATGAAGGCTCCAGACTGAAAACCACTACAGAGCTGCAGCCCCCTAGGAACTGATAGGAGCAGCTCCATGTGTGTTCCCTGTACAAAATGTTCCTCCTTTTTCTGAGAAGCTTTAACAAGTCCCTTGTCTGCCACAGACCTTTCCAGTTTTCCAAAGGAAATCTTTTCTTTCTGTGCACATTTCTGGGTTTTGCTGAGGTAGGAGCTGCTGCAGATCACTGTTCCTCTCTGTCATCCTGATCATGAAAATTTTAAGGCCAGGCCTGTGTGACTGCTTCTGTAAAAGCAAAGAACATGGCAGTGAGTGCTCCTGGGATGCTCTGGGTGTATGCATTATGCATAGATGTACTGATATTGCCTTGCTTATGTGATCAAATGCATTTTTTTGTTACTACTCCTGCTTCCTTCAGGGCTTGCTGATGTTCCCATTGAAACTCTCGCTGACTTCCACAGGGCAGAATCAAAAATCTCTGAGAAAAAGTGGACACACAAAGGCAGCATTAAATGTATAGGAAAACCAGAAATTTGGCATTTGGAAAGTTTCCATTGTTCAGACAAAATGACTCTTCTTTGTTGTTGTTTTTTAACACACAGGCAGACAGGTGGTGTGCAGTACCTCTGTATTTCACACCTACATGATGTATTTTATTCAGTAATTTCTTTTTCTTGGGTAAGCTTGGAGCAAATGATAAGTTATTCTTTCTACTTGGTAACACTGCAGTGAATTCTTGAATTATTTATTTCATGCATTTTAGCTTGGTGTATTTGGATGCCTGTAAGCTAACTTTGTAACTGACTGGGTGTTTGAAATTTCTAAATAAATAGTAGTGGTTTGAAATACCTTGCCAGAAAAAAAGAGGTCAACCTTCTTCTTCCCCCACTGTCTCCTCTGGGAAAAAAAAAAAAAAAATCCCACATGCCTCGTTATGAGCAGTGGGAAGTTGATTTGTAAAACAGATGCTGCATAGAAGTAATTGAGTGAAGTTGCTAGAAATATGTATATGCTACACAACATCTGCAGATCTCAAGATGTATTCATTATCTTTCCAGAATTTAGATTGTAATTACGGGCCCTTTATTTAAGTTTCCATGGTGATGTAGAAAATGCTTCCCCCTTGTCCTTTGCTAATCAGGCCACTTGTGTGTTTGAATGGTGTTCGTTTTCCTCTCCCCTGGGTTAAGTTACTGTTATTAATACAGAGATATTAAGTTGACAGGGAGCTGTCGCTGCTCAGGCAGCGATTCAGCAGCAGGCGCATCAGGCATTTGCTGCAGATTCCCCAGTGCCCCCGTTTAATTAGCCTGTGTGCTTCCAAATGTTTGTGAGGAATAGCAGCCTCTGTCATAACAAGTGATGCAGTCGTGCCTTGGGGATTGGGGAAGTTGAAATCAAAGTCAAGCAGCCAATAATATATCACACCATGGCAAGCTCCTCTCCTTCATCCCTGCACCCTCCTCCTCCTCTCTTGGCAAAAGGGCTCTGCTGTGTTTTGTAGGGGCTGCAGGTGGGTCAGTGCCCTGACAGGAGCTGTCCAGGAGTCCTGCATCCACGTGGCCTCTGCAAAATTTCTTGTAATAACCAGAATTTCACATTATGTTAAGGTATGTTTATCTAAGTTTGCAGCCTCACGACCATGGACCCAGGATTTTAATGTTACACTTGTTTAAGAAAATGCTGAAAGGTGTGGCTTAATTACTAAAGATGTTATTTACTCAGGATTTTTAGAAAGTTGAGTGAAATGTGGACTTTTGGTTAAACTAGGATAATTTTTTACTTTTATCCTAATCACCCAAAAGATATACACACATTTATAGAACTTCATAGCATTTGCTGAGCAATTAGACATTTAATAGAGCTTACACGAGCTGTGGGTAGAAATGCAGGTATTAGGCTGAAAAGGAATGTTTATTTTTATGTGTTTTGATTATTTGATTGGATCACATTTAGGCCATGGGGTTGTTACAGCTTGAAATAATTTTTACCCAAGAAAATTTCAAAGAAGGTTATTTTTAATAGCTTACATAAAAGTAATCAAATTTTATGACAGCTGTTCACCGACCATTTACAAACTAATGTTTAAATTTTTTTCCCTTTTATCAGAGTAGGAACACAGCTTTTTCCCTCCAGTTGAGAGCAGTTTTCCAGCAGGAAGAGCAGGCTTGCTGTCAAATTGTGGCACACCAGAGCAGAGGGTCAAACCTACCAGTGTGGTGGCATGAAAGGAGTTGGCTCCTGCTGGGCTCAGCTGGACTTGGTGCTCTGTCCTGGGAGAGGAGTGCTGCCTCCCATGCAGCAGCAGGCAGATCCATGGAGCTCTGACAGCACTTGCCAGGAAGTTTATGCTGCAGATTTTTAACAGACCTAGCAGAGTGTGTAAAAGCAGATGCCTGTTTCCTCACCTGAGGTTGATATTTGAGGTGGAGGAAAGTGCTTTCCCTCCCAAAACAGGAGAGCATCCCTCTCCACCTGTTTGCTCAGCTGCTGGGGTTTGCCATGGAGATTATCAAAGTGAGTCTTGGCAACCAAATCATGCCCTTGGTGCTGCAGAACGAGCAGTGGCCTGGCCACGCTCCCAGCTGGGCTGTTCACACACAAACCCCCATGTGTGCAGTGACTGCTGCCACCCCAGCATCCTGCTGTGCTCCCCTGGTGCTGCTGGCAGGGACATCAGAAAAGTGTCTCTGTGCTTCCATCCCGACCAAGCCTGGCCAAGAATACAGAGCATGTCCTGAGCCCTCCTGTCCCCATCTGCAGGGTGCTGAGCACTGATGAGGGTACAGCCATGCCCCATGCACGCGATGGCATCAAAGGGACGTGCTCCACTGTGTTATCTTCACTTTTAAAGGTTGTAATTTATGTTGGTCTCCAGAGCTCATCTCCTGTTGGCAGATGGAGCCAGAAATGCCTGTTAGTCACGTGCCATATTTATGTGTTCATCGTGCTACCATGAGCAGGTTAAATCTGAGCTGCTTTTTTTTGCACAAAATTTCTCTCCCCACCTTAGCAGGGGCTGCAGGGGAATGGAAGCAGGAAAATCTTTTCAAGTCCTTTGTTTACTACTTCGTCTTAGCACATGCAAATGATTTTACAAGACTCTTCTGTGTGTTGTGACTTTGTGATTTGCTCTGTTAAATATCTTCATAAAAAAATAGGTTAACATGCAGAGTTGAGCAGTGTCTACATGTAGCAATATGACATCATCAAGCTTTCCAGAGGTTTGAAGAAGCAGGTGATTCTCATGTTCATGCCCAGTCCTCCCTGAATCCCTGGGGAATTTTCTCCCCAGAGGATGCACCTGAGAGTCAGAAGTGTCCTCTGGCTTCTTGGCCAGGAGCAGCAGGCTGTTTAATGCCTGAGTTGTGTTTTTCTCCCAGTGAACAGATACAGGGAGAGGATGAACAGGCAGCATCTTCAGGCAGTGACCATGACGTGGTTGGCAGTTTGAGACCTCTGTGTCATGGTCACATAGTTTTTGATCAGAAGTATCTGAACAAAAATCAAGTGTGGAGTGTAGAACCAAATTCAGCCACTTGCCCTCCAGCCAGCAGGAGCGCAGGACAGAGGTGTCTGGATGCAGAGGTACTGCTTGCATGGCAAAAGGTTAAAGAAGCTGGAGTCTGAGATCTGTAGTCTCAACATAGACAGGTTCTTTTGCTGTGGAGAACAAGTCCTCGTTCTTCCATTCTCTCTAACTAACTTGATTTCCTGATTTTGCTGCAGCTAAAATACTTAGAGACGTGTGCAGGTCCAAGACTTGCTGAAGTCCATTAAGATCTTCCCATTAATTGCATATTGTTATTGAACTCTCTTTCCTTAACCCACAGGAATTCTCATGGATTTTATTGGAAATTCTTCCAGAGTAAAGACTGCAAGACTTGGTTGTAATTACTTTTTATCTGTGCCACATAAGTCATCTCTCTAGCAAGCCTTTCAGCAGAAGCTGAATGTCTCCTTTTGTAACAACTTCACAAACACAAGGTGAACATTGGATGAATTATGCTGTATCATTTGCCAGCACATACGCCAAATGTCAGGCAATGACAGAAACTAAAAATTTATGGCACAGAAGGGAAGAATTTTATGATCTTCCATGGACTAATGTAATGACTCTTTTATACAAACAGAGATGAAATGCATTTAAAAACATAGCTATTTAGAAAATTGGCCTGATCACATTCTAAAATCCAGAGAAGTTCATTAGAGGGAAAAGCCATAAAAGTGCCTGTTGTTTTTAGTTCAATAGAATGCTTTAATTTTGAAATATAATTGCTTGAATTTAATGCACCCTCCAATTAGCTCATTTGAAGATATGTCTCTCCATCTAGATCTTCTGGTACAACATGGTGCAGAGCTGCTCTTACTTTTATTTTCAGAGGAACCTAGCTGGTGGCATGATCACAAAACATAAAGATTTGTGGATGTAAAGCCATCACTCTGCCCCAAGGGTGTATCACACACTGTTCCAGCTAAGCAGATCCTCTGAGTGGGAAGGATGAAGGACCTTGAGGAGGTGATGAGTTCAGACTGGGATCATGGCATGTTCAGACTCTGCCTGAGACTTCTCTTCTCCTTGTGTACTCTTAACAGACCCTTTACACGTATTGCTGGTAGTTTTAATTTCTTGTACAATCCAAAATCTTTAGGAAACTCAGGCACAGAGCAAAGCTGAGCATCTTGGAGAGCCCTGAATAATTTCTCTCCCACTCAGACTTGGCATAGAGCAGAGTTTTCTCACACTGTGCTCTTACAGGAGAGTTTCCTTGACCCTCTGGTTCTGTTTTCACTGTCATGACAGTCTGCACTTTGGACTCATTTAGCTTTAACTTTTCACCTGTTGAAAAATCTTTGTAGTAATCTGAATAGACCCTGGAGTGCACACAGCATGAAGGAAGTGTTTGGAGGATGCTCTGGGGAGTGGAACAAGCTGGAATGCCAGCTCTGCCCACAGCCTCTGCAAATCACCCTGTTAATAAAGAGCCTATTTTAGTTCTGGAAACATGGAGCCTTCTCAGACTATTACCCAGCATGTGGTAAATTAAACAATCTTGGCCTGATTGCATAATGTCTCTTGAAATTTAAGATCCTTTTTCTCTTTAACCCCTAAAATTTACAGGCCATTTTTGTTTAGATTTATTGTAATTACATAATGATTCTGCTCCTTTGAGGCTCTTCTAGGAAGTTTTTTAGCACCCTCTTGGTGGCTAAACTCCAGATTACCAGGGGCAGGAACACTGCTTGGTCTCCCTGTGGGTGTGTCTCAGTGCAAGGGGCGCAGAGGTACTGCAGAGTGGTTTGGAACTGGGACCCAGGAAGGAGAATTGCTGCTGTGTGAGGGCAAATATTCCTCAGGCCCACTAAGCCATAGCTCTGCTGTCTTAGGGGAAGAGGGGGTTTGAAAAATCACTGCTTGTAGCTAGGAGGATTTCAAGTCCAGTGGTACATAGGTCCATACTGAAATCCTTTCTTCCTCTGGACTATATTTAAAAAGGTTCTTAACTTTCATCATGACTTTTTATGTAGTTTAAAGAAGGGATCTAATTTCTTTCAAAGAAAATACATGCTTTTTTTTTTTTTAATTTTAATTTTTTTTTTTTGCATGGAAGCAAAGTGATTCCTTAGAGTTCACATAGCAAACGCGCCCTTGGTCAGCACAGTTAGCAAGCACACATAAATTCTTCATTTGCGTTTCCTTTCCTGCTGGTTAATGAACTATGTGGTGTTAATTTAGCAAGATCTACCAGTCCCCATCTTTTAACTCTGGCAATGGGCTTCAGGAAGTGATGAGACCTCTCAGGATATTCTTTGGCAAAATACAATGATTCATAGAACTGAGAGATTATGTGTCATTGAAAAAAAAAAAAAAAAAAAAGAAAGATACTGTAAATTAGCCAGAACATTTGCCTGCCAGTGTGAGGAGGGGCTGCACAATATTTTTCCAGCCTGGTTTTCAGTGTTTGATGTGCCAAGCATTCCTTGTATCTTTGGAGAGAGGTTTCTATGTCCCAGTTCCTGTTGGGGTTTTATTGGGAGGTCATGCTCATCTTTTCATCTCACAGTTTTTTCACAGCCAGTTCTCCAACCCTGAACACAGACTTTTCTGATTTATTGGTGATTTCTGCTACCCAGTATCCCTCTTGCCTCCTTCCTGGGTGTGAACATGGGACCTGAAAGGGAAAGTTTGGGAGACAGGATTCTTAAGAAAAATCACGCTATTTCATTGTACAGTACTATCTGTCCTTAATCTTAGAATTGTCTGCTATTGCTCTGCAGGGACTCTTGGCTAATTAAAGTTCAGATAATGCTGTCTCAACCTCTGTCCCTGATGTTTGTGCTGTTTATTCACATCAGGTATTCATAAGACGGTTGACATTTTCTTCCTTAAAGATCTCTCAGGTAAATTACAGGCATTTTACTGCTCTGACCTTTTCCTTTACAGGAGGAGCTTTTGTTTTCAACATTTATTTTGTGAATATAACGTTGGAACGGATGTAATTGGAGAGGTGTAGTTGTTCTAGTCTGTATAGTTGTTCTATTACCTGCAATGATCATTTAATACTGGTATTTATACGTGATTATCTCTTACCAAAACTGCTTTAAATTTAAAGAAAAGCCAGACTGTTTCACTGATTGGTTTGGATGAATCACCTTTTTCTTCACTTCCCCTGAATACTACATTTGCTTTCCTAACACATTCATTTTGTGCCTGAGTCTCAGGGAGATGGCTTGCTCTATTAATGTATTTCTGGAGTTCTCCTGTTACGGGTAGACTTTTATGGCTTTAATGTAGTTTTTGAAAATTCCTCTATTATTGATCTAGATATTATCCCAGCAGGAGTCAAACCCACAAGACAATTGTGTGAGGATAATTTCTTACTACAGAAGCGTTTTATTCTGAAAGCCTGCTGTGTGGTGTGTGCTTTGATGGATGACCCACTGTTTAAATGTGTATTAGACATTGGCTTGCTAATTAAATGCCTTAAGGAGTGCCTGTATCCATTCAGTCTCAGTAAATGCGTGGAATTTCTGTTATTTTATTCCTTGCTTATGCTCCTATGTTGAGTTTTCTGACTTTGTATTTTATTCCTTGCTTATGCTCCTATGTTGAGTTTTCTGACTTTGTAGAGAGGAAGGGGAGAAATGGCAAAAAAAAAAAATTACTTTCTATCATCACTCAAGGCTTTTTTCTCAGGGCAGAGGTGAGACAATGAGGGCTCTCAGTTCAGAGCTAGGTCTGCCAGATGGGAGGATGAGGAGGAGGAGAAGAGATGGGTTCTGCATTTCAGAAGGGAGTGAGAAGGGCATTCACCTGGAGTTTGAGAGATGTGAATTCGGATCCCTCTTTGCTCCTGAAGGACCATCTCCCATGGGGAAGAGGGCCATAATTACAAAGCTGTGAGATGCTCTCAGACTTGGTTGAAGTGCCTGTGCTTGAAGCATTTTACTGGGAGGGAGAGTGGAGATTGTTCATAGTTGAAGAGACGGGATAAAGTTATTCTCCTAAATTCTGAGTTCTTAAATTGAAAGAGCAGCCAAGGACAGGAACAAGGACTTCTGTTCACCTGCAGGAAATGTTTCCTAAGTAGAATCCCCACTCCTCTCATTGGAATTTTGTGTGTGTGGAGCAGATAAGCATCAGAAACAGTATATTTACTGCTAAGGCCAAACATAGAATTTCTTCTACTCAGAAAGATTTGGGCTTTTTGTTCTAAGACAGAGGGATGTATAGAGGATCACAGAAAGGCTCAGGTTGGAAGGGACTTTTGAAATTTATCTAGTGCAATCCCCTTGCCTTGATTAAGTTATTCAGAGCCCCATCCAGCCTGGCCTTGATCTTATCCAAGGCTGGGGTACCCACAGCTCCTCTGATCAACCAGTGCCAGTGGCCTCACCACCTCACAGTAAAGAATTTCTGCCTTATATCCAATTTAAATTCACCTGTTTCAGTTCAAAACATTACCCTTGTCCTGTCACTACAGGCCTTGGCAAAAAGTATCTCTCCATCTTTCTTGTAATCCCTCTTCAAGTACTGAAAAGCAGCAATAAGGTCTTCCTGAGGCCTTCTGCTCTCCAGGATGAACAACCCCAGGTCTCTCAGCCTGTCTTCATGCAAAAGGTGTTTCAGCCCTCAGATAATTTTTATGGCCCTGCTTTGGACCTGCTCAAACATGTCCATGTGTCTCCTGCAGGAGTCAGTTCCCTCAGGTTCCTGAAATGCATCTCATCTGGTGCCAGGGATTTGTGGATGTTCAAGTCCCTCAGAGGGTCTCAAACCTGATCTTCTCCTAAGATGGGTGGGACTTCATTCCTTCAGCCCCTGCCTGGAGATTCATGGACTTGAGAGATGTGAGACAAGCAGCTGACAGGGAAAACTGAGACAGAAAAAGTTGTTGGGCACCTCAGCCTCCTCCATGCCACCAGATTCTCTATCTCATCTATCAGACAGGGAATAAAAACATTGATTCATTTAACAAAAGCAAACTAATGGTTTTCTATTAAACAGCATAATTAATACTATCTTTTAAAATTTGAATTTGTGACCAAATTTGAAAAGAAGATTGTTCTTTAGTAGTGACCTTCATAGGAGCAAAGAAAGATGTGGCCCTTCTTGAGCAGGGGAGTGGGCAAGATGATCTCCAGAGGCCCCTTCCAACCTCACCTCCTTCTGTGAAACCTTTAAACCCCAAATAGCTCTGTTTGCAAAGGAAATTGTTAAGTTTTCATTGCTGTCATCAGCTGTCTGGAAGCACAACTCACTCTTGCACTGTGCTTTTTGCTTATTTCAAAGAGATGGAGGCA
Organism: Onychostruthus taczanowskii; assembly: GCF_017590055.1. Lineage (NCBI taxonomy): Eukaryota > Metazoa > Chordata > Aves > Passeriformes > Passeridae > Onychostruthus > Onychostruthus taczanowskii. The sequence goes on along the minus strand of NW_024496525.1, from coordinate 34,975,820 downwards.
GAATTTTCTTCCCATGCTCCTGAAGCAAGGCTCATCATGAGATGCATCAGGAGGAGGAATGTCCCTGCTTTTCTTCTGAAAGTGCTTGCAGAACACATCCAAGGCCAAATCATGGTGTTATTTTCATTTGTGTCCTTGGACATGTAATTATCTGTGCTGCTCCATCCAGAGAGCTCTCACTGGTGATTTCAAGTAGAGAAAAGCGCCCTGTGTTCATAACAAGAGATTTCACTGGTGTAAAAGAGGAATCTGTGGTGTGAAGCAGAGAGGATTATTTTATTCTCATTAATGAAGCTTACTCTAGCCCATGGAGCACATGTGTGTAAGAAAAGATGAATTAAAACTAATAAAAGCTGTTAGGAAATTATGTAGCACATCTCCCCTCAGTTGTCCTTGGGAGAAAAAAATCAGCCCAAGCATGGGAATTAGAGATTCCTAGTTGGTTTTTGGAGCTGCTCACCTAAGCTCTCAGGGATGGCTGAGAGGGTAATACTGGCCATCTGCAATGTCTGTGAAGCTGCCTTCCTCACCAGCACCATGCTGCTCCTCCTCCTCCTCCTGCACAGGAGGAACTGTGATACCTGCTCATCAGGCCTCTGCTGTGCTTTCCTGTAGTTTGATTTGTGTTTTCATAGAAGAGATTGCTTTGTGGCTGCACTTGAATATCCCAGATACTCCACTGACGCTTGCATTTTGTGGATAACTTCTTCTAGTAAAGGCAATGGGTTTCTCTGTTCAGCAAGGGGTGATAAACAGCCATGTCCCTTCCATCAAATGCTGATTTAAACAGGATTGGTTTCTTTATAGGTTCAGTGCTGCAGGAAACAGAAACTGTCTATAGTAAGCACTGGGGATTAGGGAAAAGTTAAAAAAAAATAAAAGAAAGGAGAGAAAGGCACATTATGGAAGGGGGAGGAATTTGTTCTAATCCCTCTGAAATTATTTTCTTGCTGAAAATTGTTAGATCTGGATGGACTAAGCCAACAGAGTTACCAAGACAACCTCTCCTGTCGTGAAGATGACCATGCATCTGTTGATTCAAGAACAACAACCAGGAGTAGGGACACTGGGCAGCACAAAGGGCCCAGGATGGAGCCCAGAACTGGGGATGGTGTCAGCCAGTCACACAGGGAAGGACGCTCGGAAATGGAGACAGCATTTGCCAACCAGGGATTGGAAGTAAATGATGCTGCTGACAGCTCATCGGCTTGGAGCCCTGAGGTATGGTGGATTGCCATTTATTACACACAGTGAAAGCTTTTGAAGGATATTGGGGACCAAAAAAGGTTAGAGGAGAAATGAAGTGAAAAATTGATCAGCACAGCACAAGATAATGGTACTCCTGTGTGCTTGTGTGCATGACCATACAACTCTTCTTTGTGTTTTCCCTTTTTTCTGGTATTTTACTTCTTGCTGCTAACACTAATTCACAGAAAGGCTTTCCTTGCTTGATTTCTGACTGCAGTGTCTGAAATGAAATAAGAACTTTAGCAGCCCAGCAGCATTTACTGCAAGGATCAAGGAGCTCTCTGTGGTGGCCCAGGGTTCGTCACTGGCTGTATATGCAGGGTGGGAGTCCCAGGACAGGGGATGTGGTCACTGGGTCAGATCTGTGTCTTTTTCCAGGTATTTTCTATGACTTAGAGAATGGGAATTATCTGAAAAGCTGGAGGCAGTTGGTGGGGGCGGCCTGTGACCTGCCCAAGTGACCATAATCGTGTCCCCATTGATACCAGGCAAACTTTTAGGGAAGGAGAGAACCTGAGTCTGCTTTCCCTCAGTTCTGCACTTTTATTTTGATTCCTCATGGAAACATTTTGGATTTTAAGGTATTATAAACACCTGATGACTTTGCATCCCCCTTTTCTCTCCTAATCTCTCTGCATGATGTGTTGATTTTCATTATCTTACCGCAGGATTAAATTTCTGGAAAAATATCAGCTTGCATCAGACATATTAAAAGAACAGCACAAAGGTCATATCTTCTGCCTGAGTTAAAAGACAGCTGTGGAAATCCATACCTCCATCAGACTCTGAGCAACAAGGCTTTGAGAGAAGGTCCTTATCCCTGGAGGGCAGATCATTGGTGCAGATGCTCCAGCCCTAAGGGGTGCTTGGAGCAGCATTTTGGCTTTCTGCACAACCAAATCCCACAAAACACTACACCCCACATGGGAGCTGTGTGTGGCAGCAGCCCTGCCCTCTCTTTGCTGTGTTTCTGACACACACTGTTTGTCTGCCCATCTGAGGCTCGTTTCTCCTTTTCCGTGTTTGATGTGCTTTGCCATGGTTCACGTGTGCTGCAGTGTCTCCAGTGTCCTCTTGTGTTTCTTTGGAATGCATGGCTCATTTTACTCCTGGTGTCCACATCTTAAAAATGCCAAGAAGGATTCCAGCATACTGGAGCAGAAATGCCCAAGACACAGTTTATCTCTTAAAAGCAGCTTCTCATTCAAAGGTATTGTGTGGATTAATGAAAGACTTTATTGCAGGAACTAAATGTTCTGACATGCCAGAAATGTCCAAGTGTTATTATGCTCCACTCAAAGGACCTCTCTTTACAGACAGAAATGGTAATTTTATGCCCCTGCAGTGGAACCACAAGTACCATTTCAAGCCTTGTCCATAATTAGCTGCTCTTTCAGGTTTCTCTGGCAGAAATGGACTTATTTTACTTAGTGAAGTGGATGTTGGCTGTCCTGAATGACTGGGTTAGACGTGCAGTATCAATCAGGATTCTTGGCTTAGCCCCTCAACAACTGTGCTGGGAAGAGGGAAAGAAAGAAATTCAGATGAAGTAACTAAACCCCAATCTTTCCTTGGATTTCTGTTCAAGTGTTTGTATAACCAACACATTCACAAATCACTTGCAGCCCAACTGGGCTCTGAAAGCAGGGAAGAACTCTGTCAATAACTTCCACAGAAAGAGAATTTGTAGGTGTGTAGCAAACCTGCATGGGGGTGAGTCCTGGATAGCACAATGCTCTCAGAAAGGGCTAGACTGTGAGGTCTCCAAAGCTGGGTTTCCCATGGAAAGCTTACTACCAAGGAGTTTGGCATTTCTCTTTCCCTCTTTGCCTCCAGTTCATGCAGTCTTCTCTGCAGTGGGTCTGGCCACTGCTCTAGTAGCACAATTTGAGCTTTCCTGAAATCCAGATCTTCTCTAGCTGTTCAGTCAAAATGCAGATATCTGACCTTCAGTCTGCCTTACACACTGCCAGAAGGTGATGATATCAGCCCTGCTGGGGCAGGAAATGTCTCTTGGACTTTCATTCCTGCGGGTTTGTGCTGATACACTGGAGTTCACATTTTCCAGCTTGGACATGTAGATGAAAGCCAAGTTTTGCCTCAAGCATGGTTGTCTCCAGACCTTAACAGCAGTCCTTAAATGTGCCTTGATTCCATCTCCACAATAGCAAATGCACAGATAAAAGTGTGGAGGGAAATATGAGTGAAGCACAATCCCATCACGTATTGAATATTATTTCATCAACCAGACAGAAATAACTTGACTGATACACAGGAGCACTTAATATTTTTGTAACACCATGCTCTCTCCAGGCAACCTGGCCTGCCTTGCATTTTTGTTTTTAGCAGCCTGCTGTTCATACAGAAAGGTGCTTCTGTAGCCAAGCAAGTAATTTTGTGTGTTGTTCTCCTTTTGACATTACTTATGCAAGATATGCAACAGCAAGTCTCTAATCTGCACACTTGGACTTGTGTGTTCATGTACACCAGTCTTAAACACCTCTGAAAATGTGAAAATCTGGAGCTTTGCATGTCATGGCAGATGAATCTGGGCACTTCAAAAGTAGATTGACAGGAAGTAAACAAAAATTTTGATGTTTATCTGAGGCCCTGTTTGAGACACCCAGACACTTCTGAAAGGACTTAACACCAGACGTCCCGTGGCCCATCATCTGTTCTCTGAACAAAGACTCCTGTGCTGGAAAGAAGTGTTACTTGAAATGTGAAAAGAAGATAAATGTTTGAGGAGGAGGGTGACTCAGACGCTGGTGACAGGCCTTAATTCACCTTCTGGCTATTAACTGAAAATCTTTCCCTAGTACAGTGTATACTCGTGTTTAAATACAAATCATTGATCACTATAGCAACCCCTTTATCATATGAAGCACATTCTAGCTCTAAGATAAAAAAGCACTGTTGAACAGAAACCCACACACCCACTCAGCAAAAGGTAAGGTGAGCATCCATGGTTTTATCTTGTTTCATCAAGATGGTTTTTGTTTTAAAAGTAGGTAAAAGATTGTGTGTGAATTGGTCTGCACATGTTGTGATTGTTTATTTTGAATTTTTATTCTGAATGTATTAGTATCCAAACTGAACAGAAGGAACAGATGCTTCTCTTGAGAGATTTTAGAAGGGTATAAAGAATCAATGTGTATTTAATCAGACTGCTTATCCCCATTATCATTGCTTTAGCCGTAGGAAAAGTATTGAATTATGGGTTAGCATCTAGAAATGGAATTTCCATTCCACAAGAAATACTGACATGGTGATTTCCTCTTCATATTAAACATAGTGCCTAATTAAAAAAAAAATAAATTCTAGCAGAACAAAATATCAAAAAAGTTAGCAGGATTGACTGAATTGTTTGATTTTAATAATGTAAAAAAATTCCACCTTGAAAAGGAATTCCAGTGTATGTTCAAAGTAACAGGTTAAGTAGGTCAAATTGTTTTGCTAGTGCCTCAATATTGACACAAATGAAATGTAAAAATCTCTTTGTTTAGCTTTTCTCGATGTAGAATGTTTGCCAAATTAACCATCTCCTGCAAAACACTGAAATATTGATGAAACTTTTTGTTGGAAATGTTTCAATAAGTGCTGTTGCTTACTAGAGCGTATGGGGACTATTACACAAAATCAGGCAATTAACTATCATTGGCCTTTCCAGAAACAGTTTGGATCCATGTTTCACACAGCAACTATTCTTGCAGGCACAAGTGAGGAGAACAATTTCTTTTTAATTGGAATTGGAACCACAGAGGCAGTTGAACTCCAGTGGAGGTTTTACTTCTTCCTTCTCTTTGCAGGAGCACAACGAAGTGAACAGTGTGCCAGTTCATCATTGTGCCCACGAGCCCATCTGCAAATGTGGTGACCTGGATGTCATCTTCACCTACAAATCCTCAAGCCAAAAGCTGACAGCCACTGTCCTGGAGGCCAGGGACATCCCGGACAAGGACCGCAGCGGGGTGAACACCTGGCAGGTGCACGCGGTTCTGATGCCGGGCAAGAAGCAGAGGGGTAAGACGAGTGTGCAGAGAGGACCCATCCCCATCTTCCAGGACAAAATCACCTTCAGCAAGCTGGAGCCACAGGAGCTGAGCAGCCACGCCATTCGTTTCCGCCTCTACGCTGTGCACAAGGTGGCTGGGGAGAAGATGATGGGGGAGCAGCTGTTCTACCTGAGAGGCATCAGCCAGGAAGGGCAAGTGAAGGTGACGCTGCTCTTGGAGCCACGGAGTAACCTGAGTGTAAGTTTGATGAAGGACAGATGGAGTCCACAAAATTGTTTGGTTTTTGGTGAATATGGTGTTCCTGAAGCCTTTCTTTCATTCAGGGCTGTCAGAGTGTGACTGGCGGATCTGACCTGCTGTCATTTAAAAAGTTATCAGGAAGGGGAAGCTCAGGGCATTTCTTCCCTGTGCAAAGCTGTGTTTTATTAACAGCTCAGCTAGTGAGCTTACACAAAATCATGTGGATGTACTACACCTGCGTGACTCGCCACATGCTGTGTCCTTCAGATACAGCATATTGGTCTGGGAACCAGCAAGGCATAATTAGTCTTAATTCCAATAAGGGCAGTGGTTCTTGTGCACCACTGTGTCGGTACTGCCAGTACAGGAGCTACCTCATTTGGCCCCAGATACCAGCTTGTGGATCTCCTCTGTGCAGTTTCCATCTTGCCAGAAATGCTTAGTAATGTTCTTCTACATGACAGATGGAAGTGGAGAGCTGGGTCATGTGAAGAGGAACTGGCTGTGCTGCTTCTTAGTTTTCCACGCACATCACAGTTGCATCCAGCTCTGGCTATGCCAATCAATTGGTGTAGATGAGCTCTGTCATGATTCATTGTCTACAAAAAGCTCAGAGAGAGGTTGTGCACGTGAAATGAATAAAACATCCTACTTAGGTGGAGAATAGTGAAAGAGTTGTGGTAGCAAGAAAAGAAAGTAAAAAAATGCACAGTACATGGCCAAAACCTGCCAAACTGAAAAGTGTATTCCATCCAAAAGCCATTATCAAGGAGATGTACAGAGTATTAGTGTAGCAGGATGTTTGCTTATCTCAGAGGCTTTGATTTACACTCGTGATAACACTTTACTCAGAGTTCCTCGTCTTTAAAGAGCAAGTTCAGACATGTGTTTTTGTAAAAGTGACGCTCTGACTCTTCTGGTGCCCCAGCATAATTAATTCTCAGTTATTGTAATTTCTTAGCAGAGATCTTACTAAACAAGGCCACAAGATACAAATTATGGGGGGGAGGGGTGGTGAATGTCCTGATGATTCTCTCAGTGCTCTTTCCCTGCAGAGTGCAGATTCTCAGCTGAGTCTGTCAGCAATCTCTCACAGTGATAGCGCTTCCTCAACACAGTCCCTGTCGCATGGAGGGGTGCCAGAGCTGCTCGTGGGACTGTCATACAATGCCACTACAGGGAGGCTGGCAGTGGAGATGATCAAAGGCAGCCATTTCCGAAACCTTGCAATTAATAGGCCACCTGGTAAGTACTTTCACTGCTATTAAATACCACCATTGAGCCAAAATTTGCTTTTTTATTTTTTTCCTCAAGGTACTCAGCTAGAGCGTTTCTGAACTGGGTTCCCTTGCAGAGCACCTGATTGAAAATTAAGTATTATTTCAGTTCCATGTGCTGATAAATAGTACAGGGCAATTGGATGGAATCATCTGAAGGCTCAGCTGATGGGACAATTATACCGGAATATCTTCTTTATTGCTCATACCTTTGCAATATCTGATTATGGCAAAAGTGCTGCTGTACCCAAAGCACAGAATTCTCAGCAGATCCATAAAAAAAAAGCGAGAAGCACTTTCCAAGCATTTAAATGTTACCATGTGACCCACAGAGGCCCTGCCTAGTGCCATTAGGTGTTTCCCAAGGCTACACTTGGTTTAGTCCCTTGCTGTGCTGCTGAGTGCTGGGTGAGCTGGTGCTCTGGACCCTTTGGGGACCCTCCTGCCATGAATCCTCCACTACTGCACAAGGAAATCTTCTGCAGAAATAAGATTTGAAAGTTGTTGAAACAGCTGAGTTCCCTTCCTCCAGTCCTAAAGGGAGAAGTGGAAATTGCCTCAAAGTAGGTTTAGTTGGCACCTGAGCTGCAGTAAGTCCTGGAGAAGGATGGTGCTGGTAATGTCCATGATAGAGATGGAGTCACTGGCATGGTTTGCTGCTGGTTGCCTCATTCAGGGGTTGAACAGGAGTGCTTCATTCATCTCCTGCTGTCCTTTTGCTTCCCGTCTGAAACCAGCAGCAAATGGCAAGGTGAAGCAACCTTTTTGTTTGCTTTCTGTGATGTGTGCCTGCTTGTCAAAGTAGGTAAACCTTTGGCAGTTCCTTGCCTGCTCTGGATCTGACAGAGTATCTCAAGCTGCAAAACACTGGAATTGCTTTTGCAAGATGCTCTGCTCTTTGGTTCAGATCTAGCAAAATATTTATGAAATATTTCAGTACATGGATGTGAAAACTCAGGTTTTACACTAAACTATGCTGAAGTGGATTACAGAAATAATCTGTCATCAATCAGTCCCTTGAGAATTAAGGGCAAGTCTGTGCAACAGTAAAACCCCTGACCCCAGCCTGTGCAGCCCTCACTGTCTTTTATTAGCTGTGACAGCATACCTCTCCACGTGGGTCACTTAAAGGCATGTTCTTGTTTGCATGTACATATTTTAATAAAATTTTAAATTGGGATCTTTTTTAGTAATTTAAAATGAAGGTAGACTAAGGCAACCATGCCCCAACAGGAAAGCTCTCCTGTTTATATATGCTGCAGAATAGATACATCCCAAAGTTTTACCCTCAGAAATGAAATTAAAGTAGTCACAATATAGGTCCAAATTATTTTTCAGGCATCTATAATGCCCACTTCATTTTCCCATTAATAAAATTTCATCCTTTCTGTATCCAGATGATACAGACCTGTGTCAGACCAAGGTCTCTCAGGGCTAGATCAACTTTTAGGTGAAACACAGAAATCCATAAATTATTATAGGCAAACTCTGAACCTATCAAAATCTGCTTCTTTTATCCTGAGTCACATTGTCGCTTCTGCCTTCTGAATTGTTCTTCTGTGCCTGTAAAGCCTCCAGTAGTGTGGTGAGAAAAAGAAAACCCAGTGAAGCGGAAACTGAAAGAAATTAAAAAGAAGGAAGGGAAGCAGCCCTTGTCTTGGTGCTGGAGTGGCACTTCACTGATAACCCCCAGGCACTGCAGAGCAGTTTGTTTCTGTCTGAAACATGCTGCTGGCTGAATGAGATGCTCAATAAGTCCTTCACAAAGTGAAGCTAAAACTGTTGAGCCCCTTTCTGGAGGGTGAGCAAAGAGCCCTTGTGTTTTCTTAAATAGGTGCTGTTTGAAGTTCTGTTGTTTGAGGCTCAGAGGGAGTGATTTCTTTAAAGTATCGTGGAAATTTTGGATATAATAGCACCATGGAACACTTAAACAGCAAGCCTAAACTGCTATTCAGGGCAGCCATTTATGGTAAGACTGAAGGGGCAGAATTCCTCTCCATTCCCAGCCCTGGATACACAGACCCTGTACAGGATCCATATGTGGTCCTGTCAGCTTTTAGGAATGGCAAAGGAATTTTGAACAACAGCAAAGTCTCCAGCTGTTCTTTTTGCCCACCTTGACCCTTCTCTGCCACATGTAGACCCACACCATGTGTGCTGCCTTCTTGGCATCCTTGCACAGGGATTTCTCTGTGTGCACAACAAGGAACTGGACTGGGGCATTGGTGATTTTAGGTGTTAAAGACTGCAGAGGCTGAAACAGATGGTTTTATAAAGAAAAGGGAGATGGTGCATGTCTCAGTGTTTCCTGGGCACATTTTCTCCTTCACTTAAACCTTTCAGCAGAGTCAGGTAAATGTCAAAGTCATGGTTGCTTATGTGGGTAATAAACGGGTTAGAAAACAGCTGGGCAGCTTAGAGAAACTTAAATTGTGCAGGCAGTGTCTTCTCTTCAGCACACGTATCTGGGATTTAAGCATGGTTTGGTCAAATATAAGTGTCCAGATATTGTTGTGGGGAGCATGCTGAGTTACAGGCCTAGGCCTACATTCCCTGATCACACAAATAGATCCATTATCACTCAGAGCACTTAAGAGCACTCAAGAGTGTGGCTCCAGCATCGGACTGTAAATTATCTGGGTGTGCCAAAAAGCCTCGTGCAGAAAAGCATCCACAGCTTTGTCAGATGTGGATACTGTTGGTATTTTAGTGCTAATGGCTTGTGTGCTGTGCACCTCATTCTCTTTGCTTCTTGTAAAAATCATTAACCTGTGCTAGCATTGTAGGAGTTCATATTTTGGTCTGTGGTCTTTAATCTTCTTAGAACAAAATGCAGTGTGTTCATTTAAAGGGTGTTTATTATTAAAAAAAAAAAAATCAGCAAGAGAAGGCTACACCACTGGCAGAAATGTCTTTAAAAATTTATAACCAGTTACATACTATGTGCATGGAAGTAATACCTTGGGATCACAGTGATGGACCAGGAATCATTTGAGCTAGTCAGTGCATAAGCACAAAGCACAGAAATGTGTCTGCCTATGTGATGCTAAACCTTCATCAGCTGCTCTGCTGGGGGCAGCTCTGTCTCCTCTAATCCAGCCTTCCTTCTGTTCCCTTCTGCATTTCTTTTGGGGTTTATGTCTGTGTGTAATGTGATGTGAGAAGAACTATTGTGAAGTTATTCCCTCGCCTAAGAAAAGTCCTCCAAGCTTTTTGGCAGCTGCAGAATTAATCACACATAATAATTGCATCCGTGCATGATCATTATTATACCAGCAGCATATTAACCCCATTAAACAAATACAATAGCACTGATGCTGGAAAAGACAGGAGGGGAGAGAACAAGCTATCAGGATTTCTATGGGGAACAGGAGAAATTCTTGAAGTAAAGACTTGTCTGAAAACAAACAGCTATCTGAGCCACAGGTAACAATGCCAACAGGTACAGAAAATGTTCCCATAGGAAAATTAGGATCTTTACATTAGGATCCTATTTGCTCTGGGATCACAGTGCTTGAAAGCCACTAGAGGATTTTATTTTATCAGCTTATTTTTGAGGGAAGAAAAGTTATTATCCCTGTTACATTCCTGGAGAACAAAGGCACAGGTTAATTCCTTTAATTGCTTCAAAGCAGGCCAGGAAGTTGAATAAAATAAATTAACTTTTAACCTGCCTATCTTGCTCTGAACAGGGAACTTGCTTGAGCTCCTAAAGCTTTGTGATTCATATTCCTATGTCATCAGTAATAGAAGAGGGATCTGTGCCAGGGCAAGCTGGGATGGATTCAGTCCTCCAGACATTGGATAACAGAGGAGTAGATGTGCTGGGAAGCTTCTTGCTGCTGAGTGCTTGCCAGTGGATGACAGTGAGACTGTAGAAAACCACCTCTCCTTCTGCACATTCTTGTTGCCCATCCATGAATATAGCTGGAATAAGCTTATAGTAAGAACAGCTGAGGAAGCTTTGTTCTGGGTGGAAAAGATGAGGCCAGATGCAAGGAGCCCCAGGAGGATGTCTCAGTAATGAGCAGCTGGGCAGTGAGGTGGAAGAGGAAGTGTGGATGAGTGTAAGATATTGCATGGGGACACAGGTGGAATTCAAACGTGATCTGGATGGACTCAGAGCCACTTGGGAGTGAAATATTAGGCTTATGGTAAATAGCTGCAGGAAAATGTCAACTCAAGGGTCACCAATAGCAGTGAAAAAAAACCCCCAAAGTTAAGGTGGACAAAATGGAAAATTGGTATTTGATTGTAAATACACATTTGCTGGTGTAATGAACACCATTTGCAGTTCTGCCTTCCTCTGTTCAAACAGAATATGGCAGGACTGGAAAGATGTGGTGAGGAGTGTTGGAGACAATCAGGGGAATGGGAGCAGCTTCCAGCTGAATAGACTGTGCCTCCTACGATGCTACAACAAAAGGAGGTGGGGGTGGATTCACGGAGGTCTCTAAGTGTCATTGAGAAAGTGAATTAACAACAGAATTCACTGTCTTCTGAGACAAAACCAGAGGATGGTAAAAGGAAGCAAGGAGGGAGCAGGTTCTGAAGGGGAGACAGCTCTTCACCTGAGCTGTAAAATTTCTCCCTACAGAATGCCATGGGTGCTGGAAGCCTGCTTCAGTTCTGTGCAGCACAGGAGAAATCCACAGAGAAAGTTCCACAGAGGATTGTTAAATACAAAGCCTCTGGCTGAGGAAGTTCCTGAGTCACAAAATCGCTGGGGATTTGGGAGTATTTGTGAGAGAAGCAGCAGATGCCATATTTTCATGGATGTACTGCTGTGTGTGGTGCTGGGTGCTGTTGGGTGGATGGGGTACAGCTCTCCCAGCACATGTGGGGCCTGGGACTGAGCAGGCTCAGGAGAACAGGTGTCACAGTCAAAACAAGTGAAAAAGGGACTTTCAAGGAGCAACTGTGAGATTTTTGAGGGGGATACTCCGTAATAATTAGACATCCTGGGATAGTGGGTGGTTATCCAGTAATGTTTTCAATAGCTTTAGTTTTCTAAAAGGTCTGTGAAAAGCACAGTCCATTATACAGTTGCTGGGTATAGAAATGAAGATTTTTCTGAATCAAAGGACTGCACTTGAAGTGGATGGATGCTGATTCTTTCCCATGGCTGTGAACAAGAAAATTCATCCCCTCCTGAAACAGGCAGAAGAAAAAAGCCATATCTACAAGAGTGGAGCCATCCTAATTCCAAATTTCAGCTGGAGCTGAATGTTTAGTGGGGACCTGCAGTGGCAATGCCGAGCAGCAGCAGCGTTTGCAGGAGATCTGATCACAGGCTGTGTAATCAAGCCATGCCCGTGGGCACTGCTGCTGGAGGTGACAAAAGCCGGGCTTAAGCATCCTTACATCCTGCTGCTCCCGTTGCTGGGCAGGTGTGCATCCCTGCCTCCTGATCTGCTCGGCTGTGCATCCCTGCTTTCTCTGGTAAAGCTCCAGCCCCTCTCTGAGGGAGCAGCAATGCACTGATGTGGGAAAGAGTAGAAATGCCCTTATTAGAAGAGAGTCATGTTGTGTATCCCGAGAGGTGTCTGTGCCCTGCTTTAGCTGTGTCAGCCCGGGCTGAAGCTGCACCTCCTCAGGGCTGGGGAGTGAACTGGCTCTGCAGCCTGACGCCAGCCCAGGAGAGGGCTGGTGCTGTGAAATGGAGTGGACATGGGGTGTTGGGGCAGCAGAGGAGGATCACTGAAGAACTGAGATCCTGGGTGCTCCAGAAGAAGCTTTCCTTCCTGAGAGACCTGTGCAGTTGCTTCCAGGGAGCCCTGATCTCCTGCCCCTCTTGCATGTCACTGATGCCAGCAATTTCCTCCTCCTTCCAGAGGACCAGGGCTTTCTTTTCTGCTGCATTTTAAATTAAAGGCACTGCTGGTCTGTTCTCTTATGACTCACATGTTGTGAAGGTTGCCAGATCCCAGCCTCTCCCCTGTGAGAGAGCTGCCAGCCCCGGGAGAGGGAACCTGAGAAGAGGCTTGGTGGAACAGGGAAAGGAAAGTTGGCTTCTCAGCAATGTAGTAGGCAGCTCCCAGCTCTTGTATGATTTATACAGTAGGCCATAAACTGCCTTAATCCAGACTTTCATGACGTGGAGTTGGGATCAGAAGCTTGGGTCTAATCCTCCTCCCTGCTATTTTACTGATCCAGCTGCAGTGAGCCCGGCTCAGAGCGTGAATGTTCAGTGTTCTGCTGCACTGCTGGTTGAAAGGGGAGGGAAAGCCAGCACTAATGGTCTTCTGGGCCTCAAACTGAGCCCTCACGTCGAGCTGCCTGTACAGAGCAGCACAGAGTCGAGCTCTGGGGCTGCTTTGCCACGCGGCGCTGCCGTTTATTATGTAGGCTGGGAGCGTGGGCTTGCCAGCTGGGGGAAATTAAGCTCCAGGCCCAAGGCTTTCTTCTACTGTGACTGTTATTAGTCTGGATTGCAGCATGCTGACATGGTTATCCTGCTTTTGGAAATGAGCTAGCTTGCCTGGAGCGCGGGTGGGAAAGTCCGCACGGCGCTGTGCGGTACCCTGCAGTCCTCAGACGTGAGGGGTCAGGAGTCTTTGGTTGTTTACTTCCTTTCTAAATATAAATTCAAGCAGGGGGTTGGATGCTTTTGTATTTGCAGTGCTCTTGCTCACGGGTCAGCTTTACTAATAATGGTGGTGCTCAGTTAGTGAGAGCAGAACGCTCGCTATGGTCCCTGCTCCAAAAACAGGAATGCATAAATTACAGTTGATTATTCCCCTGAGTTGTCATTATCAGTTAGTTCTCTCAGAAGAATCATGACAGAAATGGGTCATTAGAAGAATCCTGGAAAAACTGATTGCCTTTGCAGATGAACTCTCCAGAGGTGTTTGATGGTTGACGGAGACAGAGCAGTCTGCACGAGGAGAGGTTTGCCCAGCCCTCTGGACTAAGAGGATGCAGCACAAGCCCAAAATGTGTCTGGCTTATTACAGCATTCCTTGATTTAGTGCTTTTCAGTCTGGTATTAAATGCTGAGATGTTGATATTTTATGTACACTTGGACATTGGGCAGTCTACTCATACCAGAGAGGCAAGATAAGTTCAGAGTAAAAATGCTCTGAATGCAGCAAGAACTTCTCTTCCAAAACCTGTATGGAAAGGAGAGCCTGGTAGATGGGGTGCTAAAATTGGTCGTGGCAAAATTAGACTTTGTTCTTGAATCTTCACAGACTTCTGTGTAACCGTGGGCAAGCTGCAGGCTCAGACACTCCCAGATATTTAGAGGTCTGACTCTTCCTCATGTCAGTGAGACGGGTGCCTAAACAGAAGGTGAGCATTTTAAAGAATGTCAGCCCTAATCTCTTTTCCTTTTGTGCTTGATGGAGGTGGCACAAAAGTAAACACTGTGAAGAGCACAGAGTGCTGAGACACACGGTAATGAGGCCATTACTGAACCTGAGCATGTAATTAGGTGGAAAATGTTTGCCTTCGTAATGAATAGATGCTCTTACACATACATTCCTCAGTAAATCGTTGAGTTCATCCTTGCTGTAGCTCCACTAATTTCACTGTGTAACTGGGGATGGATTTTCTTTGGCAAAGTCAACAGGAGGGGAGAGCTTTCCATCCCAGAGGACCAGACTGGATCACAAGAAAAGCTGTGTTTTCTGATGAGATACCCAAAAAGATGCTGCAAAGAGCACAATGCAGAAGGGAAAACTACAATCTTAAAATTTAGTTAGTGAAGCAGAATAACAGCTCAGCCTTGTATGTACCAACTCTGCAAAGCAAATTTCAGATGCTAAATATACAATCCACACCTACTCTTTTATTTCTGTTCAGGCAAGCTTGATTCGTTTGGCTGGTAAAATACACCCAGTGGAATAAACTTGAGGAGAATTAGCTGCATGATTTAGTTGACTTGCACTGGTTTTGTGCCTGTGTTTTCCTGGGGGTGAATAGGACTCCTGGTATTAGCTCTGCCCTGAGCACAGTCTCCTTCCAGCCTGATCCAGAAGATACATGCAGAATCCCCACCCACCTTGGTACTGAACAGATGGGGTCTTGGTGCAGAATTATGTAGAAATATGACATATATTAAAGAAAAAGCCAACTTTTCTGACTTTAACTCACTGGTGGTGTGCTGCCCATTTTCCTCAAAGCCAGCTGTGTTATCCCTCACTTGCAGAAGCTGAGGCCTCAGTCAGGGATGTGACATCCTGGAGTTTATGAGTGTAAGACATTCATCCATTCATTGCCTACAAAATTAACTGGGACACGCTGAAACAGTATCCATGATGTGCTTTAGCTGTGGCACTTGTTTTGTGTTAACACCTAAATCATCTGTACTGGTATCACTGTCTGCTAGATCAGTGCTGAATTATGGCATCTGCTTTTTGGATTATGAATTGGTTGACTCCTTTGGGCACTGTTCAGATGAATGTGCCTGCAGTTAGGTGTGATGAATCTCACCTGAGCTGCCAGTACTGGTGAAAGTCAGAAGGAAGTATGACAGCAAGGTATACTAAAAGTAAAATCTAGACCTCAGTGCTTTCCCTGTCTTCTGAGAAAAAGAGATGCAGGCATGTGTGGGACACCTTTCCCTAAAATAGCATAGGAAGGTAATGCTGGGTTGGTTGTGGAAAGAAAGAAAAATTTTGAAGTTCAAACAGAGAATTGTATAAATTACCTGCTAGTTTCTATTCAAAAATCAGCCTGGTGGAATTCTTCCAAAATTTTGAAATCCCCTTTTCAAAAAAAAAAAAAAAAAAAAAAAAAAAAAAAAAAAGATGAACACATTAAAAAAAATTCATAAAACTCCTACTTATCTTCATTTTCAGGGAGTTGCCTGAAGTCTAGACCAGCTGCCAGGACTTACACATGAGGAGTGTTTCAGTGCACATTGTGGTTTGTCAGTGCCAAGTACAGTGACATCCCTACAAATACTGTAGGAGTTGTGTCTGGTCTCACATTGAGTCAAGCTGGAACAGAGGGTCCTCTCTTGGGCTTTGTGTTCCTGATGGGCCTGAAGTTGTTACAGATTTCAGTCCCTCAACACTGAATATTACAGTGGAAATTAGTCTACCTTTCAATAAAGTGGTTTTTTTTTTTTTTTTCCTTCCCAGACACAATCAGGAAATTGAATCAAAGCTTTTCCTTTCTGTGTGACAAGCTGGTCTTTGCTGGCAAGATCCTCTTCATCCCCAGCGTTATGCTGGGAGCCAAGCTGGCACCCCCAGCTAATGGCTGGGCTGAACTTTCCCCGCAGTAACTCGATAGCTGTACAGCTGTGCAGGCTCACAATTTGCTCCTTGATTGTCAGCCTCCTGACAGCTTTTTCAGTGGAACAGTTTGAGAGGAGCGGGAAGCCCTGCTTTGGAGACGTGGAAGTGTTTTCACACCTGAAGTGTAATTTCACACCTTGTGTTGCTCAGTAGATAAGTGCGTAAAATAGCACATCAAACGGGAACAGAAGAGGACAGAAATGCTGCAGACAAGAGATGGAGGCTTGTTATTTATTTCCTATCTTCAGCACACTCTGAAATAATACTCACTTGCAGGAACCCAGGCACAGATTATGGAGAGGTTAGCAGAGGACTTGTCTAGCCAAGCAATCTGTCACTGTCATGTGCAGAGCAAGGTGAAAACTTACACTGAGCTGTGTCTGTGGAGCCCTGGGAGCTCTGACACCACAGTATTATCAACCATGCAACAGAGGAGAACTGATTAATACAGGAGACAGCAGGAATTTAAAGAGTAGATTTACAGGAGCACTAAATTGGACCATCCTTTCCTTGTATTTGCTAAGCATGTTTCACTCCTTGTATGGACTTAAATTGTAAATAAAATTGACCCACCAAAAAAGTAATATGAGAATTTGGAAAAAATATGAAACTATTATGGAGATCAAATAATTTCACTGTTTATGCAGGGTTTTTTCCCCTCCTTTTAAAGACCCTCATTGTTTGGTATCTCAAACAATAGATCATAGAGAGTGGTGGAAAGGCAAGGGCAGCTGAGGGAAGCCTGGGTAAGACAGCCCAATGAAGCTTGATTTTTAGGGAGAGGAAGGGAAGGTGGAGACACCATTTGAAGTGGAGAATCCATGGAGATGCTCATAGTTTTGGTTAGACAGGTTTGCTAGGACTGGACACCTGATATCCTGTTCTTTCCAAGAGAGTGCTGTAGGCACAAAGTTTGTGGTGACTGGGAGTGGGGCTGTGGCTGAGCCTCATCCCCAGTGGGTGCAGCTGTGAGCAGCACTGACAGCAATGAGCCATGGAGTGCCCGGGGCACTGACCAACCACCAAAGGGAGCAGAGGCACACAGGGGCAGTGCATGAACGTGAGGGGTACAAAAGGTTGGGCTAAAGAACAAGAGAAGCAGTCTTCTGAAGTGACATGATGTTACTCTGTATGGGCAGATGCCTGAAGCTTTCTGAAATTGTATGGGGATACTCTGGGTATCATGGCTGTCTTGACTGTGATATATACTGCAACAGAGTGGGGCTGAAACATGCATCAGTTTTCTCTTCTCCTCAGCTGAATACGAGAAAGTCCCAGAGATGCTTTCATCTTCTGCTTCTCATCCCATGGATTTTACCATGAACGCCATCCAGCCCTCATGTGCTGTTCACTGCAGACTAAACTGCTCTGCTTGGATGGTTTTTGGGGTGTGTTTTTTGACTGCCTGGGACTTTCATTTAGCTTGTCACCTGCCCCAAACATGTCATTTCCTCTTTTTTTTTTTTTTTTTTTTTTTTTTTTTTGTCTTAGACACCTACGGAAAGCTCTGCCTGCGCAACTCGGTGGGTCAGGAGATGTCTCGCTGCAAGACCTCCATCCGCCGGGGACAGCCCAACCCTGTCTACAAGGAGACTTTCATCTTCCAGGTCGCCCTCTTCCAGCTCTCTGACGTCACCCTGCTGATCTCCATCTACAACAGGCGCAGCATGAAGCGCAAGGAGATGGTTGGCTGGATCTCCATGGGCCAGAGCAGCAGCGGGGAGGAGGAGCAGAGCCACTGGCAGGAGATGAGGGAGTCGCAGGGGACACAGGTCTGCAGGTGGCACACGCTGCTGGAGTCCTAGTGGGGACCAGGGCAGCCTGCAGGTCCTGGCACAAAGGGCTGGCTGGCTCCCCTTGTTCTCTGCCAGCAGAAACCAGCTCTGGCAGGGCACGCAGCTTTAACCTGCCCGCTCACCGTGGGTATCAAAGGTGGCAAGGCCTGGGAAGCAAGTTTAGTTCTTGCCTTACCATCTTGCCCTGCATTTTCTACATCCACATAATCAACCCTAGTGAGAAGCAGTGGGAATACTTGGAAAATCCTTTCCTTGGACATTGTCTTCCTCATTTTTCCGTCGGCTTAATCACCACAGACTGATTCTGATGTGATGCTGTTTTCTTCTGGGGTAAACTCTCACTTCCCCCTTCTCCCTTATTTATATTAATGAAGTTTGCAAATACTCTTGCCGCGCAGATAGCTCCCAAAAAAGCTAACCTGCATGCAGATCACATCCTCTCCCTTTTATTATCATGTTTCTAAGTCCTAGAAATAAGCATTTGATACCACTGTAGACTGGATGATATATTTTTCAGGCAGCATGAGAAAGCACTCTTGAATTCTCTGTCAACTTTTAAGTGCCTAGACATTCCTACTGTTCTCCTGTACTAACAATTGATATAAGGACTAAACACTACTGGTATTTTTAATTAAGCACCCTGTGCACCTGTTAGCCTGCATTGATATAGGTTTGCACAAGAGATAACAAGCATCAGTTTTATATTGCATTATACAATGCATGTTTAGATGTTTACTTGAAGTTATGGCTTCTGTCATCACAAATACCAAAAAAGACCAGAACAAACTGCACAGCCACCTTTGTGCCTGACTCACTTCTTTCTGCATCCTTTTGCCCATGTGTTAATGTGATTTTTAGAAGTGAGGTTCGTTCAGAAAAGCATTCTGTGAGCATTACAGGAGAGGGCTTCAGAACTGTGGTTTTTCTGTGATTCAGCAAAGCACTACTCAGTTTGCTGAGGGCTCTTCCTCAAAACTCCTGTAATATCTCCTTGGGATAGGGAAGGGGACTGGTTCTGGCATGCTGAGCAGTAGAGGATGCCAGACCACGTCACCTAACCTGGGGAAGGAGCTCTCTTGCAGGCCAGGAATAGGATCCAGGGGGCTGCTGGCCCTCCTGAACTAGCACTGGAGAAAAGAATTGAATTGTTCTTCCTGCCTCCAGCTGAAAGCAATGCAAGGAGCAGTCTTGCTGGATGAGGTGATGACACTGTCACGTGGTTACTTTTCAGACTACACTGTCCTTTTCCATTTTAATCTCTTTTCCTGTCTCTGTGAGCTGAAGTCATGGAGATGATGGATGGAGGATGTGTCCCAGTCTGCTGCTTGGCTAAGTTTTGGTTGTTGCAGTGCTGTGTGTGACACAAAGGAGTAGGTTCCTCCTCAGTGGAATGCAGGCAGTGAGGTGCTGAGATCTCCAAATGCTATCAGCTGCCCAATCTCCCATTCCCCACACTCTCTAGGAGAGGACTGTCTTTTCTCCACTCCTGCTGATGACAGCAAGACACAGGAAATATTTTGCTGAAGAGGTTTGTCTTTACTGAGTCACTTCAGGGTTTGTTTTTGCCATTTACAGAGACCTGGCACCAAATTCTGCCTCCTCCTGCACCACAGCCACTTCCTTTGCTTCAATGGTGCTGTGCAAATCTAACTAATGCAAATTTTGGCACTGGCTGTTTGACCAAAATTGGTCCTTGGTGCTGGTTTTTGTCACATCCAGGCTAGACAGGCCCTGAGGGCACTGCTGTGACAGTCACAGGCTATCACTTGGTGTCACAGAGGCTCTGTGTGGCCTCAGGAGGCAGACAGAATAATCTGCACGGAGAAGCACTTCTGCCACAGGTGATACAAGTTATTCTACAGACCACGCTCTTGTATCTTCTTATCACCTCTGAGCATCATTTTTCCAGGGTATCCTATGCAGGAGGGTTTTCCTCCACTGTCTAGATAAGCTGGCACATCTGCTTTGCACTACTGGGGCTTTGAAACACAAAACAGGGCATATCCCAAATGCAGCTCACCCAACAAATGTGTTCTTGACTGCACTGCCAAAGCTGCTGCATTACCAATGCAAGAAAAAGTGAACATCTGAGTGGTGACCAGTGGAATAGAATTTAATTTATCATACACTTTTCTGCTGGGGGAAAAAAAAAAAAAAAAGTAAAGGAAACAGCCCAATTCAAAAGGTGCATTTGCTGATTCTAGTTGTTTTACAGTCTCTCCATCTTTTGTCCTGAACTGCATAAAATGTATATGCAAGTGTTTATAATTAATTTTATTACCTGGAATGTGTGGGTGTAATAAACTTACTGAGATTTTCTTCAGAACTTCTTGAACCTGCAAAGCCTTGCCTATGCTTCATGATTAGCTAAGTTCATAATACATTTCAGCAGTGAACTGGAGATAACCCAGATTTATAACAACATGATTAAAAAAAAAAACAGCCTAATGAAAAAGATATTTTTTTTTAAAAATGAAGTACACAGGGTTTGGACTTCCATGCTGTTTTCACATTAAGATCTTTTCTGAAGATATGGTATTAAGGGAATTGAATTTTAATGTATAATTTCATTGTAGAGTTTTTGGAGTCAGAGAAAATGGCTTACTTAGAGTAAGTCAATGCCCAAGCATGTGTTAAAACTTTGCTGTCCAAGGGAAGCAGGTTGCTGTCCTTGCTGCCACATTTTACCCTTTTATTGTACCCTTTATCA
The DNA here is from genome assembly GCF_017590055.1 of Onychostruthus taczanowskii. NCBI lineage: Eukaryota > Metazoa > Chordata > Aves > Passeriformes > Passeridae > Onychostruthus > Onychostruthus taczanowskii. The sequence continues at coordinate 34,955,285 of NW_024496525.1, read as the reverse complement.
GAAAATGTTGGAGGGAGGGGGCAAGGGCTGTGGCAGCAGGACCTTTGGGTTTTTAGAGCTATTGCCAAAACTCTTGGTATGTCCATGCCTTGAGAATTACTTTTGTGGGATTCTTTATGTTCCTACTAAAGCAATGGAGAAATTCAGGAATCTTGGGATGAACCAGGTGCTGGGGGTACTCGTGTTTGCTAGCTATGTTTTGAGATTTTTATTGCTTTTGTGGTTTATTTTTCCTTCCATTATTGACTGTCTGTGAAATGGAGGCTTTGCAGCAGCTCTGGCATATTCCAAGGCTCCTGTAAATTCTTCCCATTGACAGATTGAATTAGTCATTGCTAATATTGATACAGGCTGGGCTTGTGCTTGTGGTCTTTCTTATGTAAACACCACTGCCCTTTTAGTCACTGCTTTAACCCCTTGTTTCCTTTGGAAGTGGCTGACAAGGCTGAATTTCCAGGAAGTTTTCCATTCCTTGGGAATCCTGACTCTCACTTGACTCATGGATGGCTGGTAGACCCTGTGCTCCCCCGGCCTTCTCCATATGGATGCTGATGCTCTCTGCTCCTGTGGGGTTCCAGGTGGGGAGAACAGCTGTGAGAAGGCCATGGGGATTTCAGGGAGCAGAATAGGAATGGATAACCTGGTTCTGGAATGCTTGGGAACTTACAGGTCTAGATTATGGATGTTTTCTAACATAATTTGTTCCCCTTTGACACCCCTGTTTGTAATCTCTTTATAGTTTATTTGAATTGTCTTAAAAAGAAAAAAAAGCCTGAAAATATGGAAAGGGATTAACTGCATTGGCCCAGAGTATTATGGGCAAGCGCCCTGGATATATCTCTGTATCTTGAACAGCATTGTTCAGCTGATTGCAGCCTGTTCTTTCCTTGTTCTCTCCCCAGCCGCCATGCCCTCATCCTGCCACGCTCTCTGCTGCTATTTTATTTTTCCTTTTTTAATGTTTATTGACAACAGAACAGAGTGATCTCACCGTGTTTATACTCCCCATAATAACAGTGATCTTCAACTGATGCCCACAGAAGCGAGTTCCTTTTTTAGCCCACTGAGCTGCAGCAACCGCTCACTGAAGTGCCCATTTGCAAAGGCTTTATCTGGATCATCTTCCACATCCTTTGATTTGTCTGGGTTTCCTTTTTGCCGGTGTCTTTAATTAGCTGGGCCCTGCTGTGGCCTGCTGGTTCCTGTTGCTCTGCCTTGTCTGCCTTTCCCTCCAGGGGCAGTGTGGGCTGTGCAGCTCCCGGCTAGGTGGACAATGCTTGGGTGTATTTTTAGCGGCTGCAGATCCCGAGGAGTTATTTGGTGCTTTACAAAGCTGACTGATCTTCAGTCATGGATGGCGTTAGAAGTTCCTGGATGCACAGATACAAAGGCTGCCAGCTGCTATTGATCATTTTCCCAGGTTAAAGCTGAAGGTGGCAGCCTGGCAGAGGAGCAGGCTTTTCTTCTGGTGGCATTTCATTTTCCCCTTCAGCTGGAGCTGGCAGTGACCTTGGAGCTGGCGTGCCTGCAGTGCTTGGTTTCCACTCCCATATTTATCATCATTTTTAATCTCTGTGATCACAGCACTTCATCTCTCTGCCTCTCTCTCATCTCTCCTGCCTTCTGCCCTTCAGCATGAAAGGTGGACTGAAAAGCTGAGCAAAGAATTGGCCTTCTCCATCATATTATCCCCTCCCAGAGGGGTCATCTCAAAACTGTGATGTTCCTGATCAAGACCTTGCCTCCCTGCTCTCTTGTCCACTGGTGAAGTTTGAAGTTTGTTGGTTGGGTTGTGACACTTAAATATTTACAGAGTAACACCCTCAGTGTGGACCAAGTTAATGACAGAAGAAAGATCCTGGTTTGTATTTGCTGTCTTCCTTTTCTCATGGGCATTGTGCTCTGCAAAAGGACAATGGAGCCTGCAGGAATTAGTATGCAGGAACATCCTCTTTCCATTTAAAACGTGCTAAGTGTGGTGTTTGCAGCTATGGTTTGAGGGGAAGAAACAAAGCAGCCAGGGTTTGTGGAGAAGCTCACACTTTGAACGAGGCAGGTTTTTCCCTCCAGCATGTGATACCCCAACAAATACATTCTCATATCCCAGGAAGCAGTGCTGGCTCTGAGCTCATCTGCTTCTATGATACAAGCAGCCAGAAGATGACAGATCCTAAAGCTTGGAGAGGCATCCAAGATAATTCCACAGAGCTGGTCTGGGTGTTTATTTGGGATCTGCTGAGGATTTAACAAGCTGTCATGCAAGAAATGAAAAGCCCAGGCAGTGGTGGGAGGGTGGTGGCGGGGGAGAGAGGCAGGAGGGGAAGGCTCTTGGTGTGCTTGTGCTGCTGTAGAGCTGGGAATTTGCTCACTCCTTACTCCAGAAAGCAGCACAGCCAGGCTGCAGTGGCATCAAGCCTGAGCTGAAACCCAGTTTCTCTGCATGACTCTTGAGCTCCAGCTCTGCTGAAGGCACACAGCTTTTTTATTCAGTGCACAGTGAGCTTGTGTCTTCCTGCAGCCTACGCTGTGGGCCCTAAGAAATGAATGTGTAAATATTTTGTCTCTCACAGCAGCCCAAGGTCATCTTTCTGGAACAGCAAACAGGCACAGAATCCAAAGAAGATCAGTCTGTCATATGAGTAAGGTTAGCATCTGCACTTACAAATGACAAAGGCTATTAATCCTCATGCTGTAATCCCCAAGCTGTTTGCCAGCTGGCAGCAGGAAGATGCTCCTGCTTAACCCACACAGCTATCCATGTTTTTTCACCTTTGTAAAGATATAGGTCAATACTGTAGCCTCAATAAAAAACCTGGTAGATGCCATTCATCTCTTTTGGCATTACAACCCCTCTCTTCTCCACACAAACCCTCTATACAAATAAAGGGACAAGAGGAGAGCTCTGGGCTGGGCTCTCCTGTGCTGGTCCCCCAAAACAGAAGGCTGAAGGTGAGATTCTTCCCCCTCTTCTCTGCTCCTGAGTTTGTCCTGTGTGGATGAATTTTGAGATCTCTCTGCAAAGCTGAACAACCTTAGCAAAGCTCTGTCACTAGACAGGTCTTTACACCTAGAGCAGGGAAAACCTAATTCTTGCAGAAGGCAGACAAAATTCCAGTGATGGGAGGTTTTTTTTGGTCTTAATTTGGAAACCTACATAGGATTAGGGCATTGCCTATCACAGGGGCATTAACCCATGAATCCTCTGAGGTATCACTGGTGGAGCAGAAAGAAACTGCAGCTAGTGATGCAGGTAGGCTGTGAAAGTCTGTGATCTCACACACCAAAAACCTGTATGGTCACTGGGTTGCCCCCAGTCAGTATTAGGCAGCTGGGGTTGGAAATAGTTGAGGAAGAAACACAAAAGCCAGATGGGAGCTGTGAAACTCCATTCAGACCTGTTACTTGCTCATCTCTCAAGGAAATTGGAAAGTTTTTTTTTTTTTTTTTTTTTTTTTTTGCTTAACAGAAATCACAGCTGTTTTGGCAGCTGCAGGTGTGAGGAGCTAAGGATGTTTCCTCCTTGCTTTTGTATTTCCTCTGGCTGTGGTGGGGGACATCAAATAGACACCAAATATTCTGGAGGTGTTTGTCCCCTGTAGAGTCATTCCCAGTGTGAGCTGATTTTACTGAGAAACAAGAGACAAAAAGCTGATATTGGCCATGGGTGAGGAACAAGGATTTAGAGTTCACACAAAAGCAGGATTCTTCCTGAGCCCCACAACCATTAATTAGCTGTGACCTTCAGGGAAGTCACTTCATCATGCCAAATACTTCCCTCTCCCTTCATTTCTCTTAGGGTAACATTGCAAATTTCTCTCTTCATTAGCAACCAGGAAAAAAAAATCATTTAATTTTGCCAGCTTTTCTCATCCCTGTTATGTCTTGTTAGCACTTTCCAGGTGTTTTTCCTTCATTCTGTCTCCATCACTGCATCTCCCATCCTCTCATTAATATCTACAGAGGTCTGGTCCAAGGCAGGTCAGTTCCTGGTAGCAATATTTTATGTTCATGGTGCTCAGGATAAAACCTGTCCTCCAATCCTTTGTCACTTTGTGGCACCTCAAGCACAAGTTTTCCAATTAAAGTGGTATCACATCTCTCCTGTATTCCTCTGCTGGCATTGCTGTGGTTTGTGTCTTGCTGGGCTTTATTCTCAGCTGTAACTTCATTGACTTTTCCCAGCAGAGGGTTTTGTTTGTCAAGAAGAGTAAATGAAGTAATCATTTGGTAGACTTAGCATTTAAATACTGTGTGACATTTATGTGTGTGTGTGTATATATAAAAAATGGTTTTTATGGCAGAGTGCCGTGGGGCATTTGCATGAAGCACATCTCAATGTATATTTGACTGTTGATTTAAATACACAGAACGTAATAAGTTATTTTTAGTGTGTATTGACTTCTTTCTATATTGGAACAATATACCATCTCTGGCAGGGTTGTGCTGTCTCTGTTGCGGGCACAGCTGGACACTGAGGTGTGTCCTTGTCCTGTTTCCTCCTTGTTTTCCATGAGGTGGGAGTTGTTCCCCTCAGGAGCTTTGTGGGTGGACAGATGTCCCTCCTGGGGTTTGTTTCCACAGGACAGTGTTGTGAGCCTCCTATTGACCTCCCCCCTGGTGTTTGGTAGAGCATTTCATATTTCTCCCTTCTCTGCTGTTATCTCCTCAGCACAGAGAGCTGGTTGGTGTTTGGAGTGATTCAGCCCCGTGGCTGAGGGAGCACCAGGAGCAATGGAGATCTCAGCTGCCTTTCCCAGCCTGAGATCACAGAGCCACTGAATGGTTTGGGTTGGAAAGAACCCTAAAGACCACCTCACTCCAACCCCCTGGCATGTGAAATCTCCCACTAGACGAGGTTCCTCAGAGCCCCATCCAGCCTGGCCCTGAGCACTTGCACATCCACAACCACTCTGGACAAGCACAAAATTTATCTATAAATTGTTTACTTTAAAAAATAACAATACAGACAAATTAATAAAAATGCCACGGCCTTAACTTCTGTTGGTGCAAAGGCAAGGCTTCTAGAGCTTGCATTTATTGATGAATTATTTTTATGGTAAATAAATCTACAGAGGGAGAACTTTTCCTACTGTGAAAGTTATAAGAAACAAATTTATATGTCCTTTTAACTTTTGTAAAGATCAAAGGTTTGCACTGAAAATTGTACCTTGAATCTAGTTACTGAATGGTTGGCATTGACTGGTGAGGGGCCACTGGGATGGTGTGAGCATTGTTTGACTTGCTGGGTATGTGATTGAAAGAGATAGCTGCGGTGCAAAACTGATGAAAAAATGAAAGAAACAAGGAAAAGATGTTTAGATGTTCAACTGGAAAACTGGTATGGGTTTATTCTTAGCTTTTCATGTATTTGACAATGAAACATTTTTTATTTTACTTAAGTGCTAACGTGCATGATCATACAATATATTGCGTCTTGCTAATTATATGCTGTGCTAGGAATACTAATGTCTAGATGATATATGACTGGAAAAAAATCAGCATTAAACCCAGCTTCTGCAGAATTCTGAGCTGAAACTACCCCTGCACACACACAGCTGTCCACACCTTAGAAACAGTCTTATTTTCTTATGGAGAATGCTGCTGTTCCAGGTTTATCAATAAAACAGAAGCAGATGGCTCATGTAGACATGCAAACCCAGCCTATCTTCCTTTTTGTTCTCACTGTGGCAGAACAGAGTGAATATGCATCCAGGAGAGGGGGACGTGCTTTGTTCAGAGCAGGGATGCAGGTGCCTGGTGCATAATGCAGGACTGGGAGGAATGGGAAGTGTCTGCCTGCCCTTGGTCCCCGTGTCCAGCCACATGGACACAGGGGCCCTGTGGCAGCAGGCTGGGGTGTTTCAGGGGCTGAAGAGATTCCCATCTCCCACTGATGCCTTGGAGTGGCTGTCTGAAACAGAGGCAAGACAAAATTAAAAGAATAAAAGCAGGTATTTATTGAAGTCCTTCACTAGGTGCACCTTGGGCAGCCAAAGCCCCTGAGGGGCTACTCCCAAGATGGACAATGGTCACAAGTTTTTCATACAGTTTTTTCTGTTTATGCATCAGGGGTTAATCCTCCAATTACAGTTTCAGGTAACGAAGTTATTTACTCCAAGTTTGCCCCCCACAATTCACTGTTTGCATCTCTCAGGGCCTGAGACAAGGAGGCATCCTTGGGTTTCAGGCCTAGAGAGGAGTTGTTTTGTCTGAACAAAATGGGACAACAGCAGCTGACAGGCTATGGAGTTTTAGAGTTACACACTAAAGCAGGATCTGAAAAACATAAAAGCTAAATCCTAAGGCATCACCATCATGTCTCTGCTTCCCTCTGCATGGAGCTGTTCAGCCAGCTCTGTGTGGGGAAGGAAAAGTTCTGGCTGCGCCTTTGACAGCTGCTCTTCCCTGCTGTCTCATCCAGCCTGGCAGGAGTTGGGGGAGAAGCCCCTCCAGCCCCCTCTGGGTGGTACCCTGGACTCAACATTTCCCCTGCACACCTGTGATGTGCTGGCACCTGCACCAGGGCACACAGTCAGTGTCACCAGTGTCCTTGCTGTGTGACACCAGCCTTGCTGCCATCCCAGCTGTGTGTATGGGGCATGGAGGGATGCCCCCATCAAAGCTGGGGCGGCTTGGTGGAAACAAAGGTAAGAGCTCAAATGATGAGTTGGAGTGGTGAAATTGGGCCAACAAAGGGTGTGTCAGTGTCTGGTGGCTACTTATGTTTGCATCTACCTTTGGTCATGATGTGTTTGTGAGTGGTTCACTTCTGGCAGGTTGCAGTTGTAATCCCTGCCCACATTAAGATGGAGAGTGATAGAAGCTAAAAACTCCCCAGATTGGTGACTTTGAACTGGGGTTAGTTTGTTCCTCTCAGAATAGCAGTGCCAGATTTGAGGGAGACATGAGAAACCACGATTTCTGCAGCCCTGCTGGCACCCACAGGGTTGGCTTTCCAGGACCAGCCCTGAAATAGAGTTTCTTTTTCTGGCAACAGTTGGTAGCTTCAGTGCCTGGAAACCTCAGCAAAGGCAGCTGATACAAGACATGTCTGAGGACACAGAAAACCCAGCCCAGGGCCCTTCATCTTAAAGACAGGGGAGAAATGGGATATGCTGGGAGGCTCAGAGAAAAAAACAGGGAGTTTGGGAAAACTCACCCTCCTTGCTGTGAACTGGGGGTGAAATAATACATGTTTTGCTAAGGGCTGGTGTTTGTGGGTGACCAGGCTCAGCTGAGAGGGCTGGCAGGAGCTGCAGGGTGGGCTGGGGTCTGCTCTGGGTTGCAGCAGTGCCCCAGCAGCTCCTCCAGGCACAGAGGGGGATCTGCAGAGCCAGACACTGTCTGCAATTTGCTCAGGGGTTTGGGAGCTCAGGTGGGCGCTGCTGCCAGGCTCTGAGCTGGTACCAGGACAGCGTTTTCCTGGCTTGGTTATCCTATCACTGCTTCCCCCATGCATTTTCTGAAAAACCACTTCAAATTCTCCCTGCCCAATCAACCAGCCTCAGCTCTCCCACCAACTCACCCTCCTCCTTCCTCCCCAGTAACCCCAGTGCCGAGGGATGCCGGTGATGGCTCCGGAGGACGTGGGCCCTGCTGGGAACACCACTCTCCACTGTTGCTCCTACACCTCACTCTGGCCTTGTGGGGGTGTCCTCAGCCTCAGGAGGGTTTTCCCAGGCTCATTCCCAGTTCAGGGCTAATCAGCCCAGGGTTGGCAGGCAGACTCACCTCTGACCCTGCGATGACCCCACGTGAGCTCAGCACACACCACGATGGAGCTGCTGCCCCTGAACTCGGGGAGAGCCATAGGTCTTGGTGCCAGCACTAGGTCAGCTTGGCCCAAATGAGGCTGCCCATGGATTTGGTAATAAAAACTCAGGTTTGTGCTCTGTCTACAGCACCACCATGTAAATGCAAGGGCTCGGCACTCCACTTGCTGCTCCTGCTGGGACAGCACTGCTCAGCATGAGCACGTGTGGGCCCTGCCGGGCTCCCGGCTGTGTTGTGTTTTATCCTTCTGATTATCCTGTCCTTCCTCCAGCTGCATTTTAATTCTTTAGAATGACTTCATGCCTTGGCAAAGCACCAAGTGCTGTTTTGTCAAGACATCCTTTTTTATTTTATTTATTTTTTTTATCCTAATTTTTGACCACTTGGAAAAGTCACATTTTTAATGTCAGGAAACTAAGTTTTGAACTTCAGTGAAAGAGTGATATAATTTTTCACGAGAGGGTGAAAGCATTCCCACTTCTCAATCAGCTCAGTGGAGGCTAAAGCTGAGCTGTCTGCCATCTGTCTCCTCGCCAGTCTCTCTTCCACCACCATCACTTTTTAACAGGTTGGCCAATTTCAATCACATTTGAGAGCAGGGTAACTGTCTCAAAGGCAGCTATGCTTCTACAGATTTTGTCAGCTGGCAGAGGATCATTTCCAGAGAAGCAGAAAGGAATGGGTTTGATGGCCAAGGGTTGGTGAGCTGGCCCATTGTGACAGTTCCAGCATGTGCTGCCTCTGGTTGAGCTGGGGGTATACAAAAGGACATGTTGGAATTTGGCTGGGGATGTGGGGAGAGTGTAGGGGGTAAAGAGCACAGATATGTAGGAAAATGAACTTCATTTTTTCTGCTCTTCCCCAGCTTGTTTCAGAAGGTTTTAAAAAGTTTTTCTCAAATGTAAAAAGGTAAAAGAAAAAATTTTCAAAAAATTAAAATAACAACAAATTTTCTTGTACAATGAGTTGGAAGATAGAGGTGAAAAAGAGTGTTCTAGGACAGAAAGAACAAGAGCTGTCTGCATTTTAGATGGAGGAAGGATTAGCCTCTGAAGGCATCTGGTCCCTCTGAGGCTGGCCAACCACTGGGAGGCTTGAACAGGCTCCAGAAGCTGGAGCTACTCATCTTCATTTGCTGTGACAAGCCAATGGCTGGGAGAGCTTTTGAGGGTCTGTGTCTGAGTGGGGCAGGCCAAGGATAAAACCTATCCCAGGATGCAGCTCCTCACATCTGAAACTTCTCAGGTACAAATGCAGAACATTTTGGGTGCATTTTATCTTTTGAAAATACCTTCTGCATGCTGTGTTTAGAAATGCAGCACCTGTGTAGGTATATGCAGCCTGGGAGGGCTGGTGCTTTCCTACAGACGTCTTTTGAATGTTTGGTGCTTGAATTCGAAAGAGCACATTAATTTAATTCATTTTTTTAAACACTTGACTTGAGGAGACATAACTGCTTTGAAATGAAGGAACAGATTTTTTTTTTTTTCTAATTCTGTGAGACAGTTAAAGTAAATGCAAATGTTCTGGGGTTTTATATTTCCAATTGCTCTAAACCATTTAAAAACATGTATTTGTTATAGCACTGAATATGTCAGGCAATCTTGCTGTAGAAAAACTAAAAGTAAAGGAAAAAGCTGCTCTTCTACTGTCTGCCTATCCAGGTTTTGTCTTGTGCAGCACACATTTAAAATCTTGTCTTCTCAAATAATATCCCTGTCAATAGAGACTTCGGTCCCATTTCATGGGTCTGTTGAATTTCTGCTGCACTAAAACACTGTGTGAGTCAGCTGGGCAGTGATTCCTGACCAGGCATCCCTGGCACAGGGGAAAACTCCCCTCCAGACAAGGAGGGAGGTGATTTCTCGAGCTTCCATGGCAGGAGGAAGGAGATAGGATGGGGTGAGGTGGAGCATCTTCTCTCCTTCCTGATGGAGGTCCCTTTGAACCAGCAGAACAGAGCTGCTTTACCCTGGCAGGGGATCTGCTTCCCTGCACTCTGCCCCCTTGGAAAGTGGGCAAAGAAAAGCAGCTACACTTAGATTGTGGAAGAATTTCCTCAGGGCTGATCAGGGGATGGAAACACTTCTTGGATCCAGCTGAGGGAACATATCTGACCTTTGGGTTCTATATTATTGCCTGCTAGTAAGTCCTGCTTTTTTGCTGACAGGCGAGGGGAAGATGTGCCTTTGCAGTAGAAATTGTCTAGATTGTTAGAAAAAATACAGTAAATTTCACAGAGATTGGAGTGAGTGATGCTGTCGTTCATTCAGCTCTTAGGCATGGAGTAGGTGCTTTTTGTGTCTTCCTTTTCTATCTCTGCTTACAGAAGGGATGTTACTGAATTAATTACAACATCTTTGTGAAGAGCTGAAGAATCGCTCAAGTCTTCGATTCAGCAGTAGGGAAATGTCAGATTCACCTCACAGTAAATTTAAAATTACACCAACCTGAACTACTGCTACTGACAGCATAATAATAAGGTAGGTAATCAAAATCAATTAAATTCTAGTGCCTTCCTATTGTCCTAGAAAATTCAAATTTGAAATTAGTTGGAGATTCATTTGACTTCTCAATAAAAGAAGCAGAGCTTCAGAGATCATTTGAAGTAAGTACGTGGCCGTGAGTGATCTTTCCTCAAGCTGCAAAGACCAGGGGAGCCATGTGTGCCCATGTTTGTGCACACTGAGTACCAAACACAGCCAGGTGATCCAAGTCAAGCCAATAAGTGATCTGAAACTGCTGCATTGACATGTGCTAGCTGAGTCTCAGGCTTGCCAAGACCCAGTTTGTTAAAATTTGGGTGAAATATTGATGTAGGTGAATGCCAAATGCAGTGTGCCTCCATTCCCACTGTCTAAGAGGGAGGAGGACAAAGCCTGGTGCAAAATCCTCTGCAGAACCTTCATGGAGCAACCAGAGGGAGGAGAACTCCCTGTGCCCTTCTATCAGTGACCTGATAGAATATGCATTAGACATCTTATAGATCACAGGAGAACTGGGAATTGCCCAGGAGCTTCAAATGCTGTCAAAATGAATATGTTCCCATTGCACCTTGCCTTTTTTCTGGCACTGCCTGAGCCTTTGAGTCACCTTTAGTATCAGGATGGGAGGCGGCAGTAGTTGTTTTGGAAGTGTTCAAGGCTGGATGGGGCTTTGAGCAACATGGTGTAGTGGGAAGAGTCCCTGCCCATGGCAGGGGGTGGAACAAGATGATCTTTAAGGTCTCTTCCAACCCAAACCATTCTGAGATTCTCTGGGCTGGAATAAGTACTTGGATAGGGTGGCTGTGGCATGAGCCTGAGTCTGTCAGGAGCAGCAGTGTTATCCATAGTGGTTGTGAGGAAATGGAAAACATCTGGCAGGTATAGAGGAAAATTTATTGTCTAGAGATGTTTCTCAGGGAAGCCCTGATCAAAGCCCAGGCTTGGTGCTGGGGCTGATCTAAGCCAGTGCTGCACCAGTAACTCCAGTGCAGCCATTGGCACCAACCTGGCTGTCCAGAAAAGCTCATCTTGTGCAACTCCTTTTCACTCCGGGAGTGACCCACTTCTTCCAGGGAAGGTCCCTACACATAGCTGGTGTGTTTTTCTTTTTTTTAAAAAAAAAAAAAAAAAAAAACCCTTTTTTTTTTTTTTTTCTTTCCTATCCTCCACTATTTACATACAGAGCTAGACTTTCAGGAAAAGGGATTTCCCCTCTTTCTGCACACTGTATTATACAGGTAAGATTTTACTGACTGCTTTTAATCTTTTTCTGGGTGGACCCTTGGTTGTGAGTGTAGACTTAGCCTGGTAACCCACCCATTGCCCTAAGGAGTGTGCTCAGCAGTAAAATCCTCCTATCTGGCTGAGATGCAGTTGTCTTACCCCACAGTGACATGCTCTTTCATTTGAGAAGTGCTCTGGGTAGTTTTGCTGTGCAGCTTTTTTCCCTACAGCAATCCAATTTCTGGCCATGGGATCATGGGTGTAAGTCCCAGGGTGGGACCCAAGGCACCGTGGTGCAACATCCCAAAAGCTCAGGGGAAAAAATGGGCCAGAATCTGATGGAGGGAAAAGGGAGAATGATAAATTGGGAGGGAAGAGGAACATGACCAAGTAGGAGAGCAGAAGAGTTCGGCTCTCTGCCAGCAGGACCGAATTGGACTCCTCTCCCTCCAGCCCTTCCAGGCACTGGGTTGTGTTTCTCCCGGTCTTGCCCTGAAGCGAGCAGAGCTCTCTCCTCCTCTCAGCGCCGCAGGGAGCGCTGGGCACCTCCGCGGTGCCGGCCCGCTCCGCGCATCCCTCAGTCCGCCCTGACGGGAGGTTTTATGGCCCCCCTTGCCCGCCCTCTCCCCGGGCTGCTCCCCCCTCCCGGTTCTGGCGTCTCACGTCCCCATCCTCTGCAGCTCCTCACCGCCTGTCCAGCTCTGAGCCGCGGCACCCTCTCCATCCTCCGGCTCACCCCGCAGACCGGCACGGCACGGCCCGGCGCGGAGCATCCCGGTGGCGGGACCTGCTCCTCCCTCCTCCCCTCTTCCTCCTCCCTTCCTCTTTCTCCTTCCCTCCCTCCCTCCCCGCGGCCTCGAGTCGCGCCAGTGATGGAGAGAGCGTCACCGTCTCCTAGCAGCGCTCCTAGCAACGCTCCTAGCAACCGGGCAACATCTGCTCCCGCTGGACCAATCCGCGCGGGGAACATCTGGGCACCCACCTCCGCGGGCTGCGGCCGGGAGGTGATGCGCTCCTCAGTGGCTGCAGGGACCCGCAGGAGCTGCCACCACCGCCGCCACCGCCACCAGCAGCACCGCCACCACCTCCTCCAGGAGCAGCGAGGGAAGGACGGAGCAGCCCTCCCTCTGGAGCCGGGGCTCGCTCGGTGAGTGCCGCTGAGCCGGCCGGGGGCAGCGAGCTGTGGGGTTGCCCGTGTCAGCGAGGTGGTGTGGGGCTTTGCTGGTGGGATCTGTTCCAAAGGGTTTAGCAGGTGGCTGTTGGCGTGGAGTAAGTTTTGCGTTTGTTTGGGAGCTCTCGTGGCTTTGCTGCAGCGTGGGAGAGGGAAGAGCCGAGAGGGAGGCTCCGCGCGTCCCGCAGTGCCATGGGCAGAGGTGCTGCTGCTCTGCCGGAATCTACCAAAGGTCATTTCGATCAGAGTCCCCTTTTTACGGTCAGAGCTGAACTCTGAAAAGTAACCATAGCTCCTCTTTCTATCGCCTGTTAATGCTGTCATCTCTGGGATGACACAACTGTCTAAATATAGTTGTCTTATAGCTGCGAGACACGAGTACGCACACATACCAGCTCTCTTTTCCTTTCTCTCTTGCAGGGTTTAGACATGTCTAATTTCGTTCGTGTACTCAAAAAGTCTGAGTGTCTCTGGCACACACATGTAAAAGTGCAGAGTTTAGGTAGACACATGTGTCTGTGATGGTTTTTCCCCATGAGAGTGGGAGATGTTCTTACTACAGCGTGCCAAATACTTCACCCGGAAGGCAAGGCATCAGCCTGGAAAATGTATGTCAGGCAAACTCTGAAATGTGCACCCTGTTAAAGTGAAATGGGAATCTGACTTTCCCCAGACCTGTACTGCTCTGCAGGCAGCGTGAGTGTGTATGATAGAAAATGAATGCTGCTACTCAAAATAATGGCATGGTTTTAATAGTAGCCCTTTAGCTTTCCTCTGAGGTTGACAAGAATTAATGGAGAAAATAATGTGCCATTTTAAGAGGGGATTTGGGCAGAATTAATGTTCTAGCTCCAGAAACATCCGGATATTTAGAGGAGAAGCTGTATTTTTGCAGCATTTGCTCTGAGTAGGTTATAGCTACACCACTGAGAGACTGAAATGTTTTTTTCTTAATGTTTTATCTGCTTTCCTGATGTGTGAAAGGGACTCCAGGAAGCAAGGTCAAAGTTAGAGAATTGGGTGTAACATCAGAACTCGTATTTATCCCTGTTACTAAGCCCTGTGGGGATGCTGAAATAGCACTTTGTCCTCTTGTGGTCCAGCTGCTCGCCGTGTTTGTCCTGGTTTTGCCACCTGAGCCATGTGTGTTTCTCCTTGATCCACCACGGCAGGTGACCGTTCAGCAGGGCCGTGCTGCCAGAAATGCTCGCTGAGCCCGTGCGAGGGGGAAATCTTACCAGAACTGCTGAGATTACCCCAGAACGACCCTTTGCAGACTGACTCCGCATCCTCAGGTAACTAACAAGTTTGCAAACTTCAGCTGGCTGGGTGGAGTGAGGGAATTTACTGGGATTAATGTTGAAAGGGGGTGAGCCTGGAATTATTATTTTATTCTCTTGGGGAAAACAGTGGGTCTCTAAGGAGGGAGACAGGAATAGTCACTCAGCCATTAATTCTCAAGCCTTCATGCCCTCACGAGAGCTATTCAGATGCTTGTGCCTTGTACACATGTGTGCCCAGGGAGAATCTGCAATTAGGGAGGTCTGCAGAGCAATCAGCAAACTAAAAGGCGGTTTTAAAGTGCAAAGCCAGCGGACAGTGCGGCTGGGGGTCCCCACCTCCCAGTGAGTCAATGAAAGGGGGGCTTGCTCTGCCTGATAAGGCTCGATATGCTAGAAGGGCTGCCATCGATTGGCAGCCGTGTGAAATCCTGGGGCTGGCATGTGTTTTCGATCCACATGTTCATCTGCCTGTGGTCTGGTAGCTTTGCATTATCAGCTGGGAATCCCACAGTGGGACCAGCTGCTTATGCTGCTCTAGGAGAGGAGAAAAGCAGCAGCAGAGCATGTGAAAGCAGGCGCACGTTTCAGCTGAGCACCCCCTAATTGCGAGCGCTCTGAAGGTTGGAGACGGGGGAGTTTATCACCGCAGTTTGACAGCAGTCGCAAGGACATGATGATACGTCCTGCCATGTCAAAGTCACGTCTCCCGCTGATAATAAAGGCCAGCTTCTGTGTGCTCAGAAGCCTCAGGTTCTGTGTTTGGGCACGCAAGGGATGCTCGGCGAAGGTCTCCGTCTCAGGCAGCTGTAGCTCGCATATTGATCGCTCTCCTTCAGGCTGCGATAGGAACGCTGCAGGGCAGCGGCACATTTGAGTCACCAGCTCGGTGCGCAGCTTGGCGGGGCTGGCTCGGCCAGCCGGCTCCGTGCTCACCCCCTGCAGATGTCTGCATCAACAACCAAATAGTATCGATTCCGACGAGCCCTATCTCTGCAGCGCTGAGCAGGCAGGCAGGAATTTTCTTCCCGAGGAAAGGTGCGGGAGCAGGCAGGTGAGGGGATGCTCCCAAGGGCTCAGGTAACAAATTCTGTGGCGGGGCTGCTGTGCACAGCCGGGGCTTGCAGATCCTTCTCTGTTGTTTGAGATGCAAAAGCACAAGCTCAGGTGTTTTTTTCTCATGGATGTTCAATCATTTTTTAAACTCCGTCTTAGCTCCTGTCTCGGCTAGGCTGCAGCCCCGTGGAGATCGCCCGGCATTAATTCATGCCGAGGAGGGGCTGCTGTCACTGGGGCGATGCAGGAGCGCAGGTGAAGTGACTTTGCTGCAATTTGCAGTTCAAATGGGAAGTTGCCATGATATAAATCTATTTCCAATCCAATTTAGATAAGACAGCCCTCTATCCAAACATGCCTAATAACTCTGCGAGTACCACACCACAGAGCACCGTAATTATCCCCGGAGAAATAAACAGGACCGGACACATTTTGCTCCGTTGAAAGTACAATTAAAACCCTTGCCATGATGACTCTGAGAGCTCCTAGCCTGAGACAGAGGCGTCTATCCCCCCACTGCCGCGCGTGGGATTTCTATTCCGGACTTCCATTAGCGCTAATGGCAGCTCCAGCCGCCGTGCCCCGCATTCCGAGCAGGCACACACGGCGGGCTGGAAACAGCGGGCAGAGGAGCGGCAGCGCCCGCCCCGGGGCTGCCGAGCCCCCGGCACCGCCCGCCGGTGCGAATGGCACCGAGCCCTTGGGGAGCGGCGCAGGGCTTGCGGTGAGCCCTGCCGGGATGCTGAATGCGCTTCCCGACGCTCATCCCGGCTGAAAGGACAAACCTCAGGCTCAGGACTCAGCGCTGTGCTGTTTGGTCCCCGTGGGGAGATTTGGCCCCGTGCCTTGACTTGTGGTGTAAGCGCTGGAAAAAACGTAATGTGATTAAGATGTATCTGTCTCTGAGCTTGAGTGAGGCAGAGGCAGTGACTCATACCACCTTGCTGGAGCTGTCAAAACACTTGGCTCGCGAGAATAGCCTTCTACACAAAAAAGCACTGATTCAATATGTTTATATTTAAACAAAACACTAAGGGTCTGATTCACTGCGGCATTACTACAGCCTTGGATGGCTGTAACCCCAGCCAAGCAGCTCCCAGGCACGCAGTGGAGAACTGACTTCCAACAAGGGTTAGAGAAAGGCTTGGTCCTTGAGAGCCTGCTGCATGGAGAGGGGTCTCTGGAGGGCTTTAGCATCGCTGCTGGTGTTGAGGGCACAGTGCAAGGGCACAGTCCGTGCTCTCGTTCCCCTGAACCTGCAGAGAGAAGTGTGGGCACCAGCAGCAGCCACAAAAGATACGGTGATGAAATGAGTGGAGGTGGGATGGCAGCTGCACTGAGAACAAGAGCAGACCCTGAACTTCTCTTGAACAGCCCTGGGATGGGACTTGAGTGCCTCCAGCTCACTGTCCCACCCTGCAGGTGTGCAGGCAGCACCCCTTCCCTACCGGGGAGCTGAGGCACCTGTGACAGCCCCTGGGAGCTGCTGAGCTGGGGAAGTGGGTGCTCCAAGCTCTGCAGATTTGGAGCTGCTGGGATTTGCTGACAGATGGTGTGGTTGAGCAGCTTGGGGCGACTTTTCTCCTCAAATGTAGTCTTTCATTTAAAACTGGGAACATATTTCAAGCCAAACTTACAGCCTAGAGATGCTCTTGGTGTTTGCTTGGTAGTTGTTTCTCTTCCTTCCTCCTAAACTAAGTTATGGGTGTTGGGGTGAGGGCGTCATGACAACTTTGCTGCTTTAGCTATGTAAGGAATTTAAATTCAGCCAACCAAGGATAAGTCCCAAGCTGGTGCTGAACATAACCCCAGAAAGGGGATGCCAGTTGGGTGCTCAATGAACCACTGCCAGGATGGTCATGTGTGTCCCTCAGCAAAATACAATTTTTCTGTCTGCCCCTGCCAGCCAGCACCAGTCTCCAGCCTGTGGCATGTGGAAAACCAGAGCCCTCCTTCCCTCCCAGCCACAGGCAGACAGAGCTCCTTCCCTTGACCTGGCTCCCTGATGTCTCCAGCACCACCTGTGCTCAGGGGATGCTGAATTTCAGTCACCCTCCATCTCTGGGGCAGGGAGCAGAATTCCTAAAGACAGAGTTTAGCATGGAGCTGGGGGAGCTGCAGAACTGAGCTGAGACGCTCTGCACGCTGTGGTTGTCTGTGCTGCCCCTGTACTCAGGATGATTTTCTGCTTCCACTGCACACAGGCAGTGACAGGGCTGTGCTTCCAGCCTTTTCCCTGAAAAGCACTAGGGAAGAATGTTTTAGCATTTAGAAGTTTGGTTTGAGGGAAGGGATCTACCTGTGTGCTGGCTTTGGCTCCTTTCCCAGCCCTGACAGCCTGGGTGGCTATGGGAATGTCACTTCATCTGTCTGTACCTTTGTCTTCCTCAGAACAGTGTGAGGAAAACTGTAATGTTCTCCCATCCCATGGCACTGGGAGATAAATGCATTTGTTGTTGTGCTCAAATAGCACAGTGGGGTTTCCACCTAGGAGAACACGATATCAGAGTAATTAAATATCCAGGCTGCCCAGGCTCTGGAGTAACTCAAATATTGGAATGAAACCTGCAAGCAGAGAAGGTTGCTGCACATGCATTTAAACCTGTGTTTGCAGCTATGGCAGTGGAGTGGTGAAGACCACAGCCCTGCCCTTGCCCTTGAGAGCTGGGGTGGGTGCTGGGAGCATCTCTGATGTGTGTGATGTCCAGGACAAATAGAACCCTGACAGCCTTGGCAGTGTTGTCCCACTGTGAGAGCAATAGTCCCTCTCCTGGAGAAGTGCTGCTCTGAAGTGCAATCCATGTCCTGATGGGTCCCAGAGCAGGGCTGAGCGGTCTTGACTCCAAATGGGGTGTTATTCCAGCAGTCAGATTTCTGCACAGATCTGTAGAATTCTTTGTGAAAAACCTCCATCCTCACAGACTTAAAATTCAGTGAGAAAATGCAGGAATCCTCTCACTGAAGGGATTTCTTCTTCAGCCCCTTCTTGTGGGTTTTTGATGTAGAGGAAGGAAGAGAGGACACATTGCTCCTTCCTGCCATTGAAGAAGAGATACTGTCAGTGCCTGGAATGGTTGTGTGGGTATCTCATCACCCCCAGCAGCAGCTGAGGCTCAAGGAGCCCCTTATGCCCCATGGAAGGATCCTTCCAGCAACATGAGGTCTGTGTTCTGGCTGTGCAATACATTATTGCTTTTCTATTGTGTCAGGGAAGCTGTCCAGAACCAAATCCTTCAATTCTTCAGAAAATCTAATTTTCAAATGCTCCCATAAGGAGATCCCAGTTTGGGGAAGAAAATATTTTCCATAGGACCTGACTTTGAGTTATTCTGTGAAGTGTCTCTGGATACTTTCTTCCTCTGGATTGCCTTTAGACATCAGTATAATATTTTTTTTTTTTTAAAGTACATTTAAAAGCAAATAACAGAAATTTCTTATAAAAAGGAGGAGGAGATTGGGAGGAGATTGTTCTTCCCAGATATGCACAGGGCTCCTTGTGTTTTCTGGTGAATAGCAAAGCAAAGCCCAGCCCTGGTTCTCCCAGGGACCCAGTGCTCACCAGGCTGAGTACCACTGGAATTATGGACCTCATTAAGATGCTAAATTAGCACCATGTCACCTTTCCAGGGAGATGAGCAAGCTCAGATCAGGCAGCCCAGAGAGCCCTGGTCCTCTGCAGGGCTCAGCTCTGGAGAAACAGAACCTCCCATGGCTCTTGTCACAGAGCAAAAGCCCAATAACAATTCCTTTTCTTACGCCAAATGTTGAGCCTCCATCCTCTGTGCCCTGAAAAACTGAAGCCACTCGGAGAACAAACCCACTCCATCACCCTCCCGCTGGACTGGGGTTCTCCCGCTCTTCTGAGACAACACTACCATCTAGTGAATGCACTCTGCACCGGTTTTCCAGGGAAGCCAGGGAGCTCCGTGCATGGTGGATGGAAATCAAAACCCAATCCTCGGCCCACAGACCCCACAGCAAGGCACAGGGTCCATCCTGGTCCCTGCTGCAGTGCACGGTGACATTCCCACCTAGGGCATTCCTGCCTGCTCTGTGGGGCTGTGGGGGGTCCTGATACCCTCTCAGCTGTAGGACCAGGAGACCCTGCCTGTGCCCTGGGCTGTGGTGGTCACTCCAGAGAGAGAAAGGGGCTGGCTGTGCTGGCAAGCCTCAGGGTGGCTGTTTCAGAGGCAGCTTCACATTTGCCATCCTCTAAAGTGTTATTCCAGCAGGCTGAGGGCTGCAGGCTGAGGTTGAGTGTTGTCCTGGCTGCATTCCTCCTCTAGATCCCTCCTTGCCCTGTACATGCCAGCCTGTGATGCTGCAGCCACCCTGGCCAATACTGACTTTCTTTTTCCTCTTTTGTGCAGAGCTGATCTGATCGGGGCCTACCAAAGACATTAACGACGTCGAAAGTAGCTTACTTTAAGAGAAAATATGCAGAAGAAGAACATTTACATCAAGATTACCATGAGTATTTTCCAAAAGTGAGTATCTCTCTCTCTCTCGACCCCACCCTCACCCTAGTTTCATCCCTTGATGCTAAAGTCCCATCCATTTACTCCCCAGCACCTGATACTACCAGAGGACCGGACTTGTATCCTAAAACTGTCTCTCCAGAAACTCCGCTTCCTGGACGACCCCGAAGCCTATCTCCGTAGGTCTGTATTAATTAACAATCTGTTGAGGAAGATCCACCTAGAGACAGAGAGGGAGAGCTATGAATACTTTAAGGAGGCTCCGTGCTATAGGACTGCCTACTCTGACGCACGAAAACGGCTGAAGCTGATGGTGCAGGAGTGCTGTTCCCAGTCGCTCTATTATGAAGAGCTGCACTCGTATCGCATCGTGCCTTACTCTGCAGAGAGCACCGTCTACGGGATGGGCTACACGGGCAGCCACCTGGAGCAAAATTCTCAGTTGCTTATTTATAAAATGAATTAAAGTAGCTGTTAGACCCACTGATGTTTGTTTCTGAATGCTTGGACTGCTTGTTGAGGTGTTGAGGTGAGGCACTAATTGCAGACGTGTTTGCGATGGGAGGCAGAGGCGGCGGGGAGCTGAGTGCAAGGTGCTTTGGATAAGCTCTGCAGCGCCTGCTGTCAACCCCCAGTGTGAAGCACCTTGCTTACACACAGAGAGGTGCAATACAGAGGTCCTAAACCTGCAGAGACTGCGTGCAAGGCGGTTTGTAGAAACAAAGCTGCACTTAAAGTTACCTGTGTGTAGATACGGATGCTCCAAATCACTTTCGCAGTTAAATTACGCCATCCCCGGTGCAAGGGGAGCCCCCGAGGCAGTGGAGTAGTCTAACAGTGAGGAGTAGAACACAAGTTATCTGCTGTAAAAGTATAGACAGAAAGTTTCTTTGAGAATTGCTTTGACCATGAAGGAGTCAGTGCCAAAGGAATTAGTCTTTAGGATTTTCAGAGACTGAACTCGCTTGCTACTTACAGACACTCTGTACTGGGATTTGCAAGGGTTTGTGGGTTGGTTTTTTTAAAAAATAATTGCATTCACTTTTTACTTATATTATCTCTTAGCTGGTATCTACTTTGCTATTTTAATGCAAACCAGAATGACTCACAGGAAAGATTGTTTCTTCAGCCCATCATCAGTGTTCCCTTAACTTCATTTGCCTCTTACCCTAGCTGTTTCCCTGAATACTTCTTTGCATGCTAATTTGCTGTTTGGCCCGAGGTTCACACTGGTGCTAGGGAATAGACAGCAATTTCTTTTTATGTGGACTATAAAAGGCAGAAAAACAATGATAACTCTCATAGATAGAGAATGAATGTATCTGACAGATGATGGTAAGACCTCAGAGGCTCTCCTGATAAAACTGCTCAGCATTAGTAATAATGTTTCAGGTTAAGTGAAATGTCTAATTTCAATCTGGGATTAACTTTAAAATATGTAAATATATATATTTCACAAGCTGTGGCATGTGGGATGTTCAGCAAACGGAATGACTACAAGTGGAAAGTTTCATAGCTGCCAAAGCTACGTCATGAAAATACCAAAGAGTAACACTAGGGAAAAGATGATGCTCCAGCAATGGGGCCAGAAGCAGAGATTGCACTATAATCTTGGGGAATGTGATTAATGAGCCTGGAAATTAGCTGTCAGGGACCTGCATCCCAGAACTGCTGAACAAATACACAGGATGGTTCAAAGCCTGTCAAAGTCCTACAGGTCTGTTGGCTTTGCCTCGCTGGCTAGCACCACTTTAAAGCTTTAAAACAAAGTAAATAATAGTGCACACTCAGCTGGAGGCATATATATATATATATATATATATATATATATATATATATATATAGCTAAGAACCTAATTTTTTATTTGTTTTGAAAGGCTTTGCTCTTGCAGATGTGGCTGATGCTATTTCTGAAGCATTATTTAGTGTAAACAAATACCTTGTGGCTTGCCAGGAATGTGCTTTTTGTGTCAGATTCCTCCTCTCACCCTGCTCAGAGCACCCTGGTCCTGTGTGTCACACATATCGTCACAGCTCCCAGGCATGTGGTAGTGCTGGAGAAAAGGCAGAAAGGCAAAAGCAGAAAGGTGTGAAGAACAAAGTTAACTCTGGTATCAGTAGTTAGAAGTCAGTACAGGTTTAGGAGACAGAAGGAAGCAGTAAAATACAGATTTTTTTTTTTTTAATTAAAAAAAAAATTAATGTTAGCAGTGTAAATCAAAGCAAGGATAACCTGCAAACCGGAGAACATAAACATCTCAGATACTGTGGGAAGGCTGAAAAAACAGGGCAGTGCTGTTTGGGAGGTGCTGCTAGTCATGATGAATGTTCAGATCTCTGTTCTTGCTTTGAGACAAGTCATAAGTATCTCTTAGAAAAGGGTGTCTTTCAGTCCTCAGCCAGTGTAGTTCAGCTTCAGAGCTTCCTGGCTGTGCATGGTTTGATTCCTGCTGTCTCTGGGCTTGCACCAGCCCAAAATCATGCAGCTGATCCAGTTGCATGATTTGAGAAATGGTTTCAATGTGGTTTGAGAAATTTCCAGTGGAAAGGGGAGATGCCCACTTCAATAGGGGCTGGGAGAGCCCAGGCTGCTGCTGAGGTGTGCAGGACAGCCCCAGTATGAGCAGTGAGAGCTGGCAGAGAAGCCCTTTGCTGTAGTCAGAGGTGCCATTATCCCCCAGGAACTCTCTGGCCCTCGCGGCACCGGGAATGCCTCGTGCCACCCCAGGGCTGGGGGAATGGTGAAAGAAAATTGCTCCTGTCTTCTGATTTTTCAAACCATGTAATTTTCCACTCTGAAGTGGTTTTGATTTATGCATTTTTTTTTAATCTTTGTGTCCATTTTCACTTGATTTCATAACGATCTAGCATGTACAGGAAATGCTTAAATGCTTCTTTTCTCTCGCTGACTGACTTTTTATATTCATAGAATGGTTCTGGCTTGAATAAACAAGTCTTTTAACTTAAAATTAGAAATGTTTCAATGAAATGAAAAAGCCCAGTAGGATCAAAGTCTTTAACCTCACCTGAACAAAAAAACATTGGCCCTGTCAGATTCGCCTTTGAAGATGTTCTTTGCCTGCTGAAAGAGGAAGGTACTTTCTTGCTTATTGAAAGCTTCTCTGAAGGTGTTGTGATAACTGAACAGATATAACAGACAAAAATGTGCATCAGGTCACAAAACACCTTGGGCTACCTAGGAAGGAGGACGATAATTTACTCATGTTTTCTCATGTGCTGTTTTCTTGAAGAAAACACATTGTCTCTCTTTTTAATTTTCACTTGCTTCAGGAGCTGTTGAAATGGATTATTTCTTTCTAGAGAACAGATTGAGTTTTTTATGGTTGACTTTTTGATATGGAATTGAATCAAAGGTTCACTATTCTATATGATTTAAGTCTGCTTCAGTTTCTACTGCCTTCTGCTTTGCCCAGTTATTGGTGCTGCTGAAAAGTGGGTCTGAACATTTTGATTTGAGAGCTTAAAAATAATTTATGGGGTGATAAAGAAGTACAAATGTGCAATAACATTGCAAGTGACTCCCAAAATATTTGACACCTTTTGAATTATATACTTACATTGATTTTAACATTTAGTTGCCAAGTTACTGGATACCAGCATTTTAATACAGCTACATACAGTGATTTTTCTTTTTTGGGTTTGTAGCTACAGTTCAGCTCTTCTGGCTTCTGATGTGAGAATCTGTCTGTAGGTGGTCAACTTTCAGTGAGATAGATTTTTATATATATATATATGTTCTATTATGACTGCATTAGGAACTCCTACATATGGGCTATGTTTGCACTGGATGTAAAGAAAGTCCTTGCTTCCCTTTGACTCAGTTGCCTTGGAGATAGAATATTCATCAGAGAGAATATAGATGAGCTGGGTAACAAGGACAGACTTGGTGAGGAGAGCTGATCATTTCAAAAATGACTGGCTTAGGACATTTCATTTTCACCTGGGAATAGCAGCACACTTGCCTGTAATTAGTGTTTCTATGAGTTGAGTTTTCTTTGTGCTGCTTTTCTGGCTGGACATGCTGGTGAAGGGTGCACAGGGGTGTCTTTGTGGGGGCCACAGTGCATGTGGGGTCTGGTGCAGAACCCCAGCACTGAGTTTGAGCAACCTGCCCCAGTGCAGGTGTCCCACCCACGGCAGCAGGGTTGGAACCAGACGGTCTTTAAGGTCTCTTCTAACCCAAACCATTCCATGATTCCATGATTCTATGACATTAGGGCCCTGACCCTGTAAATGCTTGGGTTATCACCCGATTTCCTCACTCAGAGCCTGTTGCTGGAGCCTGAGAGGCTCCTTGTGTGCTTGATGCTCAGCATGTGCACGAGCTTCTGCGGGGCTGGGGCTGCCAGATCCCCTCAACCGCCGCATTATCGGTGACTGCCGAGCTGCCGCTTCAGCTCTTCAACACATCTCTCTTGCACTGTAAATTGAACTTCTGTTTTCCAATGAATGTGTTGAGTATATGGACTATTGTGCCTTAAAGTCCCATCCTCGTACGAGCCTTTGTAAATGTTCTGTAAATCCGCAAACCGTCCATCGCTGGTATCTCCGTGCACTCTCTCCAGATCTGATTTGGTACTTGGCAGGACCTTGGGAAACCCAACCCTGACCTCAGTTTGCCATGAACACAGAGGGGATTTGCCAATTCCCTCTTTTCTTTTTTTCAGATTGCTTTCCTCTCTGACATTCATGAAATTCTGTTTGTCTGGTTTCTGCCACAGCTGGGCTCTGCGCCACCTGCAGCGCCAGGAGCCCCTTGTAGGAACTCAGAAAGTTGTAAAAAAGTTGTCTCCAGATTTTAAACACTGCCTGTAGAATGCTCCCAGGAGGGAATCACAGCTGCATATGGCAACTGTGGCAGGTGTTGTCAAGTATATCATCATATATTTGACATGATTGACAAAGCAGAGAAGGGAACACCTATTTCTATTGAAATGCATGAGCCTGCATTATGTAAAATACATGGTGATTATACACCAAATAATTGGAATAGTTCTGTAACAAAAAAAAAAAAAAAAAGCTTTTTAATGTTTAAAATTACCTGGGACCTGACTGAAGGTTTTTATGAAATTGTTTTCTAAAGTGAATAGTAGAAAAAATGTATATGTATTTTAAATATACGTATGACGTGCATGTTATTAATAAAGATCTATTTCTATTGAACCAGATGGACTCTTGTTGATTGTGTGTTGTTTGGTTTACAAGTTAACATGTAATGTTTCTAAGGAAAAGTTTCTAACTCCATCAATCCCCTAAAAAACTTTTAACCACAGATTCTTTGAAGGGCCTGGATCAGAGAGTGAACCTGGGGTAACTCCTCTGTCATTCACTTGTCCTGCCCTGATCCCATTGTTTGCATCCTAACCTGCCTCTGGATTTGCAAGACCCTTTTCTTTTCCTTGTTCATGTATTTTATTTCAAAATCTGCAAGGAACCATTTTCATAATGATGTTCTGCAGGGCATGTTCCAGATGCTGCCAAAGGGTCAAAGTTAAAATAATTAGCTTTTGGAAGCTTTCAGAAAAATGTGGGTGTTTTTTTTTTTTTTTTTTTTTTTTTTTAACTAAAAATCCTGATTATGATAGAAAGATCACCATCTTCCTTACCCTTGGGAATTTTGTTTAGGATTCTTTTCTTGAAGAAGCTGAAGTGAAACACTGAACATATTGAAGAGATACTGAAAAGGAAAAATATTTACAAAGCATGGGTTTCCCCCCTCCGTGGGCAGTCACAAGGAAACACCTTCCAGGGCCAGGTGCTTCAGCCCCCATGTCCAGCCAGGACTTGGGTACCACCTGATCTGCAGGTCCCAATTTTGTAAAGACTGAACATCCCAGCCAGGTGCCATAGGCACAGCAGCACACCAGTCACCTCCTCTGAAGCTCTTGCACCAGGAGACAGCAGCTGGATCTTTCAACCTGAGGACAGCTCTGAAACCCCTGAGCCCCTTACATGCCTCATGAAAATGTGGTGTTGCCAGGATTAGCAGCCACCACTCAAATCCTGAGGTGTTCCTTATCAGACACAGTCTTTTACCTGTCTCTGAACCACTCTTCTTTTTAACCAAAAAGCAATACCTTGGCCTGGGGATGTGCGTGACCTAGAGGAATGGGCTTGCTGCATGCCTGCAGTTTTAACCTGCTTTTGTGTGAATGACCAAGGGTCTCTGGCATAGAGAGATATATTCAAATGCCCAAAATTACTCCTGGAGGTAGGCACAGAGTTTGTGGTAACTGGGAGAGGGGCTGTGGCTGAGCCTCATCCCCAATGGGCACAGCTGTGAGCAGCAGGTGAGCAGCACTGACAGCAATGAGCCATGGAGTGCCCAGGGGCACTGAGCAACCACAAAGAGAACAGAGGGCACACAGGGGCAGTGCATCAACATGAGGGGATAAAAGGGTGGGCTAAAGAACAAGAAGGGTGGATGCTTGCAGCTTTCTGAAGTGGTGTTCCTCTGTGTGGGTTGAAGCTTTCTGAAATTGTATGTGATACTCTGGGTATCGTGTCTGTCTCAACTGTGACACCTTGGTAGGAGCTGCTACCTCTGAGGATTCACCACACAGGTAAGATGTGCTGAGGCTTCCTTGGCCCAGTTGTGGGGAGAACTGCCTTAGTGTGGAAACAAAAGGCATTGGAGCAGCTTCCCATCTCCCAGAACAGAGGCGCTGGGTTGCCCAACACAGGAAAATTCTTTTCTGCTATGGATCTTTTCAAGGTCATGCGGGTCATCCTGCCACAAATTCAGCTGCAGACTTAGGGTGGGGTCCTCTATGCCAATTCCTTTGCTGCTTAAGGAGCTGATGAAAATACCATGGCCAGACCATTGTGGACTTGCTCTGCACTCAGCTGTATTTTCTTTTTAGCTCTTTACAGCCACTTTGAATTGAAGTAGCTGCTGGGCTGCCCTACCCTGGCACTGCCAGCCCAGATCCATGGAGCAGCTGGCACAGGACCCAGGGAATCCAGCTGGGAGCTGTAACTCATCATTACATCCCATCCTTGGTGCATTTCAGGGCTTAATTAATTCAGGCCCCAAGATAAGCAGTGCTGATGGCCAAACCAGGTGATGCTTTGAGCTCCTGGATGCAGAGTGCTGAGCACAGCCCTGCACTCTCCCAGCTCCTCTAGTTCCAGGGTTCTGCTCTGCCTTGCTGCCCGCAGGCTGATGTGCCACTGATGGGAAATTGCCCCCAGTTAGGCTGAGTGGTGCCAAATTGTAGCTCTTACTGGTTGAAGGAGTCTCTTTTTTTGAGATATAAATTGCTCTGTGGAAATCAATGCCAATTTGCTGCAAGGAGGTTTGCGTGTAACATCTGCTGTCAGAGGACGGGAAGGATGGCTGCAAAGGAAAAAGTGGCTTCTCCCTGTAAGGTGCCAGAATCCCCTGTTCATAGTGGGGAAGTTGTAATTGCTCTCCTGTGTTTGAGGCTCAGGGCCATGCAGACATTTCAGGGGTGCTGAGGCCATCCCATTACAGGGTTCCCTGGGCTCTGTGCCAGCTGCTCCATGGATCTGGGCTGGCAGTGCCAGGGTAGGGCAGCCCAGCACAGTTTGGGCACCTGACAAGCCCACAGCCCTTGATGGGATGCTGGGGGGAACCACAGGTGTTTTGGGATCATCAATCCCATACACAGAAAGCATTCCAAAAGGCTGGATGCACCATGCCCCAGGCAGACAGGGTCTCTCCCAGAGCTCTAGTGAAGGCAGGGGTGGCATCTCAGTGTGGTATTATCCCGGGAACATTGGGATTTTGCAGGTAGATGGAATTGCAGGGGACTCTGTGAATGCACCCAGTGTGACTGTGCCATAAGGTCCTGCACTGTGTTTGTAGGCATTAATGCAGGTCCTGCATGGCCAGGTGTAGAGTGTGATATTTCACCTTTTGACAATGGAATCAGAGTGCTGCTCCTGGTGATCCCAATGAGATGGGTCACTGGCTTACAGCATTAACGTAAATAGCTATTTTTCTGCAAAATTTTGTGTCTAAGGCTAATGGGCATCTCAGTACCCTTTAGGAGCACAGGTCTATCTGCAGATAGCTGTGCTGAAGACAAGTCTGCCCTGGAGGAGAGCCAGAGATTGTGTCTGGCTGCTGCTCAGACAGGTGCAGAATGCAGGGGCTGCTTTGGAAGTGCCTGAATTAGGACAAAAATCCTGGACTGGAAGTTCTCAATTCCCAAAAGTCTTGCACTTGCTACCAAGGAGTTCCTCTTCTCCTGGGATTGTTTTACCTGGCAGTTTGTGTTCTGGGAGATGGGTCTGAGTGAAGACATGACCAGGGGCTCAAAGGTGATGGATGGCTCTGGTTCCATATGGGATAAAAAAAAATCAATGGTGGGAGACTTGTCAAGAGGCTGAAAAAGCCCACATGGATCTTGAATTTGCAGTTCTCAAGGCTGGGATCACCTGGAAAGTGAGGACAAGCTGCAGATAGCCCAGGGCTGTAAGAAATCAAAGGCTGGTACCCTGGGGACTGAGCCTCCAGGTCACCTTGTCCCTTCCTCCCCGGGCAGGTCACTGTTCCCCCAGGGGTGCAGGGCAGGTTTTGGGCCTGAAGATGGCACTGCTACATTGGAGGATTGCTGGAAAATTGCTGTGGAAAGCAGAGCAGCCGAGGG
This sequence comes from Onychostruthus taczanowskii, assembly GCF_017590055.1. Lineage (NCBI taxonomy): Eukaryota > Metazoa > Chordata > Aves > Passeriformes > Passeridae > Onychostruthus > Onychostruthus taczanowskii. The sequence goes on along the minus strand of NW_024496525.1, from coordinate 34,927,178 downwards.
GAGCTCAGGCGGGGGCGTCAGAATCCAGGAGATCTCTCTGGATGCCCTGGATGTCTCAAAGCCCTGGCAGGGGCTTGGAGACTCTGGCAGGAAGCCAAAAACACTTGGGAATTCGGTCTCAACCCATGGAGCAAATTATCAAGGTTTTATGAAGAATTACAAGTCACAAAAGTTTAAGTAGCCTAGCAGTAGTTGTCACAGGGTGAAAGGTGGAATTTTGAAGAATTTTACTACGGAGGTCTAGGGGACAAGATGGAGGGATTTGGACGTTGTTCTGTTCTTCTTCCTTCTTTTTCCTAGCCTCCATTTTCTGTGTGATGGTGGCACTCTAGGGTTGGTGTAGAGTAGAAAGTCACTGTCTAACACAGGTGATAGGTATTGGGACATAACTGTAAATATTGAATATGTAGTTTATAGTATAAAAGACAGTGCCAGCCCCATGGGAGGGCAGTGTGCCTCAGACTGACCAGCTGAACAGACCTTGGCAGGCCAAAGAGAAAATAATAAACAGCATTGAGAATGAAAGCTGAAGATTTCTGACTCCTTCTTCGACAGCTGGGTTAGGGAAAAGAGACTTTTAACACACATTGGGATCATCTCGACGAGAGGACCTGAGAAGACTGCAGTGTTGGGTCTGGCTGGGTCGGGGCTATAAGGACCCTGTTGCCCAAACAAGACTGTCTCTGTACCTCTTTGCAGCATCATCCTGAGTTTTTCCTTAGCTTTTGGCCCCAGAGAGTGTCCAAATCTTGCTAGATTGGTGTAAACTATCTCCTGTGCTGAGGGAAGAAGTTGTAAATTGTATGTTTGCTGAGTTCTGCACGGGTCCTGTGTGAGGGAAACGAAATCTTGCGACCCTGAAAAGAACGGCTTACAAACGCTCTGGAAAGGAGATACCATCAAACGAAGTGCGCCTGAAAAAAACTGAAAAAAACCAGAAAATTGGGACATTTAGTGACTGCAAGGAAGTGGTCTGGGACTAAATGAGGTGCAGTGCAAAGGACCAAAAGATGCCAAATCTCTCCTGAAGGAAGCTGCAAAGGCATTGGAATACGTAAAGGAGGAAGACAGAACTTGGAGGGGAAGATACCAGAGGCATGGCATGGATACTGAAAAGAAGAAAAAAAAAAAATCGGTAAATTTCGAGAGCACGAGAAAATGGAGCAGGAGTAGCTGAGGCACAGTGCAAAGGGCCAAAAGATGCCAAATCTCTCCTGAAGGAAGCTGCAAAGGCATTGGAATACGTAAAGGAGGAAGACAGAACTTGGAGGGGAAGATACCAGAGGCGTGGCATGGATACTGAAAAGAAGAAAAAAAAAAATCGGTAAATTTCGAGAGCACGAGAAAATGGAGCAGGAGTAGCTGAGGCACAGTGCAAAGGGCCAAAAGATGCCAAAAGAAACCTCAGAGATGTGGCAAAAGCAGGAGAAAAAAATCAGGGAGCAAGACAGTACCTTGAGGGCATGATATGAGTGACATGGCATGGAAACTGAAACAAAAGAAAAAATCTTCGCCGGACTCAAAGCCATCAAAAAGCATGGGATGCCGTACAGTGCAGAGACATGGACCAAAGATTGCCCAATTGATTCCCATTGAAATCGCAACTCCCTTCTTGCTCTGGTGGTTAGAAGATGGAGTGGAGTGTGACCCAGGCTCTGCCCAGGTGCTCACATCAGCTAAAACAGCAGTGGCCAGAGCCAAAACGTGTGAGTGAAGTTGTGTTTTCTGGGCTCTTGCTCTCCCTCCCCTTCACTTCTTGAAGAAGCAGCAAGCAATCCCTAAATTGTGCAGGTAAGAATTAGACCGAATGATGACCTTCCCTGAGCCCTGGATGACTAAGGTGCCCCAGATCTGTTGTCTGACCATCAGCTTTGGCTCTGTTTCATTGCAAAAGTGATGAGAGGTCAAATGCAAATAGGGTGAATTGGCAGTGATGTCTTTAGCTGTGTTTAGATTTGTAGTTTCCTGTGCATTGGCACCCCAAAGAGAGAGAAGAATTCTTTACTCATTACAATAACTCTGTCTCTATCCACACACACACAAAATGCATATCTGCTTGTCTTTCTCTTCACCACTGGAGGGCTGCATCCACCCGCAGGCTCTATTTAGGTTACACTAAACCCAGAGATGTGTTGTGCCAGCGTAATTGGGGAAGGCTGAAAAGCAGAATCTGTTTTCTTTTGGGAAAAATCTGCTGTAAACTTCGCCGGTTTGCAGTGAAAGTGTTTTTTTTCCCCTGGAAGCTTTGTGGTTTGTTCTAATAAAGGCAGTGAGTTGGGAGGGAAGGAGGGGAAATTTTTTTCAGGATAGCTGGGCTGTGAAAATAGAATCTTTAGCTTGTTTTGTGTTGTGTTCCCTCTTTCATAAATTAACTACTAGTGCCATTGGAGATGAAGAGGACCTTGATCTCCTGAATTTACTCCCAGCATCCTATTTCTGAGCTGGACAGTGGTTCCCTGAGGCTCAGCCCCTGTGGTCTCCAAACCCAAGCCCTTCTTGGTCCCCTTGGAATCAGTTTTCTGCAGAGCCTGGCAATGGGCTGGGCTCCCTTTTCCTGCTTCACTCTCAGGACTGAAAGGTGCAGTTGGGCAGCAGCAGCTTGACAAGTGAAATATTTTTTCTGCAGGTGGGTTACAGTGTGGAAGAGTTGGGCCTCTCCAGGGCTCTCTGCTCAGACTGTTGTGGGGGTTTTTTTCAGCTTCACACAGAGTTTGCAGATTTCTATTCTAGCTTGGAGACACAGCAGAGCCACCAGGAGCAGCAAGACAGGCATTGCCTTCAGCCATGCCTGTCCCCTTTCTCACTGCAGGGTGGTGAAGTTTGATGATTGACTCAGGCAGAGCTTCCTTGGGGGTGGGAAACCCTTGGGATGACTGCCCTGGTGAAGATTCACTCTTGGCAGAGTGACTTTGTTGCTTGTCCAGTTGGACCCATCACCTTTTTCTCACGCCACCCTGGGCTCTCACTTCCAAGGGCTGCTGGAGAAATTCAGCTAAAAACAGCAGCATTCTTGCTATGGATTGAATAAAGCTCTGCTTGGACTACAGAGGGCAGCAAATCGTTCCGAATACAAAAGGCTTCATCCCATGGTTTTTTTAGCAGCTGCAGCTCTGCTGGAGAAGTTCCCTGCAGCCCAGAAGAGGAATGGGGGACTCCAGTGCAGGGACCAAGTGACAGCAGGGTCCCTTCCTCACTGAGGGTGGCTGCTGTAACCTGTGGCTCTTCTCCACAAGCTCCTGAGGAAGTGTTTGCCAGTGGAAGCTACCTGGGGTGGAAAATTGTGCTTTGTGTTTTCCAAACTATGGTGGGATAATTGAAGTTGTTTTTCCCCTGTGTAGCTATGTGCTCTCCCCTGAAAAGACAGACGAGCAAGCAAGGAAGGGCTGCCAGGTTAAAACCACATGAAAGTTCTCCATGGATAAAGCCTTCTGCATTGATTGCAGGTGTTGCATGTGGACACAAATCCCTCCACACCTTGGTGTTTGTGCTTCTTGCTAGGAGTGGGGCAGGGAAGTGTGTAAGTGCTTCAATGAAAGCTTTTGGAGATTTCTTAAAGAAATCTTTCATGGAAGTTCACATTTTGAAAGGGCCTTTCTAGGTATGAACTCAGCTTTCTGTGTCTCTCTCCCTCCTCTCCCAGATGACCAGGTTCCCTTTAAACTCCTTTGAAAAGAAAAGCTTTGATAAATAAATCAAACAGCATCGTGCTTCAGAATCACTAATGGGATCTGACACTGGTTGGCCACCCAACTGCTCCCTTTGAAACCCTTGCAGAAAGGGAAACAGTTTATTAGATATCTTGTGTCCTCCTGTCATTCATATTTTTGGAGTTGTTTGCCCACTTGCCTGCCCAGATTGCCCAGGGCAGCTGTGGCTGCCCCCACATCCCTGGGAGTGTTCCAGGCCAGGCTGGTTGGGGCTCTGAGCAACCTGGGATAGTGGAAGGTGTCCCTCTTGATGGCAGGGGGGCTGGAGCTAGGTGGTCTTTAAATTCCTTACAGCTGGAACAATTCTGTGATTCTCTGAGGCATCTCATTTCTCTGGGAACCCATGCCATAATTTTCTTTTTGGCATAGAGGAGGAATGTTCCAGGAGAAACAGCCATGCAGCTCTGCTGGCTCCTGCTGAAGCCCTTCTGGGTCACACAGAGCTTTCACAGGCCTGTGAGTGGTGCTGCCATCTCTCTCTATACAGAGTGATGTTGGTATGAGGAATGCCAGCAGTGCTCACTGCTGAACAGCAGAAATGAGTGGTGAAGGATCCTGAGCACAAGGCCCATGAGGAGCAGCTGAGGGAACTGGGGGTGGGCTCAGCCTGGAGTAAAGGAGGCTGAGAAGAGCCCTCATCACTCCCTACAGCTCCCTGAGATGAGGTTGTAGCCAAACTGGGGGTTGGTCTCTGCTCCCAGGTAACAAGTGACAGGACACGAGGAAACAGCCTCAAGTTGTGCCAGGGCAAATTTGGACTGTGTATTAGGAAAGATTTTCACTGAAAGGGTAGTCAGGCATTGGAACAGGCAGTTCAAGGAATCAGCATCCCTGGAAGTGCTCAAAAAATGTGTGGATGTGTTGTTTAGGGTCAAGGTTCAGTGGTGAACATGTCAGTCAATGATCTTAGAGGTTTTTCCCAAACTGTGGTTCTATGAATGGTCATAAATGGAGTGAAATACAAGTCTGTCCATTGTATATGCATTTATTTAACCCACTTCTGCCCTTCCTGCCTATGGCGTGGTGGGAGCAGGACAGAATTGCAGCAGGCTATAAATGTAATTTTTTTTTGCAAAAGGCAGCTTCTTTTCCACTTCAAACAGACACCAAAATGGATGACAGCTGGCAAGAACCAGCTGGGATAAGGGATTGACGCAGTGAAAAGGCTGTTTTGGGTGGTCTCTTCATTTCAGGGATAGCTTTGGTGGAGGCACAAATGCTGCTAAAGCCCAGGAAAATGTGGTCCTAGAAATGCACTGGCATTGTTAGCAAGGATTGTTTAATTTTTTTAAAATTTAGTTATTTTGAGGGCTCAGTAAAGCTCAGAAGGAGCCGGTAGGTGAAATTTTGATAAATTCTAGCTGGCTTTCCCTTTTGAGTTCCCTAAGGGGTGACAGAAGGGCAATTGCCAGAAAGTATCCAGTCTTGGTTTGGAGGCTGTACTTTCCAAGTAGACTGTCCCAGTGGGCACAACCACTTAAAAAGGTGACTATTTTTTTTTTTTTTAATTTTTTTTTTTTTTTTAAGTGTCTCGTTTCTAATTGTAACTGGTCTGGACTCCGCTTCTAGCCAGGAGCATTTTGTTAAGCTGCTCTCCTAGATTAAGAATCCCTTTTAAGAGCCTGTTTTCTTCTCCATGTGAAGACAGTGTAATCAAGTTGCCTCCCACTCTCTCCCTTTTGAGACTAAACAGATTGATCTCCAAGTCTGTGGCTAAAATGCCTTTTCTAAACCTTCCATCAGGGCTTCACTTGGGTATCTGGGCCTGAAATGGGGCTGTAATCACTGAGTGAGTCCTGGGCTAAAGTGATTTTCTAATGTATAACATGAAGCATTAAGGATTTCTTGGCCTGTATGGAGTGTAGTCTTTTTTTAAATCCAGTTTCTTGACTCTTGCCTTTTTATGTTTGTTTCAGTGGTTTGGACTCTATGATACAAAATTGATTCTGGGTATCACCACACAGTGCCAGGAGACAGGCTGTTGGCTTGGGGTGCAGATCCCTTTGTCAAACCCAGAATATTTCATGTTCTTGTTAATTCCAGGTCATTCTGGAGAGAGGAGGTGAAAGGACACACACCTGCTGGAAGGGTCAGGGAGACAGAGAGTGCAGCTTTGAGCTCAGGAGAGCCTCATGCTCCTTCTGGCTGCTGCAAGTGCTGGTGTGATGGCTACAGGAAGTATTAAGGTTATGTTGGTCCAATATTGGGGCTCATAACAGCTCCTCATTGTCTTACATGATGTTTTCCTAGCATAGAATTTCTGACATGGAATTCTTCACTGATAAGAAATCTGTTTTTCCCTTTACCACAAAGGTAATAAAAAAAAAATCTGCATATTGAAAGAAAAAAAAGGAAAAAATATAAAAGGAAGGACAACACAGGAAGGAAAAGAGGCAGATGAAATAGTTTATGTTGTCCCCTTGAGTGTTGCTCAAGCTGTTGTCTGTAGTCCTACCCTCAGTGTTGTGGTAGTGTTGGAGCTCAGGGGATCATGCAATTCCCAAAAGACCTGTCCTCACAGTGAGTGCACAGCTCTCTGAGACCACCCAGGTGTTACAGATCAGTGTTAATCAGGAAATCTCAAACCTGGGAAATCATACTCTGTCCCTGTATTGTAAGTTCAGGAACTCTTGAGCACTTCTGTAGCTGGAAGCTGCATGCTAGGAGCTGCTACTGCAGATCAAGACCAGGAGAATTTCCTGTTAAATCAACATTAGAGTAATATTTATAGTGCTATGACTGATGAGGAGACAATCTGCCTTCACACTGATACTTAAAATTCATCCTGATTCCTGCTGCAGGAGCTGGTTCTGCTCCCCCTGGAATGCTCTTCATTGCGCTAACGCTGTCCAGAACACGCCGGCATGGAAAATCTGGTGTGTGTAAAACTCAGACTTCAAGTAGCTGTCGAGGCATGCTGGATCCTTTTTGTGAAGCAAAATTCCACTGATGCAGTGCAGACTTACAGTGCAAGTGGTGGGATGGGGTCTGGGATGTATGGTGGGAGTGCAGGAGAAAGGGGAAGGTCAGAAATCATTTTAGTGGTGACTTGTCACATGGATGAGTTTGTGCAGATGGCTTTGCTGCTGGTGATGCCTCAGGGTTTAGCTTTTATAATTCTCAGACTCTGTGCTGCTTTAGTGTGTTCTTCTGAGCTTTGTATTAGGGCATGGTGAGCTCTCTGCACAGAGTAGGGAGACAAAACAATTCCTGCTCTAGCTGGGGACCAAGGACAAATGATCCAAATCTCAGACCCGAGAGCATAAACAACATGGACTGAAGAGAGAAAAACAAGAAGGGTGGGAATTCATAACCTAAAGCTGTAATTGGACAATTAACTCCAAACTGCAAATGCAGTAGAACTCAATAAAGTGAGAGACCTTGTGTTGGGTTGTCCATTTTGTGACCATTTTGGGTTCATATTGGGTGTAGCCTTGGCTGGGCTCTTGTGCTGCCCAAGGTGGATCCATTGAGGCCTTTTAATAAATCCCTACTTTTTTCTTTAACTCCCTACTATTCTAATAAATCCCTGCTTTGTTCTTTAACTCTGTCCAGCCTGTGTTCTAGGTCAGCCTTCTCCTGGCTGATCCATTCCTGGGGACGAAGGAGAAATGCAGGGAGGGAGAAAATGCTCTGTCCAAAATAAGAATTATGGTGGCACATAGCACAGATGTGACGTGTGTCTAGTTATGCTCTAGACAGTATCTAAGGATGCAAGGAAGGATGTAATGTTCCCTCTAAGAAGCAGTAGGGTTATTTTCATTCCAGATGGGTACTGGTTTATGTTCCTGTTTATCTTTTATCAAATATAGTAACAATAAAGCTCCAAGATTTTTAATAACTATAGCAAAAACACAACAAGCAAAGCTTTTTCCTTTTTTCCTAGTAGCTCCCCTGCCTTCCACTAGGAAAAAAAAAATAAACTCTCCAAGTTTATGGGAGAGAGAAAAGCCATCAAACAATCTGTGGCTGCCAACTTAAAGTCCAAATTAAGGACAGGTCAAGGACTAAAACCAAACCCCAGATACATAAAGACTGACATGATGCCAAAGGCAGAGCTGTGCTCCTGGCCACTGTGATTGCTTTTCTGAGGGTAAAGGAAGCATGTGTGGTTGTGTATTTGTTAGTAGAAAGTCAATAAAATAGAGATATTTCCTTCTGGATACCATGGAAATAATAGAAATTATACAATGAAAGTGAACAGTTCAGAAATAAATGTATAAATACCACTTTACATTACTAAAAAGTCTCTTTTGGTGAGTTGTAATAATTAGCAAGCTTTCATTTCCTAGTAATGAGAACACCTTCCATCTTTCTGCTGAGCACCTGAAGCCAAACATCCATAACAAGTGGATGTGTTGGCCATGGCATGTCATGCTTGCCACATGGCCAGGGATGATTTGCAAAACACAAAGTCCCATAACAACTCATTAAATATTGTTTTTCTTTCTGTTTCATATACTCTCATGAATTTGTCAGCTCAAGGTGTTTTGTTTTTTTTCTATTTTCTTTAATCCTGTATTCTTACTCTCTCTGAAAAACTTTTAGACACCTGTTCAATTTGAACTTCTAGCAAAAGAAATGCCCTGAAATCTTCCTGCAACAACAGAAAGATGTCCTGATGACCCTGTTTTCCTATCCCAGCTGAGATAAATTTCCAGGTGTGAAAGCTTGTGTAATTCTGACATTGCCAAATGTCCCTTGTACTTTCTGCTCTGATTTCACACAGAAATGACCATGGCAGTGCTGTGGAGCTGCTAAATGGTACTGTCCAGTATCCAGAATATGAAGTAAAAACTACTCATCCAAAAACTGAAACCTTCATTCACTTTGAAGCAGACAGGAGAAAACATGGATGGATTATATTTGGGAAAGGTTGGCCCCTCAGAAAGATTTTCTCCTTTCATTTGTGGGATTAAGCTCTTCTCTGAGGTGACTGGTGTGTGACAGTGAAGTGGGTAGCCCTTGTCTTAAAATGTAATATTTAAAGTTTGATATTTCTTTTTAATTTGACTTAATATTTTTCTATTTTTGAAGCACTTCAGGGCTGTACACTTCTGTTTCTGTGCTGCTGTCTCAGGATAATTAATTCCACAGATAACTTCATCTTGTGGCCAAGGGAACTCTTTGGGGGAAAAAAAAAAGAAACAAACCAGAGAACCAAGGGGTGGAAGCATATATGGTCTATTTATTATACATTTGGTGAAGGAATTAAGTACATGAAAGTGCTCCTTGCTTTGTGTGTCTGGTGCTGTGTCATACAGAGGAGCCCCAGAACTGCAATCTGTCATTTGCTTGAAGCTTGAGCATGGTCCAGTGTGATTGAACTGACAGGGACGAGTGAAGAGACCTGAATCTTGACTCCATGTTTCAGAAGGTTGATTTATTATATTATGAGATATATTATATTAAAGTGGTATACTAAAAACTACACTAAAAGAATAGAAAGAAAAGGTTCATCAGAAGGCTAGAAAGGACAGGATAGGAATGATAACAAAAGCTCGTGACTCTCAGAGCCTCGACACAGCTGCATCTTTGATTGGTCATTAAGTAGAAACAACTCACATGAACCAATCAAAGGTGCACCTGTTGGTAAACAATGTCCAGACCACATTCCACAGCCATCAGATAGTTATTGTTTACATTTATTTTCTGAGGCTTCTCAGCTAGAATAGGAGAAAAATCCTAGCAAAGGATAAAATATCACAGCTACAGTCCAGTTTGAATCCTCCTGGTCTTGCAGCCTGTAAAGAATCCCAGTTGGGTTCAGTTCCACAGCTGAACAACTCATGGTCCCCCAGTTGGGTGGTTGTGCAGATGTCCTGGATGCATGCACTGTGCTTGGGTAGGAGAGGTCACCCCTGTGGGGTAAATTGAGGCTTGTTGATAATGTTTGTTTGTGGAATAAAGAGATTACATAGCAGTCTGTGCTCAAATGAGAGTGTCAGAAGTGAAAATTGTTACTTATGCTCTTCTTTTCCTTCCTCTGCCTCCCCAGGCAGTGATGTGCAGGTGGGTTTGTGAGTGAGAGCTGGGCTCTGGTTTGTGGGCTCTGGGGTTAGGGTGCTGTGTTGTCCCATGCTGGAATTTTAGGCTCTTTCTTGCTCCTAGGTGAGGGCAAGTAATACTCAGAAAACATTGTTTTTGAAGTCTCACTCTGAAGTTTATTATCCTTATCTATTACAAACTCACAAGATGTGAGCTCTCCCTAACAAGCTGAGATATTGCCCTAAAATGGTGTCTGTTCAAGGCAATTTAAGTCCCAGTTACCCAATAAACAGTTGACATCTATATTATTTTTGCTTCTAACCCAATCATGATCACCCAAAACCTGCAATGTGGACATCTTTCATCCAATTGGAGAAAACCACCCAGATCTGTGAAGAAGGTGCAAAAAGATATCTAACCCACACCCAAAATTCTCCATCTTGGCTTCCATATATCACCATATACTAAAACCCCAAATCTATGTTTTTTCACCCTGTGAGATCACACACTTCTAACCAACTCCACACCCATAATCCCAGTGCTATTAATCCATTTTGGAAGCTTTCTCCACAGCCCCAAGTCAAATGCAGTGTTCTCCTGTGGGTCTGTGCCTTTCAGCACAGAAAATTTAAAATTCTCAGCATCCAGGGTTCCAACAGTCCCATATCCCTGTACAAGCCTGGATCAGTCCCACCCTTCTGATGGGCTCTTGGCCCTCCTGTGCAGCAGGGACTGAGCCATCGCCTGGCCAGGGGCAGGATGGGGATTGTACAAGGGATGTTTCAGGGACTGCCAGCACAAGGCCATCAATCTGAAACAACAGCCCACAGGCGTGCATGAGAATGTGATGCTTTCTGCCACGGGAGAGAAACGACTGGCACAAAATGACTGTGGAACAGCATTAAACTCGAGTAAAGAGCTGAATTAATCACAGGCTCCATCAGAGCCCTGGGGAGGGTGGCACAGAAGGAAAACGAGCCGCCGCTGGGAGCTGAGCCAGCAGCCAGCTGATGAGGTGCTCTTCAATCTTCCAAGGGACTCAGCAAAAGGATTTTTCTCCCCCTTGGAAGTGAGGTGGCCTTTAAAATGTGGGGAGGAAGATGACAGTAAACATATGTTCTGCTTCCTGTTAGCTGCTGTCAGAGGTTTTTCTCCTCCTGTGTATGACTGATTCTTGATTTGTTTCCACGCTTCTTCTGCTGTGCCCAAAAGCAGGAACAAAAGGGCAGAGGAGCAGCAAAAATGTGAAGACCCAGAACAGCATTCACCACCCACAGGCATTACTTTTGGGTATTTTTTGTAATATTTTTATGTCAGGGAGGGCTGCATGTGAGGAGAGGATTTATGGCTCTAATTCTTTGTTCCTGCATAGTCACCACATCCTTTGGTCTCCTGCTTCTCTGAAACATCTCACAAGCTTATTTCAGCCATCAGCTGCAATTTTTCAGTTTCAGTGTCTGAAGTATTTCTGCCCGTGCTCCCTGATACCTCCCACAGGATTTATTTGTTAAATGAGGTATTTCTGGACCAGACACCACGTTGTATTCAGAAATTTGGTGCAACACAATCTCCTGGATTTCTTTCTTTTTGTGGGTACACCTGGCCCACACAGGAGGTGGTAGTGGTTTAGCTAATTCATGGGCAATCAGAGGGGTGACTAAACCCCTGCTCTTGAATGGCAAACAAGCAGTGCAGCACACAGACGGGCTGATGGTTCACTACTGTCCTGTGACAAATGGTATCAAGCACATCAAAGGCTTGGAAGTCCGTAAAGCCATGACACTCATGGATTCTTCATGGCCAGACCACGACTTAGGGCTCCTGTTTTAAATAATTCCTCTGGGAGGCACAAGGGGAGAGAAAGTAGAGACCTTGTTTTATAATTCTCTCTCTACAAGTCTCACTCACAGTCTGTGAGGGTTTAGCCCAGCTTAGAGGTAGGAGTAATCTCAGTGGTATGTAAAAGCACTTGGGTAGGACAGTAGACCCTTTGAAATGTGGCTCTGGGCTCCAGAGATCTCCACATGGGGTTATAATCAGACTTTTATCTCTGTGCTGGGCCATTTAACACTTTTACACTCTGCCAGCTCCTCCATCACCTGCTTTGGCCAGAATATTTCCCTTGGTGGATACCAAGGCTGTGCCTACCCTGAAATATTCCAGTTCAATGGTCACATTGCTCTTGTCTTCAGTTTTGTCCTGGCCTAGGCAGAGCTGGATCAATGCTGAGGCTGCTTCACCCTTCTCTTGGGTGTCTGTCTCCTTCAGACCTGCTCCTGCCGCTCCTGTTTGAATCAAACAAGGAGTGTCACTTCTGGGAGCAGCTGCAGACCCCAAGTCCTCTTTGGTAGAAAAGTCACCTACTTTCTCTCATCGTCTTCTTGAAAAATCATCCAGTTTGCCTCCTTGCCTAATGCTTTAACATTTTTGGACTGCTTTTCCCACTCCTCATGTGCTCCTCAGTGGTGTCTGTGCACCAGAGCTCCAGGGCTGCCATATACAGAAATATTGGTGAGCTGGAGCAAGGCTGAACATGAGAGCAGTCAGATTTATTTATTTTTTCTGACTGTAATTTTTGCCTTCTGGGCAAGCACTGGGGACGTGCCATGTAAGCAGTTACCAGTTGAGCTCAAAAGCCAAAGTTCTGCAGTTGGAGTTATAAACAGCCTCTTATCTCTGTGCTGGACACAGATAGTGACCTATTTAACACATTTACCACCATATCTTAAAATAGTTTTAAAAATTACAAGTGCATGACAAAAAGCTGTGCAGAAGCACTTCAAACAAATTTTTGTTCTACAGCTTTTGCTAAAATCAGCCTCACCCCCCACCACTCCCCAAAAAAAGTTGTCTTTGCTTGTCACTTGCCTGCATGGTTAGTGCCAGATGGAGCTTAATAGCAGGTACATAATATCCTACTGTTTAAGAGTTCAAACTTTTTTAAAATCCAAAAAATTTCTTTCCTTCTTTTTCTCACTTTTTAGAAGGGTCGTGTCTATGAATAGGCAAAAGCTTGGCTTGTGCTATCTTCTGCTAATCTGGTGTTTAAAAATGGCCTTGCCCTTTTGCAAGATGCTCTGTTTTTTAGCCTGAGTTTAATTTTTCTTTGAAATAACAGAAGTGAAAGTCACAAGTGTCCCTGAGAATTTTAGCTACTTTCTTGCTATTGTGGCTAAGTCAGCAAAATTTTAAGTGTAGAGAATGACCAAAAATCATCCTGATACTGAAGGACAACCACCATGATCACCTTCTCAGCAGGAATAGAACTGCAAAGTACACTAGAAATTAATTTGAGAGAAAAATATGAATAATAAATATCCTGCCATAAAGTCTTTAATTCTAAGCATCACTTTCATAGGTAAAGATGAAATTTAATGATAAATTATTTAATTCTAAGCATCATTTTCATAGGTAATGATGAAATTTAATGATAAATTCTTTAATTCTAAGCATCATTTTCATAGGTCTGTTCTGAACCAGACACTATGTTTCTTTCAGAATGGTGAATTAATAGTGTGTTAATTCAGCATTTACAAAGAGTCTGTGTTTGTTGAGGGGACTGTGACAAGGAGGGATGGGAAAGATTTCAGGACACAAAGGAAGAATGTCCCAGCCTTCCATCTCTGAGGAAGTTAAAAGTTATTCCAGGACTGAGAACAGCTGTATGAGGTCTTTGAATCATTTTTTACTAATTAAAACTTCAGGAAATATTGTCTCTGCTACCTGCAGGACCACCTTGTGGAAAACCAGAGCATGACTCTTCACTAAAGTGAAGATCTGCCCTTAGGTGTGAGTGCCCAAAAGCTCAACGCCTTCCACATAAATTGTGTTTTGTGCTCAGGTTCCCCCTGGTGCCTCTCCAAAGCAGAATCATTTTGTTAATGACAGCTGGCTCAGCCATGGGCTTCACCTCTTTGCCTGTAAAGCTTCCTTTGCAGAGACACCAGTTTATTTCCCAGATGCAGTGATCAAAGGCACGATACCAAGACTCAGTGTTGCTGTGTGCTGCAGAGGAAGGCTGGGAGTAATTTGGGTCGACTAAAGTTAGAAACTGTCCTCACCTCATGAGACAGATGTGAGCTTTGAAGTCGGGGAGATGATCAGCAAGACAGTGTAGGAAAGACACTTTTCTCCAATTCAGTTTCTAATTTGTGGACTTGAAGCCTGTGCAGGGCTGGATGCCTGTTTCTTGGGTGAGGACAGTCCGCCCAGTCCTATGATCTGCTCTCAACAGAGGCTGAAAAATGCTGTAAGAAAATGCAAAGCACTTGAGTGTGTAGTGCTACAGCATATTCCTGGGAAACCATCCTTTCTCACCAAAGGGGTTTGTGGACAATTTAGGCTAAAGAGCAAAGGGAGAACAAGGACACTCAGATCCTTGTATTTGTCTGCTGTACCTGATGTGAACTGTACAGCATCTTTTATTGAATAATTTCAGTATTTTGTCCTGTGCCTTCTGGGGCTTGTGGGAGGATGTAGACCCAATGTGACTGCCTTGTACAGCAAAATAAATACTGTCCACAGTCTAAGAGGTGTTCTGCAGGAAGACCTTTACATCTGCCTTGCACCAGAGGTGCACAAGGATTTATGTAGGGATGAAGACAGATCTGTCTCCTGGATGTTCTCCCCTTGCCCCCCTTAGCTCTGCAGACATGGATTCTGTGGTTAAAGAGTGCATGTGGAGGCTTGGTGAAATCCAAGTCCCCCAGAAACTGGCAAGAGCAGCTTTGGTGAAGTCCCAGTTTTGTACCTATTTGTGCTCACTGGCTCCTTCTTTCTTTTTCTCTTTTCCTGCCTGGGAGAGGAAGCCAGCTCAATCCCTTTGTTTTGATGAGTAACCCTGTTATTAGGGAAATCCCTGACATTTATTTCTGGCTTTCCAGACTCTCCCTGCTGCAGACTCCCAAGGGATGAAGGACTGCCTCACAGGCTGTAATCTGTGCCAGCTGTGAGGCAGGCTCTGTTCTAGAGATGCTCCTTTACCTTTCCCAATGGTCTCATGGCAACCTTCACTTACAAATTCCAGCCCAAGGGACTGCTGAAACAGGATCCTCCCTCTGCAAGGATTCTGTAGTCCAGCTGGTGGACTGAAGCCAAGCACAGGCTGAAAGAGAAACCACTGGGCCATGAACCCATTTGTTACAAATGCCTTGATCCTGCTGCTGGAGTACCAACCCAATTAAGGCTAGTCAGAAAGTTAAGCTCCCTCAGGAATATTCCAATGACAGCTCTTCAGGTGGTTTATACATGAGAAGACAGCTCATACAGAGGAGGTTTACTGCTCCAGGCCATCTCTCTGTGTCCTTTCCGTGTCTGTGTGACACCGAGTGAGTTACCTTAGCCTGCAGAGGTAGCTTTACCTCCTGTCCTGCCACACAGAAGGAAAATACTGTCCTGTCCATGCAAGCAGAAGGAAAATACTGATGTAGGTTGTTGATTGAAAGGTCCATCACTCCCATCCACCCCAGGAACTGCCCACATTGCTGTCCCCTTGGACTCGCAGGGAAAGTGTCATCTTCCATGGGAGCTGAGAACTGGGTTCTTCAGTATTGTAGGAGCTGAAGTACCAAAAATCACAAATTTGGATCTTGAAGGAAAGAACAGCTGTTGGTGTCTCTTAGCCCCTTTTCTACTTGCTGACATCCTGCAACTCGAGGCTTTCAAATAAAAATCCTTCCTTTCCCCCAGGTGTGCCACCAGGGACCACCATCTTCACGTTATTTTCTTGTTTTAAAGTTTTTTTTCTCCTTGAAAGCCACTAAGCTAGTTGGCTTTGAACATTCTCCAAAAGTGCTCCTTGAAGCAACAATGTGAATGCTTCAGCACAAACATTTAGCATTAAACTGAAAACCAGAAAGAGTTGGGCAAGCTTAATACCAAGCAGTGTTGTAAATCAGGCCCATAATCTGAGCAGATCTGGCACATAATTAATCTTTGGGGAGTCTCCAGGTAGCAACTTGCAGGTCGTTAGTCAGTAAACTCCCACAGGTCTCCCTGGGTTTGGGATTAAGCTCTGTGTGTGAATAATCATCTAATTAATCACCTCATGCAGGGGTTTTAGAGATCTTCAATGTCTGCTCTTGGAAGAGGGGTAGGTTTAAGCGCAGTTGTGCCACAGTGTGCTAACAAGAGAAATTCGGAGAGGAGGTAGTTTTCATCTCAGGTGGTGCAGGAGGGTTTGAAGCTCTCATTTGTTACAGAGGCAAACACTTCTCAAGCATGAAATGAACCCAGGCATGTTTGCCCTGAGAGGATTCCTGAAAATGGTGAAATATTAGAGACTTTTTTTGAGCTGAACTTACATTAAACTTTATGACAAAGGCTGTCCCAGGCTGCCTGCTGTCTCACAGATATCTATAACAATTTCTGATTCAAATTAGCTGTATTTGAGAACTTTTTTTGGCCAGAATTAATATTGCCTTGTCAGGACCAGGTACTGTGAGCTTGTGCTTCAGCCCCAGTTCTGAGTGTCTTGATAAGGAGAAGCAGCCTGAGGGAGGAGGGTGGAAAGGCCACAGGTGGGTTTTCTGCAGAATCTGGGCTGTGAATTGCCACCTAAATCTGTGTCTCTTCCACTTGAGCTACAGCTCATCTTCTCAAGGGGTGCTTCACCCTCACCCACCTGACAGCCCCCTGCTCACACCTTGGTGAGGACCTGGGCTCTGCAATGGATGGAATCACTGCCATGTGAAAAAAGTCAGTTTCTCCACCTTTGCAGTGGAAAAGTCTGCATTAGCAATGCTCACTTGGAGCACAGTTTACCCTCTGAGTGTGCTGCATTCTGCAGAGCACTCAGGAAAACTCGTGTTTTCTTGACAAACACTAAAGAGAAAGCTGGAGTTAAAGCTCCAAATTCAAATTGAATTTTTTTTTTGACTGCTGTCACAAGAAACAGGAAAAAATTTGGGATGCAATTCCTTAAATACAAGTTTTCTAGGCAAAATTACAATGTGATTGTAATTCAAGGTCTAAATTACAATTATGAAACTCTTTGGAATTTTGAGACCTTTTGAAACCTTAGAAAAAGATCTATAATTGTTGTCCGGAAGGAAACTCGGGCACAGCTTCTGCTCTTTCGCTCTGCTGTAGAATTTTTAATGCCCTTTTCCTATGATTTAAGTAAGAAGAAAATTAGCATTGATATGTGCAATAGAAGCAAATGTCTGTTTTAAAGGTACCATTCTCCACAGCAAGGCCATGGATTTAATAGGCTTTTACTGTATTATCGACAGCACAATGCTGTGGCATTGAACCACAACTATAGGGAACAATCCAATTATCGTTCAATTGAACCAAAGCAATTAGTTGGCTTAGGCCAGGGGATAATGCAATCAGCTGAAAATGTTCAACAATCAGATTTGCAGAAAGCTGAAACTCACATTTCCTTTCTTTCCTTTCTTTCCTTTCTTTTTCTTTCTTTCTTAGAGATCTCCTCCTAACTAATGAACACAGGCAAAGCAACAACTCAAAATATGGTGGAATCTTCAAGAAGTTTGTGGCCAAGGTAATGAAGGCTTTTAAACAGACTGGTTATTTTTGTGATGCACAAACTCATGGTTCTCTCTGTACTTCATACGCCTATAGCACTGCAAAAAATATATTCAAACTAGTCTTCAGATTTTGAGACTTATTTTCCCTATTTAAATCTTATTATTTTTAAGTCTGAGATATAAGAATATAAAGACTGAAGGTGTTGTTTAAGTGGATGTGTAAATCTGGGATATTTGGGACTGGTTGAACAAAAAATTATTTAATCAAAGCTTTTCCTATAAAATGTACATGTTTATGGTAAGGTCACTAACATTTTCTGGAGAAGTTTTTCTCAAAACCTTTTTTTTTTTTTTTTGGACTTGGCACTGCATTTTGGTAAATATGTGACCTGTGTTAAGGAAGAGATTAAAAGATTCAAGCTGCAGCATTATGTGAGTACCCTATGTTCCTCCCTGTAGCTTAAGGATCTTTTGAAGGTGGAATTAACATAACCAAATCATTAAAGACTCAAATACTTTCATCTCATGCTGAATGCGCAATTGGTACATTATGGGCCTGACTGCTGTTCCACAAGTGCTATACTCCCTTTGACTTCTTTTGGGATTGTTAATACTCAGACTAATGGTATATGGGATCCAAATGATCTTGTTTCTGGTTGGAAGAATTGGAAGAGTGTGCTCCATAACTGCACAGTGTTGCTTTTGCCAACAAAACCTGAATATAGAGCAACTCTCCTACCTGAGGATGATCTGCTTACATATACTTTTTGTTCATCTGCCTTATTATCCTGCAATATGGAAAGTGCTCCTGTGGTTTGTTATGCAGAGGTTGGATAAGAAGTTGGTACTGAATAAGAACTGGCAAAACACAGTTGGGATGGTTTGACTCTAGAGATCCTGGTCTAACACAAGTGGTTTTTAGGCATGGTCTGCTGAAAATCTCTGGGGCTTGATTCCATTACACTGAGAAAAGCAGGAGGAAAACTTGATTTATCCAAAGGCTGAGGGTAATCTGGGTTTGAGTAGAACAGGCACAGGAGAGTTGTAGTGTTGTAGACATGATTCCTTCTGCACTCAGCCAAAGGAAAGACTGCCCTAAAACCAATACCTCAGACCATCATTTAATAGGGAGATCACATGGTAGTGACCCAAAACTGCCTTGGCCTCTTTGCTGGGGGTAGAAACAAAGCGTTGGTTTTCTCTGAATCAAGTAAAAATGTAGAAATAATGCACACACTGGGGTCTTTTGAAGGTTGACATGAAACTAGGTCATGGCAGCTCTTTGGAATTCAGTCTTTGCCTGCATTTTTGTGTGATGTGTTGTCTGGAGCACACACTTGGGCACTGCTGGTGAGATAGACAGGAAGCCTTCCTTGGAGCTGCCTTTTGTGCAACTCTTTAAAGTTAGCTCAGAAATCTATCAAAGTGAGAGCTTGGCTGGATAAAGGAGAATAGTTAGGGTTTTTCCTGTCTAATTAATAGACTGAAGGCACTGATGTAGAATGGAAGAGCTCAGGCTAAATTCCAATCTAACATAGTGCTGGATGTGAAAGGACTCCTGCACTAATAACAAAACAATGGGATTTACAGACTCTCATTTTTCTCAAGTGTTGATTAAAAAAGCCCAACAAGCTCTTCTCTTGTGCCTTCATATCTCAATGGATTTGTGAGATAGGGATGGAGGAGCGGAAAAGAGACCTCGAGGTGTCTTCTCCTGAACACCAGACTGCAACATCAGCTGGTTTGGATTATAGCATCTCTGCAGATGGATCTGGCTCTTGTGTGCTGTTGAAGGGGAGAAATCATCATTATCCTTGGAAATTCTGAGTGAATTCAAAGTCTTTAAGTGTGAAAAAAGGATTTTTCTTGCTTCTTAGTTTATCTTGAGGCTGTTTCTAAGTTCTGCCCATTTGCCTTCATGCATTCCAAAGAATTTGTCTGGAGCTGAAAGCAACTGTTGTAATGCTAAGTCAGAAATATTTGGGAAAGACATTAAAATAGAATTCTAAAGGGTTTATGACATGCTGTGCCATTATCTACTGCTGTATTAAAGTTGAATAAAAAATCAACCAAATGAGCTGCACTATTCATGTAAAGCTTGCTAACCTCTGAATAATGTGATCACCCCAGATACAGCATTGTAAAGGTTTTATCAGCATCATTGCAGTATTTTATCTGTATTTGCATGTCTTTACATGGGGAAGTAAAGGTACTAAGGTTGTAGAGTCAAACTTTCAGTGCTGAAGAACTTGGCTCTGGGTTCTGCTTTTCTTTCTTTTTCCCTCTCTCTCTCTTTTTTTTTTTTTTTCAATTGAGTTTGATTGCCTGTGGTATGAAATTCTGAGTTTTCCTTTACCAAGAAAGCAGAGATGTGACATTACACTGAGTCCATATCTGCCTTCTTACATTGCATGGAGACATCAAACACATACACCACCACAGAAGGATCTTGTATCTGCCCAAGGCAGTGCCCACCTGCCCAGACACCCCTCTCCCTTCCAGTATGCTGGGTGCTTCTTAAAGCCATTCTGCTCCTCATAATGAGAGAAAAAGGAGGATTTTATGGCTTAGCTGGAGGGTGCCTTGTCAGCACAAACTCTTCCTCTGCCTGGTGAGTTCCTGTCTGATGCTGTGCAAACCCAGCTCTTCCCAAGCAGCCACCAGCTGCACTCAGGTTTCAGGACCTCTGAGAGAACTGCAGTGTGGGAGGGTGTGTGGCAGCTTTATCTTTTTAAGAGACAAAACTCTACTGCTTTCCCTGCTCACCCTGGTTATGCTGTTCTGAAGTTCCTGCTGCTACTCTGCTCTTGAGTTACAGTAAGAGGTCGTGGGGAGAGAGCTGGAGAGGGAATTTGACACGGGCATGTGTTGAGAGGCAAGGGGCAATGGCTTTAAACTGAAGGTGGGTAGAGTTAGATGAGATATTAAGTAGAAATTTTTGACAGTGAGGGTGGTGAGGCACTGGAACAGGTGGACCAGAGCAGCTGTGGATGCCCCATCTGTGGAAATGCTCACGTTCCATCTAAATGCCCTCATCTAAATGTATCCTGGGCAACCTGGTGTGGTGAAAAGACACTTTGTCCATGGCAGGGGGCTTGGAAATAAATGGTGTTTAATGTTCATTCTAACCCAAACAGTCCTATTATTTTATAACAGGATTTCTCCTACCCCTCTATGACAACATAGAGGGGTAGGAGAAAGGACACACTTCATTTCCAGAAAAAATGATAAAAAACAGTATATTGAATTAAAATAATATTTTTTAACCTTTTCCCAGTACATCCAAGTTTCTGTAGGTAGAATTTGTGCAGTTCCTTTCCTGTGATCTTCTGAAGCATGTCTGGAGTCAGACAAGTGTTGCAATAGGGGTTTGGCAGTAGTAGAGTTACAAGGAGTGTGTGGAAACCTCCCCTTCTGCTGCTCTTTGATCTCCACCCTGCCTGGTACACTGGGCTTACACTCAGTAGTGCTCATTTAACTAAATGGAAAGGAGCAGGGCCATGGATCAGATTGATGTGCAGCTGGGTTTGTTACTCAGCCTCTGGACAAAACCACTGCTGCTTATTCACCTTTGTGACTGATCTCTACAATGTGACGTTCTTTCATGTTGTGAGTCACTCAGGAGACAGGACAGCCCTTCTGTGGATACTAAACATTGCACAGAGGCTGCTAATTGAGTGACTCACTTCAGTGTGCCACTTTTAATGCCAGTACTCTTCTGGTCATTTTTCCAGGTTTCCCTCTGGATGGAGTTATTGGTGCTGTGGGATGCTGAAGCCTTTGGTTCAGGTGAAAGGCTCCCTAAAGGCATGACTCACCAAGCTGCTCTGGTAACCCAGCCATGAGCATTTCCAACAGGAGAAAGGATTCCTCCTCTCAGTCCTGAGGGCTGTATTGTTTTCTGCTAGGTTCTCCTGCTTTGTCACTCCTGCCCAGGTGTGTTATGTGATAACCCAAGGTGTGCTGGTGCTGTGCACTTCTCCAGGATGGGCAGAGCTTTGCAGACCTTGTAGCACTGGAGCTCTGCTGTCCAGCAGCTGACTTGCATGTCTGCAAACCCTGTGGCTTTTTGTGCCCATGGGCGTGGAGGTATGAGAAGGTGGCTTTCAGAAAAGGGGCAGAAAAACCTTTTAAATGTAGCTAGGTGGTTTGATGGAGTCCAGCTGGGCACAGAAAGCTGTTTTCTTCCATGTCTATGATCCTTCTCTGTGATCTTGTACTTGAGAGGCACTTCATGATGATGGCTGGAGGTGTCTCAACCCTTGGAGCAGCCCAGTGTGCAGAGCCCAGAGGAGTTAGGAGACAGCTGTGTACCTGGTGCAGACCTTGGAGCTAAGCAAGGGAATAACTGAGGCCTGGAGGCAGCAGAAGTCAGGGCATTTCACTGCTGCTGCTAATATAATCCTGCTGGTGCTCTTACATGCTGACACAAAGCAGCATCTCTCAACCCATGTGGTAGAGAGAGGCCTTTGGTGTCTCAGTGATCTCTCTTCAAGAGCAGAAAATGCTGTTTATTCCTTTCTTCCTCATCGCTGCCTCAAATAAGTGTGATTCCCTAGAGATGCTCAAGTCCCAAACACTAAGTGGAGAAAAGTTGTGAGCTGTATGGAAATGGATTGTGAGGACACAGAAAAAAGATCTTCTCTGCAGTGTCTGTGCTGTCACTGCATCTCCTGGGGATTCCCTTTCCCATCCACAGTTCACTACATTTATGCCATCTGCTGGGGGATGTTTTTGGGAAGTGTTTAGTGCCCAAGGCTGTTCCATGCTCCCCCAGCATGGTGGGAGTCAGTATCTTCAGCAGTGCTTGGGTGAGAAATTGCTGAAGGCAAGAATCTGCAGCAATTACCAGCAATAAGTGCTGAGCAGTGAAGGCTGGGGAGGATGTCAGGTTGTTTAAGCCTCTTCCAACACATTTGTGTTGGACATGCATTTCTTGAGATCTACAGAACCCTGGTCAGCATTTCTGAGGTGATTGACTGCTGTTTGCCACCCTGCTTTAGCATGACATGAGACAGTGAAATAGAGCTCTTCTGGGCCCTTCTCCATGGCCTGGCTTTTTGACTCCTAGGCCCTGAACTCCAGAGGACTTCTGTGCTCAGATACCAGGTCTGAGCAAAGAAACCACTCTGGCCTTGAAGATGAAGAGACCTCTTACACATAGTTCAAGCAGGAAGGAGGAAAAGCTCATATGAGTACCAGTAATATTTTTAGTGGATTCCAGAGAGGGACTTTTAGACTGAACTGTAAGAGGTGAACTCTTGGGGGTGAGAAGGAAAATCTGTCTTACTCTTCTTCCCAGGTAAGTTCAGTTTGTGGTCTGTGGTGACCATCAATGCCACACACTTGGGATTCACCAAATGTGGTTGTGATCGAGGGTCCCAGGACGAGGGAAGAGAGGAGAACCTTGACTCCATGTTTCAGAAGGCTGATTTATTATATTATGATATTATATTATATTAAATGCTATACTAAAACTATACTAAAAAAGAATAGAGACAAAGGATCCATCAGAAAGCTGGAAAGGAAATGGACAGTAATGAATAACAAAAACCTGTGACTCTCAGAGAGTCCACACAGCTGGATCTTTGATTGGTCATTAAGTAGAAACAACTCACATGAACCAATCAAAGGTGCACCTGTTGGTAAACAATGTCCAGACCACATTCCACAGCCATCAGGTAGTTATTGTTTACGTTAATTCTCTGAGGCTTCTCAGCTAGAATAGGAGAAAAATCCTAGCAAAGGATTTTCATAAAAATATCATGGTGACAGTGCTCCTCTGTTATGATGAGCCTGGCAAAACAACAATCTGCTCATGTTTCTGCTGGTTCAGTCACCACAGGAGTGCACACACAGAAAAAGTTGTGAGAGCTTCTGGCAAACCTGGTTTAAGTAGCCCAAGACCCTTGGGTAGGCTTTGACTTTGTAGAGGAATTGCCTGCACCATGGATGGGGAATGCAGATCTCTGTATGTATCCTCAATTTGTAGATGCTGCTTGAATCTTCCTCTAGTGTTTTTCCATTACTGGCCAATAGCAATGGCTGATTTGTTTAAAGTGTCCCTGATGCACAATTAAAAGTCAGCAAAGTCAAGGGGTCTACAACAAAGTTAAGATCCTCTAGAACACGGTCAGTAGCTGTCTGGAGGAATAAACAAATGAGCTGAAAATTGAAATGTAATTTAACCACAGCAGAGATGCCTCTACATCAGCCAGGAATTTTTCATTTTCCTCTATTATGTTTTGTTATGAGCTTTATTCATATTTGAGTCACATGCAGAAGAAGTTTCAGATCTTTCATGTCAGACTATAAAGAAATGTAGAAGCAATAACTTCTTCCAAATATTGTGTCCTAACCTTCAGATGGATTGCCTGCAATTATCCCACTGATGAGAAATAGTAATTCTCCCCAATGTATTTCCATGACACATCCTTTGAACTCACAGTGATCTGTAAGCATTTTAGCTCCTTGTAGAAAGAGTCTTTCACTTGCTGCCTTGTAAACAAATTGAAGAATTAATGGTAAACTGAGAGAAAATGGATGATTTTTTTTTCTTTTAAACCAATAATGCAGAATAATTTTGGGTGCAGGAAGGGGTAAGACATCCAACAGAAATGTCTCCCCACCTCAGTACTTGGCTCAGGAGTGCATCTTCATTTTTAATTAGACATGATTGTTTTCAAGGCCAGGTTTGCCAGTCTTCCAAATTTCAGACGTGTGTCAGTGCCAGAATTTGGCTCTGTGTGTGTGTTTTCAAGCACAGTGGCCCTGGCCAGAACTCTCCTTTTTTGTGATTTCTGACAACCAGGTTTGGCTGGAGCCAGCTGAGCTCCAGCCCAGTCCCAGCAGCTGAATTTTCCTGAGCACAGGGAACCCAAAGATGGAATGGGACCTCCATGTGGAAGTCCAGCACACATAGGAGTGAAGGGAGATGGATTTCTCCTACGACAGTCCATACACACTGCAAGAGTCAAAATAGTCCCATCTTCTGAAAATTCCAGCCTGATTTGGAAGCTGACAGCTCCCTGGTGCAGTGGCAGTGACAGTGACAAGCACTCACACCGAGCACACCAAGCAGGGTGTGTTTTGGCTGGAGCTCTTCCACAGCACTGAGCAGGCAGGGATGGCAACACTTCCTCAGGCTGCCAGGACTGCTGCTGTATTCACAGCTGCAGGATATCCCCAGAGCAATTCCCTCTGCTATTTCCTCTTGTATGATAATTGTTTCCCAAGCTCACGGGACTCTCAGCAGAGCTCTGCCATGTGTGCACCCTTTTGCAGGACTGATCTTTATTTGAGGGGGGAGGAAGTTTCAGCCAGCTCTGCTCCATCCCACAGGGCTTGCAAGGTATCTCCTTCATAAATGAGGGTTGTTTTTTTTTTTAAATCTGAGGCAGGGTTTGGCATTTGCTGAGGCCAATGTGCCAAGGACATATAGGCTGTGCACCAAGGGCAATTCCTGTCCATAAATGAGGGGTTTTTTTTTTTTTTTTTTTTTAATCTGAGGCAGGGTTTGGCATTTGTTGAGGCCAGTGTGCCAAGGACATGTAGGCTGTGCACCAAGGGCAGTTCCTGTTCTGTGCAGGTAACCTGCTTGCTCTGCTCTGTGCATCTTCCAAGATGAGGAAACAGAGTTGTGTCCATCTCAGATGGTTTCCTGAAGGCTGACTGTGCTTACCTGAATTTCTGATGTCGAGAAGGCAGAGAACAGCTCTAAGGCTTTAAGCAAGAATAAAGCAAATTTATGATTATTCTGGAACCCCTTAAGGAGGAGGAGATCAGGGGAAGGAACAGCAATTAAAGTAGATTTGCAGTTTCATTTAATAAGTTATGACTGGGCTGGAGAAAAGCTGGCAGAACGTTGCTGAAACCTTTTAAACCAAAACAGTCCAAGCTTGATGGGAAAATCTTTGAGCCTTCCAGGAATAACTCATATGCTAATGAGGAGGCTATATTTTGTTTCCTTCCAGTAACATCTATGGGTGAATCAAGAAGAGGGCTCACTGTGCTATGTGGTTCATAGGCTGTGAGTTGGGCTCTCAAAATGTTTCTGAAGAGTCCTGAAGAGACAAAGGATGTAGAAGGCAAGGAGGAAAGAAGAGCAGCCTTGTTAATTCTATAAAGAAAGCAAAAGTCAGCTGAAGTTAAGGAGGTTTCTGAGTTCCCATGATATGCCTTGTCTATGTATTCTGGATTTATAAATGTTCTTGTTAAAAAACAATCCATTTCAAATGCTATGAGTCTTCTTGCTTTCTGTAATTGGAAAACTTTGACTGTTTCTCAGCTTCATGGTTTTGAAGATCCTCAGACAAGAGGATTCTCATCCTATATAAATAATAAATTATTGATAAATACACACTTATCTCATTGCTTCTGTAGCATCAGCATCCTCTTCCCAAAGGGTGCTTTATCCTATCTGACAGCAAATGGAATCGAGGCAAGCAAGGCATTTTCAGGAAGGTAGTTTGCCTGTGGCATGGATCAGGTTCTCTCCATTGCCTGGTCCCTAAAGGTCTTGTATTTGTGGGGTTCTCAGACAAAGGAAGTAATGCTGAATCTGACTCCATGTTCTCAGAAGGCTAATTTATTATTTTATGATATTATATTATATTAAAAAATGCTATACTAAACAATACAGAAAGGATACAGACAGAAGGCTAAAAGACACTACTGAAAAACTTGTGACTCTCTCCTCAGAGTCCAACACAGCTTGGCCCCTGATTGGCCAATAAGTAAAAACAATTTACATGAAACCAGTGAAACAATCACCTACAGCATTCCAAAGCAGCAAAACACAGGAGAAACAAATCAGATAATTACTGTTTTTATTTTTCTCTGAGGCTTCTCAGCTTCCCAGGAGAGAAATCCTGGGCAAGAGATTTTTCCAGAAAATATGACAGTGACAAAAAGGGTACATATTTTCAGAAAGGGGGATGGTGCTGTGGGTTGTGATGGTTATCAAAGAAATCACTTTTCCATTTGATGGCAGAGAGTCTGTCCCAGCATAAAATGATAGAATAATTTGTGTTGAAAGGACCTTTAAAGATCATTTAGCCCAACCCCACTGCAATGAGTAGGGCCATCTCCCACCAGATGAATATTTTCAGGGATGGAAGCATATTACTGGCATTTCTTGCCAAATGAACCTGTAACACAAAGCTGCATGTGAATAGAAGAAATTGGAATATTTTTGCAATGTGGCTTTTCTGCTTCTAGGAACATGACAGCAAATGTGTAAAAATGGTTTGAGTGGCACAGAACTTAAACAGCTTTTTAAAAATCCACCTCAATTTAAAATTGAAAGATTATCCAATATTGCATAAGCTTGAAAAATTTCGACAGATATGAATTTAGCAAAGTGGTTCCCATGCCAGTAGGAGATATGCAGCAGAGAAGGGACTGTCAAAGTTTTCAGAGGATGATGGTGCAGAGGCAGATTGCTTTGCAGGGCCAGCTCCTGCCACAGCAGGACACCCTCCTGGGAGGGTTTGTGTAGCACAGCCTGGGTGGGACCCTCTGCAGCAGGGTTGTTTGCTGGGTTTCATCACTGGGACCTTCTAGCATGAAAAGTTTCAGCCTCTGCATTTCCTACAAAAATGTGGGAGCATTTGGGGAGTTACTGGGTACAATTGTGTGGCCTCACTTGTCTTGAGATGTGAATTGTTCTATGGCTAATGAAATCTCTTAAATTCCTGTAAATAAAAGATGGGAACAGATTTGCTGGTGGAAAGCTCAGCAGTTCCTCTCAGCCCCAGACAACTGCCATTTGCTCGCATTACTCTCATAGATTTGTAAATATTGCAGAACAGGAGGAGTTTAAATTTTCATGCTTTAATGTGAGGCTGTGGCTGTACTATGGTGGGGGATTGGGTTGGGAGCTTGCTCCCCAGCCTGGGTGATTGATAAAAACACACAGGAGGGATAGGGTAGGAGGCTTCCCAAGGTGTCATTTGAGCTCATTATCTGTGTGGATGGAAATGTCCCCCCAGATAGAAACAGAAACCTCTTGACTGAAATATTGGAGTGAGGATTTCTGTTCGAGCAGAGCCATGAGGGAAAATGCTGGTGATCTAAGCTTTTCTCACTCCATAAAAAAAAAAAAAAAAAAAAAAAAAAAAAAAAAAAAGGGGGGGGGGGGTTAATTGGTCATATTTGTTTTTCTTTTCCTTTTTATGTGATTTCTAACTGTTAGGAAACACTTTGGTTAGAAGTCTCAGACCAATACCCTTTATGTGTTCTGGCTAAGCCTAAGCCTCTCAGGAATGGAGTACTAAGCCCTCAGATAGTTCAGGTGATGTTTTCCTGTATTTTATGGCTCTAAAGCTGCCCATTGCAGGTTGTGCTGGGCTGGCCAGCCCTAAGCCCATCCACATGCATTCATTTAAGCAACTTAGAAAAATCCCCAGGCTTCTATGAGAAGCCCTACGTATTTTATAGCTGGGATGGTATAAGCCCTTACAATTTGAAGTAAGGGTGCTTGTTTGATGAGAACATTTGCTGTGGACAGAATAATATTATAGCAGCTGTGAGCAGCTGTGAGCACCTGACTCTTTCAGGTTTTTTTTTTGGTTTTTTTTTTAGTTTTCTTTCCTACATTGCCCACATAGGGCATATAAATCACACAGCCAACCTGCATGTGGAGCAGACTTGCTTTTGGGTTTGTGAAGATATGAAACATGTAGCTCACATTTTGCAGTCATAGCAGTCCAGAAGAAAGTGTACATGCTTTTTGGAAAGCACCTTGAAGGTATTTTTCAACATCTTCATTTTTCTGTGTCTGGCTTGAGGGATTCTTTGGAGAATTTCGGCTCTGAAAAATTTATTTGAGTAAGCAACAGGTTATGAATACATTCAAGCAACTGCAGCCAGTAGTGAGTCCAGAGGCAAGGAGAGCTGCCATTAGCAGTAAACCCTGCTACATCAATTTTTTTCACCGCCATTTGGAATCTGAGAGGTTCAAGACCACCCTGTTCCTTTTAAGGAGGATTTACCACCCTTAATCCAGTCACCAGGATCTGTCCTGCTCCCTTTGGCAGTTATGGCTGTGTAGGCATTCCCTGGTTGTAGGGCTTGCACTTGTTCCTCCTGCATGGACAAAAATGATGGTTTTCCCCCGTGTATGCAGCAGCAGAAGGTGAACAGCTCTAAAACCATTTTGTTTGCTTTGGTGATGATGGGTGGCTCTCTCACACAGAAATGGTGTTAACTGAGGGCAAACCTCCACCAAGGTGGCAGCAGAGGATGCAGAGTCCCCTGCCAATGTAGGTACCAGTGCTTCAGGCCTCCTGAAGGGTGATACACATGGGGATGCACAACTTGGCTTGCTCCAGTTGTGCTCAGTGATGTGTCAAAGCCCTGTGGGGTCACTGCTGGCTCTCTACTCCCACCTGTGAATGCTTTGACATGGCACTTGCTCAGGGAATTCTCCAGAATTTGGCCTGTTAACAATTCTGAAATGATAGTTGCTCACAAATCCTTTTTAATAGATACAGTGACTTATGTGTGTTCAACCTAAAGCCTGTTTGCTTGGGGTTTAGGCTGTTGGCATGAATTGCACCCAAAAATAGTTTGGCATGCAAAAAATGGTGCTCTCTGCTCCTGCTGTTATTGCATTGAAGATGCACAGTGTTTGGCTGGCTGAGCTGTGTTTAATAGGTACCAGTGCAGTGAGCAAGCTCTTGGGGGCCAGGACTTTGCATGCTTTGCTATGACCATTATGACACTGCATACCTGAATGTGCAAAAAAAACCCTGAAAATGCACTGCCTGTCATGTCTTATTGCTTAATGATGTAGCCAGAGGCAGACCTGGCATTAAGGCCATTCTTTGCTCCCAGTGGGGAACACATCCTTAATCCCATTAATGCAGAGCAGATGCATTTAGAAACTGCAAACAGAGCCTGCTCAGAGCTGTCACTTCACTCCCTTAATGAGTCCATTCTTCAATCAAGGTAGTTTATTCTCTGGGAGCTCAATGATAATGTTTGAATATGGGATATTTATAGTGTTAGTGCCAGGCTCTTAGCAGCCTAATGGCTGAAGCCAGGCAGCTCTGCTTTCAAAGGCTGTGTCAGATGGGGAGGGGGGAGGTGAGCACTCTGGAGGGCTTTGGCTGAGCTTGGAAATTTAGATTTCCCCAAAACAGGGCTCTGGAAAGGCTGGCACCTTATTAATTCCCTTCCTTCTGGACAGGCCACTGCTTAACAAGTCATGCCATGCAAGGAGAAGGGGAGGAAAATAAAGAGTGTGAAAATTAGCGCAAGCTTAGTGCTGCTCTTGCAGCAAGGACTGCAGCATTGTGCTGATGGTGCTGGGACTCACCTGCCTCTGTCAGCAGCTCTGCCACTCCACTTGCTTTGCTTAGCCTGGCTTTGCGTGTCCTGATTTGCCTGGACTATTCCTTTAAGGTAATGGGATTTGGCTGTGGCAGAAGTACTGAACTGGTGGCATGTTGTGCTTTGGGAAAAGTCACTTTTCTATAACAGCATCTTTTCCCTCCCCCCTACACTATTACTTAAACTCCTCAGTTTTCAGGAATTATTTAGGACTAGACAACATAGCAAGTGGGTGTGTGCTAATACTGCATTTTGAGCCTGAACTGGAGCCGTTGTGTCAAGTTTTCCTGAATTTTCTGTCAAAACTCTCTGGATCTGAAACTGTGTGATAGATACCCAAATTCAGACCCAGCTAATTATGGATTTTTCTCAGGTCAGTGGAAAGATGGAAGAGTTTTCTTCAATCTGTAAGCGGTGAAAATGCACTTGACCTGGCCAGAGGATTCCATGGCCTCCTTCTGTGGCTGCTTGGATTTTCAGGATAATAAAGGACATTGCCCCAGCTCCCTGCATGTCTTGGCACTCAGCCCACCTTGCACACTCACCTCCTATTTTGCAAGCTGTCAAATGCCTGCTTGCAAGCTAAGAAGAGATCGCTGTACAGCTTTCAGATAAAATATTTATGAGTGGTTGAAAATTATTACTAAAAGCATCCAACCATGGCTATGCAAAGAGCAGAGTTAGAACTTTACCAACACCCAGCCTTTCTCAGCAAGGAAAAGCTCTACCAGTCATTTTCCTGCCACCATAAGCACTTTGAAACCAGAGCCCAGACTTGCATAACAGGTAGTTTTGAGGATCCTGCTCTCATCTTGGTTTTAGTTTTCACACTGTCATATTGAAAATAACTCAGTGTGGTTTTGGAGGAAGGTCATTGGATCAGTAACAATTTCCCCTCTGGAGCTGTGACAAACTTACAAGTGCCTGGGAGAGATTTTGTGTGTTTTATCTTAGAGCACTTACTGCTTCTGCTATGAAAGTGCTCGGGTATTATTTTTTAAAATACATTTTCTCAGGCCTCGTCATCTTAAAAAGTAATTGTGTCCAACAAAGCAGCATCATATCAAAATTGCCTTTACTCCACAGCCTCACACTTCAATTCTGTCCCTCTTCCTGCTTTGAGAACGCTTTGCTGTTCCTCATGCTGCAAATATATGACTCAGAGGGAAAAAAAATCATAAACCCAAATCAAACCAATATATTTTCATAAAAGAAACAAGGCTCTGTGGAAACTTGGCATCGCCACTGATATTGCAAACAAATCTTTATAATAATCAAATAAGCTGCGGTTGTTTCTGTGCCAATAAGGGAGGCACTTGGGAGGACAGGGCACTGCAAGCACCACCTGTGTCTGCTCCTACCTGAGATGGGAATTTTGGAGTCTAAATCAGCACCTAGCACTCTGCAGCTGAAGCTCTGAATTTCAGTACTCCAAGTGTTTATACACAGTTGTCCTGTGAGGGATGCTCTGCATGCTGTAGAGATCTGGATAGGCTTTGGACTGGGGCTGCTCAGATCAGCCTCATACACTGTTTATTCCAGGGCTGCCATTCTCCTTCCATGGGGAAATTCAGGCCTCCAAGCCTGAGGAAGGCTTGGGGAAAACTGAGTTCTCATTCCTCAGGGCACATCCCCCTCTGCAGCTCTGTGTGGCAGAAAATTCCAGCCACGCTCTTGAAATTTCTGTACATCCGATAGGGATTTTCCTTCCCCTCATACTTTTTTCTCCTCCAGGCTTAAATCACCACAGGTCTCACCTGGCTGAACAAAGCTGGAATCCCTGGAGATCATGCCCTTAGGGGCACTCCAAGCACTAGTGCCCCCCACCACCTCTGAGTTTTGGGGTTCCTGCTGCCAGATGAATTAAGCAGAAGCGTAGTTCCTAATGCTTTATGAGTCAGTGAGTACCAAGGCAGGAAAAACACAGAATAGGAGCATCTTTTTAGTCCCTGAAAAGTTAATGATTGTGTTGTGTAAAAGATCACTCATTTCAAGGCCTGACATGTGGGTTGCCCTTTTTTAATTAGAGCCAAGGGACAAGAAACCATTGCACCATAAAGTCCAAGTCTTTATGCATTTATTTACTATTGTTTCACTGGCTGTTAAACTATTTGCTAGTACTCATCCCAAATTCATGAAGTACTATAAATACTCGCAGAGAAAAACTTCATTATTTTTTCATAAAGGACAAGAAATACATTTGGGAAGTTCAGTTTAGTAGTCATGCTTATAAACAGCTGAGGGCTTGCTGGGTTCCCATTAAAAGCTTGTCAGGTGGCACCTATGTTCTGAGCCCTGGGTGGCCTAGTCCAAGTGTAAGATGACAAAGTTAAACATTTCTAATTAGACACATTCCCATATGTGAGAGGCACAACCACCCTCTGACGGTGTGCTTCATAAATTCTCTAAATTTGGTGGAAAATCATCACTACCTCTTGCCACCTGCCAAGCTGCATGTTTGATTTTTAACCCCAGGTCCTCTTTTAGGTCCCTTCATGCTGCCAAATAAAATTATTTTGGTATGAGTAGGAATGGAATTCTGCCCATTTGTTAAGAAATTATTTTGGTGGACTCTGGTTCTCAAACTCAGTGCTTAGGTATCCTCAAAATGTGACAATCTCTCACTCATATCAGAGCAAACTTGGGCTGATGGAAAAAAGGTGGCACAGAACCTGTAGTGGTGATGAAGGACACTGTTGTTACCCTTAATAGATTTTTCCTCAGATATAATCTGGCTCAAGTTTTCAAATTATCATTACTGTACTCATTATACCCACTTAAGTGATATTTTAAACTTTGCTCTGAGTCACCAAGTAGGTTTTCTCCCTTCCCACTCATTTGTAATATTTTCTAGGTATTCGCCCAGGTTAATGCTCATTAATTTAGGTACCAAAATTAATAATCCCCTGATAAAATACTCCAGTTTAAATAACTCCTTAGGCAGATGTCATGTGTGAGTCATAATGTATTCCCACCACTTTGAGAAGAATATTGTTCACAGTGTCATATCCAGAAACATCAAATTATCTCCTGAATATTTAGAAATGAGTATATATTTGGTAACTAGAAAGAAGAGATATAAATGCATGCTCCAAAATGCTATTACTGTAGTGATATTTATTAGGTGTTTTTATTTGTTGGCTGCAACATAGTAGTTTAAACAGATCTGACTTATTTTCAAAAGTCAAATGGATAAGACACTCTTAAGGGAATGCTGGTAAGCATTTTCTAAGCTAATTTTCTTGCAGGCTGGAAGAACATTGATATATCCCTCAGCCATCCCTTTTATAGCTTGGTCTGCACTGAGCTTGGCTTCAAAATTAGGCAGTCTGGGAGAGCAGAGGTAAATGTGCTGCTCTGTTCCTGTCCCATTGCCAGTTTTCAGGATAGATCTCAATGCCTTTCCTACATGGTGTGGTTTAACCCTAAATGGCAGCTAAATACCACAGAAATGCTCACTCCCACCTGCCCTGCTGGGATGGGGAGGAAAATCAGGAGAATTAGTTCGAAAAATCCCAAACTCCTGCATTGAGATAAAAACAGTTTAATAATTGAAACACAGTAAAATATATTAATAATAATGATAATAATAGCAAAAAAAATTGTAAATAAAAAAAAAAAAAGTAAATAAACCAAAGACAGACAAGTGATGCACAATGCAATTGCCCACCACCCTGTTAACAAGTCTGTCTCCAACCACCAACCATCACCTCCTGGCCAACTGCCCCCAGTTTACACACTGGGCATGGCCTTCTGTGGTTTGGAATATCCTTTTGGCCAGTTTGGGTCAGCTGTTCTTGTTGTGCCCCCTCCTGCCTTCCTGTGCATCTCCTCACTGGCACAGCATGGGAAACAGAAGTCTAAAACCTCATCTGAAGCCTCAGTGTGCTGTCAGCACCATTGCCACACTAAATCTAGATTCCAGCTACTGGGAAGAAAGTGAATTTTATCCCAGCTGAAGCCAGGACACTTGGTTTTAGCAGCTGGTGTGGTGAAGCAACAGGCTGGAATGGGTCTGGAGGCTGTGGTGTCGTCTTGGTAGCTGCTTGTCTATGGCACCAATAGATGGATGCCAGTAAACACCTCTCCTGCAACAAGCCTGCTACATGGGGAAGAGGAAAACAGAGCTTGCTGGGGTGTGTCCAAACCCTCCAAAAGTGTGGCTTTAGCTGCCTGTTTGCTCAGCCTGCAGCCCTCTAACAGGGAGGGACATTGCTGCTGGATCATGGCCAGCAGATCCCACCGTCGAGCTTTTGCCATGTCAGCTTCTGCTTGTGGAAAACTCCATCTGCAGGTTTGCAGAGTGTGATGTCTAAAGGCAGACTGGCACTGAGAGCCAGGCAGGTGGAGAGCATCAGCAGCAGCCCTGTGTGTGCCAAGGTTTGCAAATCAAAACCAGTTTTTGCCTAAACCACCAGTCCAGAGTCTGAAATGTTCACATCTCCTTCCCTGGGGATGTTGCCCACCCGGGCTGGCACAGGGACTGAGGGTTTTGTAACTTTGCTTGTCACTCTCTCAGTTAATAGGCAGAGGAGCCACAGTTGTGCAAGAGGTACCTGGGTGGGGGTCATTAAATAACTCATGGATTGTCACCTAGCCGGGTGTGGTAGGAAATACAGGCATCAAAAACGTGGTTCTGATGTCCTGTGGAGTACCCCAGCACAGCACACTCCAAGGCAAAGGCTCAGGTCAGGACCCTTCAGCTGCACAAATACAAGGGAGGAGAAGCAGGTAGGAAGCAGGGAAGTCCTTCAAATCCTGTGGGCACTGCAATCCAAGAGAGGTGGGACCAGTGAGACATGGTCTAAGTGGGGTGTGTGCTGCTGATGGTAGACATAAGAAGTGAACTTTTTTATGGGCAGATGGAAAGGATGGGGTCTCCTGAAAACAGAAAAATGAAGGAGAGCAGTCCTCAATTGTGTTAAGTGGCTTCAAAGAGTGGGGGAATAATCTGTTCAAGTACATGGTGGGTAGAATCAGTAATAATGAATTTAAATTAAAACAAGGGAGGTTTAAATTAGCATAAGAATTTTGTCTCTAAGTATAGCAAAAAAAAACTGGAATAGGAGGTGGAGCTTCTGTTATTCAACCTGTCCCTAAATTCTTCAAACAAAATCAGTCAAGGATGGCTCAGGCAGAGCTAGATTTTAATTTTTGTTTTCTCAGCCTTATTTTTTGATAGGGGTTGGCAGGGGAGCAACAAAGTATTTTTATCTGGTTTTGTTTTCCTCTTTAAGAGTGAGTTTCAGCTCTGCTACCTTATTCTTCCTCAAATCATCTCTATTTTGGTGGTGTCATCTGAAATGACAGCCTTCAACTGAGCAAAGAATTTATTTATTTAGGATGAAACTGTAAATTTGGGAGTTTTCCTTTGATTTTTGGCAGCCACTGTCTAAATTTTCCCCCAGAATTGGTGGGAAAATATTACCTTATATTGTTCTTGTTTGTGTGATAGTCTTCCTGTGTCATCTTGGGCAACTCTCTAATACACCCCAGAACATCCAGGTGAGGACAGTAATCTCTATCCTTCAGAGAAAAGAGCAGATTGTGCTTTTTTAGTGGCAAGGACCCTTTCTTCTCTGTGCTGCCCCCATTATATGGAGTCACACTCTAAATCTCCCTGCAACTGCAATAGGCAGTAATCTTCCTTTGTCGAAATCTGAGATCACCCCTGTCACACAAAGACAAAAAGCTCCCAGACAACACTTCCTACATGAAACCCTGTAATAAGGTGTTTAAAGAGTTCAGAAAAAAAGCAAAGAGAGCTCACTACTAACACAGACAGATGTGCTCAGGCCAAGGCTCTGTGTCCAGGACAGGTGTGTGCTGGTGAGGCTTGTCAGGGATTTTGGGGTGCCCAAGGCTCTGTGTCTCCAGGACAGATGTATCCTGGGAGACCTTGTCAGGGATTTTGGGGTGCCCAAGCCTGCTGGTCTTGCAGTGCTGAGCTCTGCAGTCATTAGCAGAGTTGGGGGTCATTAGCAGCTCTGCTTTTGGGAAGCTCAACAAGACATGACACCACTGCAGGGAGTTATGTGCTGCAGGAGGTTGCACTTCTGAATAGCAAGGGGTTTATAATTCTTGAGGTTCTTACAGGGGAGAAAGAAGTTCTTTAGGCTCAGAAAATGAGATAATATTTGTTTTCATTGCCATCCTAAAACTTCTGACTTATTTTTTCTTCTGTCTGATTACTGACTCGTGTTTCCTCATGAACATTGCTCTGGGGCACAACAGAACTGTCTCTGCTCATGTCCACACTGTGAGATGGCTCTGTTCACTCTGCAGACAACACACTCATGGTGTTCTTCTAGATGTGCAGGCCCCTGAGGGGTCTCTGCTGGCCAGGCAGCCTGCACTCAGGTGGGAATGTTCTGCCTTTTGGAATGGCAGAGTCCCAGTCTTGCTCAGTTTCTCCTGATGTGGTCCTTAGGGTTTTATACCCTCTCATGCAGGGTTTTTTTTGCTTGCTTGAGTTACTGCTGTCACCACAGCAACTTGATTTCTGTGCTAATCTTGTGTCCTTTCCTTGCACATTAGCATGCAGACTATGGGAGCTCACCAGCAATTTTCCAGGGAAGAAGAACCAGTTTTTTAGCTAAATATCAAAACATTCCCGGGGTCTGAAAGCCAGGGACTTTCAGAAACTGAAGTAGAAGATACCTTTTAAAACACACACTCATTAGGCTTGATGCAAAATTCTCCATGTCTTGAAAAGTGGCAGTGGGAACAGGTTTTTAGCCTGGAGAAGTGTTGGTCTGATCCTGACTTTGTAGTGTCAGTTTGTGCATGGTGTTAGCATCTGTTTTCCCTGGCACTGAAGCTTGAGCAGTGAGGAAGCTGAGATGGGGAAAATGCAGAAAGCAGGATGGGCTGGGCCCCTACAGACAAGCACTGGAGTATTTATCTTCTTAGCTGGTCTGTCATTGTGCAAATCCATGAAATACTGTGACATTTCAACAAGCTTACAAATAATTTCTTCATTTCAGAATTCAAAACCCCATGACTCTTTTGTTCCAATCTCTTTTCCATCACCAGGCAAACTCCAGGACTTTTCTCTGGGCACATTAGAAGGTGGCACTTTGCTCTTCACCTATTTAAAGCAGGAAACTAAAAAGAACACTCCTGCTGCAGGGGAGGAAAAGTCCACCTGGCATTGACAGTAGCAGAGAAGTGAAATTTTGCATGGAGGGCAGGCACATTCAAGGTGAGACCTCTCTGGGGAATGATCACATTTCAGTGGGACTGTGCAGAGACAATGATTTCTGAGACAGGATTCAAAGAGGAGCAAAAGAGTGAGAGACTGAAGCATTCCTGGATTTGCCTGTGGAAGCAGCTTCAAGAAGAGAGCATCTGAGGCAGTAATTTAATAACCATGAGAGAAGCTGCAAAACCTTTGGTTTAAAGCTGTTCTGCTTGAATGCTGTTGCTATCAGGCACCCTTTAACAGCACTGAAAACTTTGCTAGGGAATAAAGGCAAGGGGCCTGAAAAATAGTACAGCAGTTTGACTGTATAGCTCTTAGTGCATGGAAAACTTTTGGATACCATGATAGCAGCAGCAGCAAAAAGCATGCAGTTTGATCACTTCATGTCTTCTCCCTCTGATCCCT
Organism: Onychostruthus taczanowskii; assembly: GCF_017590055.1. Classification (NCBI taxonomy): domain Eukaryota; kingdom Metazoa; phylum Chordata; class Aves; order Passeriformes; family Passeridae; genus Onychostruthus; species Onychostruthus taczanowskii. The sequence goes on along the minus strand of NW_024496525.1, from coordinate 34,890,048 downwards.
GATATTTGTGTGCTGAGCACGGTCTGAGAGCACTCATGGTTTCTCGTGGTATCCAAAAACCCAAATTTCATCCAACATCTGCTTTGGTCTGGCAGTCCCCTGTGTGGAGAGTTCTCCATTCCACATCCTGCTCTGCGTGTGAGAGAGGTGTGTGTCTGTCTGGAGGGATTAGATCCCATCTTGTAACACTTGCAAAAACGCTTATCAAGCTGTGGGACAAAGCACAAGGAACTGAAGTGAGAAGCGACAATCTGCTCTGTGCAGCAGGGAAGCACTTGGCAAAGATGGAATTTATAACTGAAAGGGTTGCCAAGTTTTTTTTTTTATTTTAAGTTTTTCTGCTGACTTTTGCAGAAATGTGACCTGGGAGATTGTAGGATGTCTCCTCTGAAACAGATTTCTGTAGGAAGTGGGGTGTAAAAGAACAAGATATGGTGGGGCAAATTCCCAGCTTCCCAAAATCACTTTATGTTAGTAGCTGAAGTCAAGAAAATCTGAGAAGACCATAATTGCAAATGATAGCTCAGTAATTAACAAATTATTTTAAATTCTTGATGGGGAATGGGGAGTTTAAGGCATGTCTGGATATCTACTCCTGTAAACAGGGACTTCAAAAAGCCCCAGACTGGTATAAAACCAATTATATAACCCAAATATTAAACAAACAAGTAAATAAATATATACAAAGCCAGATATATATAACCCAAAACATCTGCCCAATGCCTGGAAGTGTTCAAGACCAGGTTAGATGGGGCTCTGAGCAACCTGGTCTAGTGGAAGGTTTGGTGCCCATGGCAGACGGTTGGAACTGAATAATCTTAATGGTCCTCAAGCCATTCTAGAATTGTGTAATTTGAAAAAAAAAAAAAAAGAAAAAAAAAAAAAAGGGGAAACTTGCAGTTTAGCTGGAAGTTGCCATCAAAGAGAAAAAAAAAAAAAAAAAAAAAAAAAAAAAAAAAAAAAAAAAAAGGTAACTTGCAGTCTAGCTGGAAGCTGCCATCAAAGAGCCAAAAAGTGCCTAGAATGCTCCAGGTTAATTTCTGTCTATTTTGGTGGGGATGCTTAGCTTCAGTTTGGATTTGACCTTGACAGTCAGGCTGTTTAAACTGACTTGCAGGTCAATGTTGCAAATGTCAGGGCACAGGGAGGGCTGGGGGCTCCCCAGACTGGCAGGACAGGCCAGCACAGCCAGGACCTGTCCCACCACCTCGCCAGGGCAGGGAGCTCTGGGTACCCAGTGATGGGGATGGGAGTGACAAGCCAAGGCCAAATCTCCAATCTTAGAGGGGATGTGGATGCAGGATCAGCAGGGCTGTGGGCAGACACGGCCATGGAATGACTCTGGTGGCACTGGAGCTCTGCTTCTCTCATGAATTGGGATCTGATTATATCTTCTGTATTCATATTAAGACCTGATGAATTGTCCTGCAGCACTGTGTGCATCCCTGTCACCGTGGGAGGGGTATTCCCAGAGCTGGGGAAGTGTCACACACAGGAGGGTTTGCAGGCAGACCCCACCATGAGAAGCTCTCACATCATAACAGTTTGGACACTACAAGAAATCTGACAAAGACACAACAGAGAAAGTTCCTTGCTTTGCACAGGGAACAAGATTCAAATATACATTTTATTTGAAATGCATATTTCAATTCACTTCAGGGTCTATATCTCCAGTTAGTCTTTCTGTCTATGCTCATCTTCCAGATTTGGGTAATATTTGGGGTTCTAGTGTTGCTCAGAAAGGTTTTCTAATTGCTCCTGGATAGGCAATTGCCTTTTTTGCAGGTTGGTTGAATTCTGTTTGATAATTAGTCCCACACCACTCGTATAAATGAAATAATCATCTGACCAACTGGAATTTGCTTGCAAGGCAAAGTAGCTAATTAGAAAACATTCATTTTGCAGTGCTCTGTTAGATCTGCATCCTTGCTTAGTGCACACTGCTGTGCACACATTGCTGGCTTTGCTGATCTGCTGTCCAGCCAGCAAAAGCCAGGTCACTTCTTTCGTAACTTCAGATTCCAAGTTTAGGCAAGTCTCTATGAGCTGCAGCCTTGAACTTCCATAAAAATGAATCCTCAGAGCCTGTGGCAGAGCTGTGTGGATCTGCCCATTGTAAATAAGGGAATAGAAGGCAGGGTTTGCATATTATAAGAGGCAAAGCCCAACAATTTATATGGGTTTCTGCATTTAGGAAAAGAAAGAAAAATCACTATTGTATTTAATTCTCTGTTGCACAGTGTGCTACCAATTAAAAAGAAAAAGTCTCAAGCAGATTGGATACCATTAGAAGCAAAAGAATAAAATCAAACGAGTGTCAGAGCAGAACTTGTTAAAAGAAAAGGAGAAACCAGATCCTTGATGAAGAAATCCTTGGGATTTGTTCTGAGTCAAGCATGCAATACTTGCTTTTAACCAGCTTTCCCAGTCAGACCTGGGAATCATCTGGGGCTCTCTCTGAATTCAGAATATCAGACCCTGTGAGTACAAAACACATTTAAACATTTAAGATTTCTCCTGGTGCTTGCCAGAAAAATGAGCTGTGCTTAGAGAGTATTAAGCATGAATATAAGTTATCTGCATATCTCTTCAAAAGGCAATTCAGTGAGAAACAAATTATATTCAAGCCCTTTGAAATTCCAAGTTCTAAGCTGGCTAGAAGTTGGGGTTACTTGTTGGTGTGCCTTGCTTGGGAGAAGGACTCAAATGGAAGATTCCTCTCACTTTCCCTTTTCTGAGGGATCCTAATGTGAGAGTGAAAAATAAATGCCATGATGACTGTCAGGAGCTGAGCAGAGATTGATACATTTATTCTCTCATTTCCATTCCTAGAGTTCTGTTCAACAAGCAGCGCATGGAATTAATTCCTGCCAGAATTTTCTTTTTTCTTTTTTTTAATTAATGATAATTTCACATACTACAGCATTAACTGTCACTGCATCATTCCTTGCACACAGACTGTAAAATTCCTGTGGCTCTTATCACGGCCTGTGCACTCAGAGTTGCCATACTCTGTTCTTAATGGTCCAGAATTGTATGAAATAATATCTAACTAAACTTGGCCCACGTTATTTTTCCCCTTCACGCCTCTCCTACTTTACACAGGGCAGATACTCTGATAAAGCTGAATACTTTGATGTGTTTATCTACTTTACATGACAGATTTATCCAAGTGCAGAAGTGTTAAAGGTCTCATTTTTCAGTTAGCAGCTCCTGAGGTGGGGCTCACTCTGGGCTACACCAGGGTTGACTTTCCAATTTGTGCCACAATTTCATTGGGTCAGGTGATGGCAGAGATGCACATCCCTATTTAAAATAAGACAAATACATAATTCTGAGAACATGAGGGAGGCCTGGGGAAACAGCTGACCTTCATGTGGAAATTGTTATGTCCAACACAAGGCCAACCATGACAATGACGTCCCCATCCCTGGCAGTGTTCCAGTCCAGGCTGGATGGGGCTTGGAGCAACCTGGGATAGTGGAAGGTGCCCCTGCTCATGGAAGAGGGGTGGAACTGCATGAACTTTAAGGTCCCTTCCAACCCAAACCATTCTATCCTTTTATGATTTCATGATTATCACAGCTAAGGAAAGGTAAGTATGAAACACCAAAAGCCTTGGAGAGCAAACACACCACTTGTAGCCTTGATATCATCAGCAAACCACAATAAATGTGGGAGCAGACACACAGGTTTGCACATGGGTCCATCAAAGCTCAAATTTCTGTCTATTAAGAGAAACCAGCTGCTGAAGTGAACTTAATAGTTCATGCCAGCCAGTGCAAAGCAAGAAGAATCCTCTTCTGGTGAGAAGAGATTCTCTGAGAGTGATCTCTGTTTAAATTGCATCTGTGTCAAAAATATATGCAGTGTAACCATTGCTTCTCTTGTCAATTTAAACTGATCTACATCAAAATTGTAGGGAAAACAAGACAACAGAAGCATTTCAGTTCTCTCCCTCAAAAATGAAAAAAAAAAAAGATTAAACAGGGAAAGTTTTACAGGAACGGTGATACTTGGTAATGGAATGAAAGGCTACATTCTCAAAGACAAGACAGGCTGCTTAAATTCTCTACCTTCATATGCATCTTTAGCATTGCATTCTGGAGGGCCAAAAGGCCAAATGTAAGAAGTGCAGAGAGAAAGATATCATTTTTAAGCAAAAGAAACACAACGATTAACAAAAGAGGTTGTAGGTTTGGGGTTTTTTAACAGCAACTCCAGTTTCTGATCAATTCTTAATTTGATTGTGAAGCATACAGGTTATGGTAATTTCATATGCTGATGCATATAATGATTCCTTGATTAAAGCATCTGGTTTATAAAGCTTTTCCTCTCTTTCAAAATATTGATCAGCTGCACTATGCTAGACTCAATGGCTATGCCCCCACTGGATGGTAAATCAACCACACAAACCACACAGGGCCATTCAACTCCACATTTGCATTGCTCCAGATCTAGACAACTCTGCTGAAAAACCAATCAAGAGAATCAGCAGCAAACCAACCCAAGAACCCTCCCAGGTGATCCTTTTTTCATTCCTCCCAGCTGCAGAATTAGTGCCAGCTACCAATCATCCCTTCTGTAATCAGCCCTGAAGTACTGCATGGAAAAATGAACACCCCAGCAGGCCCAGTTCTGTATGGAAACTGTAACAGATGACTTTAAAGAAATAAAAACCAGCATTCCCACCCATGAAAAAAAAAATTAAAAAATCCAGAAGTTGAAAAAAAAGCATTAAAAAACAGAGACAGGGAATTAACATCAGAGTTTACTGCACCAGAAATGGCAGCTATAACACAGATATCAAAGCTCAGTTTAGAAATACCTGATCTGAAAAAAAGCCCAGATAAACAAGCACCACAGGCCTCATCAAAATTCCCCCAGAAAAAAAACAGAAATGAACAAAAGAAAAAAAGAAAAGGATGAGGTGGAATCCACACGGATGTAATGGACCACACAGCGGGAGGATCCATACAGGTAGAAGGACTGGAAATGGCACTGATAAAACAGCACACACTGGAAACAAGACAGAAACAAGGACAAAACCGATATTTGGGATGGGGAAAATGTCTGTGGAACTATGGAAACTTAGGAAGGAGCTTTTAGGAGAAGTTGCAGAAAACATGAAACCTGCTTGCGTATCAAAAAAAATGGCTCTGTAAATGAAACTGAAAATGCTGGACATTTTTGATTGCTGAAACATCCTTTCACATCTCCTTCCAAGATGCCTACGGGCAGGTTGGGAGCTGAAGTTCTTCAGTCAGAGTATCTTTCTCATGCAGGAACAGAGGAAATGCCTGCTAATCTTTCAAGAGTGTTGTATCTAAAATTCTTTGCATCTGCAAGGGAGATAGAGCTTCTACAAATACTCTGTTTAGAATTTCTGGTCTGGGTTTGTCCTACATTGATATTTCTTCTTCCAGAACTGAACAGCATTCTGCATTACCAAAAGGGAATGCAACACTAAATATCAAATGAACATTTCAGAATCTGAATCAAAAATGTCATCTCTTCCTGATATGAATCTGCAACAGATTTTGAAATTTTAAATGAAGATGGATCGTTGGAGCAAAGAAGCCTGAAGCCAGGAGGGAAAACACCATCTCCTGAAATATCTGTGGGTGACACAAAATGTACAGTTAAAATACATTAAACCTAAACCAAAAATTTAGAATTTCTTGCTGTAAGAGAAAACTGTCAGAAAGTGACATCAGTTCTAAAATGGAATCTGAAACTTCCTAGAGAAAAAAAACCCAAGTTTTGCTGATGAAGACATAATTCAAAAACCAAAAGAGATGTTTCAGCTGAACTGAGAAACTCTGAAATAGGAATCATGATCATCTTTCTCTGGCTGGAAGAAAGATGAAATTGAAATTTGTAAAAGTCCGGAATCTCCCTAAGAAAAAAGAAAGAGCTGAGTTCTGCTCTCCAGAAGTGGAGCAAACCCAGCTAAAAATGTCATTGGAAATTGCTGACATTTCTGTGCAAGTTCCAACATCAGAACTTTACATTTGATACGTCAGATCCTGGAGGAGAGGGAGGTGTTGAGAACCCCAAGGAGAAGGAATCAAATTAAAAGGAGAATAGGAGATAAAAGCTGTCAAAGTTGAGACCAAGGCTGCAGAGATGTCTTTAAATGCCAAATACAGAATATCTGCATTAGGCTGGACATCCTTAAAGGCAGGAAAAAAAGGTGAAGCTGATATTGAAAGAAGTTTGGAAAAACTTCAGGTAGGTGATCCTTGTGCCAAAATTCAAGTTGGAATAAATATTCCTTAAGATATCTTCCATATGCAGTAACCACAATTACAGGTGGAAAAAAAATGTTCCAAAATGAGGAGATTACATGAAAAGTTCTGGTGTTAACTTGCCAGAGATGGGAGAAGATATTTCTTTACCTGCAAAGAGAACAGGGATTAGAGTGAATATTCCAAATCCAGATATAATCATATGTAGAGATACAGCTCATCTTGGTGCTGAAGGACAAAACTGCATAATTCACAATTCACTATGTTCTCAGCAGAGAACAGAAACCAGAAATAAGTGCTTCAAAAAATGACAAAAAAAGAGCAGTTTATTTAAAAAAAAATTCCTACATGTTCTCTGACTCTTCAAGAGCACAAAGTCAAACAACTGGCTGTAGAGATCCCCAAAGCAGAAAGATCTACTGAGTTAGAAAATTCAGGAGTAGAATTTAAATGGTCATAAGCTGAAATTAATGCAGGTGGAAAACAAAATATATAGCTGTTTGTCTTCCAAAGGAAGAGCTGGGCATTTAAAGTCAAGAGGAAGCAATTAAAACAGGAAAAATTGTGGGTGAAATGAAAATTACGGGAGAAAATAGTCAAGACAGTTGATAAAAAAGGCCTGGGTGTGAATAGTCTGCAAGAAAGGGATCACAAGATGCTGCTTATATTGCAGCAAAGCTGAGAGATGTAATGGTAGACATTTCAGGAGTAAAAAGGGATGTAAAAAGTGCTAGAGAAGATCCTGAAATAGAATTTCAAGTGGAAAGTGTTGAAAAGGACACGTCTGCAGGAGTGGAAGAGCATGTAGCAGAGAGAGCACAAGAAACCCTGTCACCTATGGAGACAACAGGCACTGAAAAATTTTAAGAAAAAAAAATTGATGAGACCCCATCCAGTGTTCCAGTTTCTCAGACTCTTGTTTCATCTCCAGGAAAAACTGGCCTGATCTTGTTGGAGGAAGAAAAGCACAGCCATTCAAATATTCCTGGAGGTATTACTCCAAATGAGGATTGCCTTTTGTCAATATTCAGTGAAACAAAATGATACCTGTGTTCTTGACTTTCTAGGAACTAAAAATGAAGCAAAACCCAAACCTGGCACTTATGAAACTTTGATGTTACTGCATTTACCATTAAATTCTCAAGTATATGAATCTGCTGTGCTGTAAATAACTGCATTGAATTGTTTATGTCTGCCCAAAAGGAAACAAACCACCATGACTCTCTGCTGAAATGTGCCTTTAATGACAGTGCAATTCCTACATGTGGTGGGAATTGCTCCTAACAGATCTGACTCTTTTCACCCATTATGATCCGGAGTTTAATGGCTGTGCAAGTGCAGAAATGCCTATTTTTGCATCCCGTATTTTCTTTCCCCATAGCCTTCTACTTAATACAGGAAAAGCAAAATAATTAAAAATTGGCTTGTTAAGGGGACGTCTTTTGTTGTCAAATCATCTCCACCTCCATGGATTCCTTATTCCTACACCTTTGGTGTAGGGCTGAATATTTCAATGAGGAATGGTGGCTGCCTGTGTCCATCTGCTCTCTGAAGAACATGATCCCTAAGAATTAGGTATGGGTCAGTCATTAGGATAATTTCTCTGAAGTTTTTCCCTCTTTTCCATGTCATGACTGATAGATCCAAAATGACCATGTCAGAGAGCAATGGCAGACACCAGAACTGAGGAAGGGAGTCCAACAACCCGGGGAAACAGACAGGGAAATGTGAGGTGTGTCATGAGGGACATCCCATTCCATCAGCTGTTCCTGTCTGCCTGCAAGGCAATCTCCCTGTGAACTTGCTCAGAAACTCTGCCTCACCAGGCAACTCACTGGTCATTTACAAATTTGAGAAGTTTTCTTCTTTTTTTTTTTTTTTTTCCCCACTACAAAATTTATCCCCATTTTTTAAATGGTTGCAGTGCAAATGTAGCTTGGATTTCACACACAAGGAAAATGCTTCTGTTGGTCAAACACCTCTTAAAAAGATTTTCAAACTGACCCACTACTCACGTGTACTTATTGCTGGGCTCTAGGAAAAATCTATACAGAGATGTTTCCTGAGCATTAATACAGCACAGGGTTAGTTGTTTTTGTTGGTACAGGATAACAAACCTGTGAAACAGAGCTAATAAAAATCACCTTGGGGGTGTTTCTATTTTGCAAGACAATTTAATTAGTGAATGAAAGTGTCAAAATGCTGAGCAGAATCTAGAGAGGAAATGAGGCAGGAGAACACTAAAAGCAACTCCATCTCAGTATGTTCCTTGTAGGTGAATACTCATGAAAAAGTCAGTGTTATCTGCAGTATGTGCCTTAAAACTCTGCATGAATGACAACATTTATTGGGTTGTAAAGGTGAATATATCAACCCTGCAGGAGCTCAGGGATGGAGGCTGCTGGGACTGACTGCAGGGAGGGAAGGGACATCAGAGGGGTTGAACATCTGAGCTGTGCTTTGGTCATAGAAAGAGCCTCACCTGGGGAGAGCTCTGAGTTAAAATGTGCATTGAGATCCCTGAATGGAAGAAATTTTAGAAAAAGGTTGTTTTTGAGGTCAGGTTTGCAGGTGAAGTGAGTCAGTTCTGCAGCTGATATGAAGTGACAATCCCCAAGGGATTTAAGGAATATCTGCCAAACTTTGGGTGATGTTACTGTGCCTTTAAAGGGTATGTGATCTTTACCTGGGAGGTGAAATTTTGGTTTTAAACCTCTGAGTAGAACAAGTTGGACTGATCAAAGTTTTGTGGAAGAATGTCTACAGGCTCCTAAAAATCTTGCTGGCTATGAATAGCAGTCTTGGAAAAGAAAGAAAGAGAGATAGGGACACAAGGGACAAAAAAAAGGATTGTTGGAGTTGGCTTTTCACTGTTGAGGAATAGTGTCTTTTTTAAAAAAAGGAAGATAATCTGATCAAACAATAGAAAAAACATCCATCAGCTGGGGTGAAAATGTATTGGTAGTGTGCCTGTTAATCTGATCAAACAATAGAAAAAACATCCATCAGCTGGGGTGAAAATGTATTGGTACAGGTTTTTTGCCTGAGCTTTGATGCATCAGTGAAAACATACTAAATAAACCAAATATTCTGAAACTGAGTATTGTAAACTAATTCTGCTGAAAACCTCTTGAAATCAAGAAGTAACAGGGTTGGCAGGAGTCCATGTCTCCTTTCAGAATGGCTTCTTCCATTAGGCTGCACCAGAGCTGTCCTCCCTGCCAGGAACACTGAGGTGGAATGTGAGGTGGAGGAGGGAGAACCAGGTATTGCTTTGGCTGGCAAAAAACCACTGTGGTTTAAATGGAATGAGCAGGTGCCTATCAAGCTTTTGTTCCATCTTCCCCACTGCCCACAGCATAACTGATAAAATTTTTCCCCCATGAAAATAATGGGAAAATTTGTATTGGTCCTGTCTTGATGTGGGGAAGAAAATCTGCCACTCCCACTAATGCTGGTGGAAATTGTTAGAGGTCACAGTAGTCACTATCACTGCAGTAGAGATGAGCATTGGTGCTGCTTTTGCAGCAATAAATGCTAATGCTTGCAATGCCACAGTTTGTTTGGTTAGTGAAATTTAATGTGCCCAGCAGAGCTCCCCAAAGGTGAATGACCCCACAGAATCCATAATAACCTAAGGCCTTTTCTTTCTGGTAATTTAGAAAACCAGTTTTGCTCTGCTGCTGCAGCTGTTGGTTTTGAAGTTTTTCATTACCTACAGAGAAATCATGTTTGACACAATGCTGTAGTTATTGAGAACAATAGTTATATTACAGTGCACCTAATATATCAAACCCCACATTCCCCTGGATGCAGACAAGATCATTTTTTGATCTTTTTCTGAGTCATGCAGGACAGCTACAGCATTGGTAGAGGCCACCAGAATTACAGCAGACAGGGCAAAAATAATAGAATAGAACTTGTTTACATATCAAACAGGTTTGGTTTTTTTTTTGTTTTTTTTTTTTTTTTTTTCAGTAGGTAAGCTATTCTATGACTTTAGCACTGTTGTATCATCTGTTGAAACAGCTGGTACCTGCTGTTGGTAGCGACAGGATGCTGTGAAAAATAATCCTCTAGTTTTGATCCAATTTTCTTTCATTCCTAAAAGCACTCTCTGCTCTGGAATAAAGGTGATCTGGTTTTGCCATTATTCTCCTATAAGAACCTTGAGCAGCAGTAGCTCTCTTTTTTTAGGGGAGAAGCCCAGTTCAAGTTAGATGAGAATATATAAGCCAAACAGGACAAGTCTTGTTGGTGGTGACTTCATTCATGCTGACATCTCCATACTTCTAATGGCTCTGAATGTCCCTGTCCACCTCTTAGGTGATGGAGGAAGAGTGTGTGACATAGCAAAGTATCCTCATCCACAAGGAAATTGCTTTCATCAAAGTATTAGATTTTCTCAAATAAGTCTGCTGCTGGAACAAGAGAAATTCTGCTCTCTGTGCTCCAGGCTGGAATTCACATAGAGATTAGCTGGGGTCAGGGTGAGCATTGGTGGGGCTGGCTCACAATCTGAGTCAGGCTTAAGGGAGAGTAGGACTCTCACTTTTTTCCTTAAAAGACTGAATTTCTCATCAAGAAATGCAGTGTGTGTGTCTAATAAATTACAGATTTATTTAGAATTCCCCTAAGACTACTCAGAATGAGAGGAGAATTAATTCGTTATTCATTAGCAAAACTGCTTAGGCTGGGGAAGGAAGTGTTTGTGGTCTGGATTAATGTGCAAAGTGATGGCAGGGTTTAACAAGCTGCCAAATCCCTGCCATCAGGATATCCTCACCTGTCTGCCTGCAGCTCTCTGCAGCTATCTGGGGGCCATGGTATCCCAGCTGCTCCCAGCTCTTTGCTGATATCTTGTGTTTTAAATGGCCTGCGAGGTAGTTTTCTGCAGAGAGCAAAGTCTCCTTTCTGCTTTGCTGGCCATGTGCTCTCGCAGCACAGAGGCACCTGATGCTGGGGAATATTCCAGAGCTCAGGGCTTTGTTTTGTGTGGCATTTACAGCAACTCCTCCTCGCTGAGACTTTTGTGCTGCATAAGGCATCTCCCACGGTGCTGGAAGCATCTGTTGTCTGGTTTTAATGATATTTTTCATAACACCCCTGTATGCAGCCTCATGCCTGGGCCCTTCTCTCTGGTCCCTGCTCCCATCATGGCCTGTTTCTTGCTAAAGTGGAATTGTCTGCTTGTCAAAGCCACGTTAAGCACTCTGAGATGGTTTCTGTCAGTTTGCAGCCCCCTTGCAGGTGCCTAGATGGTTGCCTCTTGTGACCATATGTATCTGCATCTATGTATAATTGTTTATTCCACTATAGGTTCAGGGTCCTCTCTCTTTCCTTTTCTGAGTGAAAAATTTCTAAGGTGTCACCATCTCTGTTACTTCTTTAATTTGCCACTGGTGGAGGTTTGCCCTTTCTATAGCAAAGTCCCATTTTCCCCGTGTAGAATACTCATGATTGGTGGTTTTTTTTGGTTTGTTTTTTTTTTTTTTTTTTTCCCAAAAGAAAAGGAGAAAAGGGTTTCACTTTTCAGGAAACTTTGAACACTGTCCCCTTGCCCTTTGTTATTTGCCAGAGGAGAGAGATTGTTAGGTCATTTTAGCCCAACACTTGCTCATTTGGATTTCCAGACCCTTCATTTCTAGGAATTTGTCATTGCCTTTGTGCAACTGTTCTACTCTTTTCTGGTCTCCTGACTTTCCCCAGGCTTTAATAAAACTTAATATTTTCTCAACTTCTTGGATGCCCTCAACAATCACTTTTACAGCACAGGGGTATAATAATAATTTTCAATTCTATTTCAATCCTTTTGTAGCTTTCCAGCAGTAAATGGATACAGTTTTTTGAGAGTACTTATATGGAGTTGTTAAGTTTATTGAAAACTATTTTGGTTCAAAAGTAGGATATCCTTTTGCTGGATATGATCTTCCCAGGCTGTGTGAACACCTGGCATCTCTCAGCCTTACATTCTGTGACCATTTATGCATGTGTTTAATGTTACAAAGTAATTTCACTGGGACTGTCCCTGTGTAACTTTTGATGAACCAAAGCCTTTCTCATGCTGTGTCCTTCCTTCCATGCAAATCTCTCTACCACGGGGTCATGTGGAAATGTCTTTAAGGAGAGGCTCTGCTCAAGGTGTGCTGCAGGACAGATGCTTGCAGGGAGTCTGTCCTGTGCTCCCTGAGGACCAGGATGGATCTGTCGGCTCACCTGGGAGCTCTGTGCTCCTCTGAGTTAATTGATCAGTAATTTACAAGAGGGAGGGATGTGTGAGGATTTCTGCTGCAGGAAACTCCTGCTCAGGGCAGGATGCTTGACAGATCACAGAATGCCTGGATGGTTTGGGTCGGAAAGGGTCTCGAAGATCACCCAGTTCCAGAACCCTGCTGAAAGGTTACCATTTCCCATTTTACACCTGAAAGGTTACAATTTCCCATTTTACACGTGGAAGGGAGATCCCTGCTCCTTTGTGGTTTACTATGAGAGGGACAAGCAAGTTCCTTGAGCACTTGGAGGAAGCTCCTTAAACCCTCCATGCTTGAGAGATGGGAGCATTGAGTGAAAAATCTGACCCATGAGTCTTTGCCATCTTCTGACCTTGGGATAGCTTTATGTAGATTATTTAAATTGGCTTTGTTCTTTCTTCTTTTTTTTTTTTTTTTTCTTTTTTTCCCTTATGAGTGGACTGCACAATAAGGTAGAGAAGAAAGAAAATGTAAAACCAAACACAGACCTCCACAATGGGTTTGGAACAAGTTAAGTCCTGTCTATGAAATAAAAACAGCATTTGGATTTCTCCTTCTCATGCCTTTGCAAGCTGTGGCTGTGTACACATGCATGGCTATTGCAGCCCCAGAATCACAGTGGATCACTTCAAAGATTAAACTATTATTTTCTGAATTAAATCTGTCATATAGCATCTTCTGGGGCTGCTTTCAGTCATCCCTCAGCATTAAAACCTTGAAGTTAGCAAGTTTTTCCAAGTGTGCAAGCAATTATCTTTTTTGTTTGGATGCTGTTTAAAGTGGGCGCTTAACTTCTGCAGCATGGGAGAAGTCTTGTCTCATTAATTTTTAGCCCATGTCTACATCACACACACAGTTAAAAAAGGGCCATAGAGAAGGGACTGATAATTTATTTTCCCTCAATCCATCCCTTGAGTTTCTGTTCATTTCTGTATCAGAGAATATAGAATTGTAGATATTGAGCTCCTTCTTTCTCTATCAAAGCAGGATTATGATTATAATAGAGAAATGACCGCTGATGAATAGGTAACTTTATCAAGATTGTTTTCATCATGTTGCTATGATGAGGAATAATCTGTAATTAGGAAGTTGTGTTGAAGTTTTTAGTCTGGAATCATTCCACATCTTCTCTGACAGTCAGGTTTATTAAGGTCTTAATTTGAGTTTTGCATTTGCCCCTTACTAAATCTACACCTTGCTATGCTGCTATGCAGTGCTGAGTATGATCATTTGTTATGTTCTCCTTGTCTGTTAGGAGATGACCCAAGACAGGAGTGTGAATTCAGTAAACTTCAGAACTATGAAAAGGTAAAAATCCTTTATTTCCAAGTAGATATGTTTTGGAAACCCTTTGTCCTGGAAAGTAACAGGAGATTTAATTTTTTTTTTAATTTAAAAAATACCTGAATCTTGATGACTATTAGGGAAAAAAAAAAAAGGTTAATTTTTTTTGCTATTGCATGTTTAGTGTCATCACCAGCAGTGAAATATTTAAATGTATTTTAGCATCTGAGCTGTCACCACCAGCTATCCCACACAGAGACTTCAAATTTCCTTAGGCAATCATTTGAGATTCTTTGCAAGATTAGGAAAGCAATGCTTTTTCTTGGCTTACATACAAATTTGTTCCTAAAATTTTGCTTTTTTTAAACTATGGCATCTAGAATCTTGTTTTCATAACAGATACTGGACTAGAGCTCCTGTGAAGGCCACAGCAGAGGGGGAACCCAAAGTTTCTCTCCAATTGGTCCCAACCTTTGGACCGAGGATTCTGACCATCCTGCTGGGTGTCAGATCCCTCCCCTGCACCTTTCTTCCTCCTGGGGGCTGTGCTGCTCCCTTTCCACTCTCCAACAGTAGATGGGGATGCTCCATTGACAGAACAGATCCTCTCTGCTGCCTCACAATGTGATGAAGAATTAATTGTGCTGTTATTTAGACTTCAGACAGAAATGCAAGTCCCCATCCCAAAGACTCTGATGCTTATCAAGCCACATCCCAGATTATCTGAGCTCTGCTGTGTGTGTACTGTGAGGCAGAAACATGACAGTTTAGAAATTGCAATCTGAAGAAACCTTTGCATCTTTTTTGTGTTTGTTTTTGACTCTCATTATTCTGCCTGAAGGAATTGTGTGGTGCATAGTGGCCTTGGCAGCTGACTGCAGGAGCTGGGAAGCTGCACTTTTCCCAGGGAGTGTCACCATGCATTTTTCAGTGCCACCTGTCTCATTTGCAGCAGAGATTGATGCCTTCTTGCTGGATATCCTGGAGGAGGGAGTGACTGGCATCACAGCCCTTTTCCCACTTCAGTCATCGTGAACTCCTACTCAGTGTGACAGGCAGAGCTGAGATCTAGAGCTCAGGGAGGGGCAGAGTTTAAATGGTCAAAAGTGTTTGGGAATGAGGATGTGGATGTGACTGTGGAGGGTATTCAGCTCTATAACTGGTGTTCACAGACTAAGCTGAAAAACTTCTTGGCCATGTTTCTGGTGAAGTTGTTGTTGATGCTGACAGGAGCCTCTGTGGCTCTGAGGAGCACCTTGGGTTTGCAGTAGCCAAGCTGTTCATCAAGCAGCAATGGGGTCTGATACACTAGAAATTGTTTTCTCGTTGGGGTTTGACCCAGGCCCTGAGCCCTGAGCTGCTCTCTTGCTTTCCACATGGCCAGGATCCTGAGCCTGTGCTCCAGAAGAGCAGCGTTTGGTCTTTGCTGATACAGAAAGTCATTTATCTTCTTGTGTCTTGCTGTGCAGAGCAATAAGGGTTTCAAGCAGGCAGGGCTGCTGGTTTCTGGAAAATAAGCAAACAAACTCCACTTTGCAAGATTACCATTTCCTCTTACTATTTTTGGAAGCGTTTATTTTAAAACCCTGAAGTTAATATCAGGAATGCCAAGCAGCACTTAAAAGGAGGAGGGGTAATGGGGCCTGGGGAGGAGGGAACTAGAGGAGAGCTTATGTCACTGAGTTTTCTTCATGTAATTGAGTTTGTTCTTTAATCACAAAAACCAGTCATTTGGTTCTGAAATAACTGTCATTGCAGTACACCCTTCTCTCTTCTGATTCCTGCCATTTTTGGCAAACACTGCATTCAGTACAAAGGCCTTTGCAGAGTTGTTAATCATGTTTGGCAGCCAGGCTGCACTAATCTACTGCCTGGAAGCAGAGAAAGTACTATCTTGTGTGTTTTGAGATGCAGTGATTAAAGCTCTTTATACCTTTGTTGCTGCAATGAGAACTGCAGGAAAAAAACTGGATGACCACAGGAAAAGCAGAGCTCCTCAGCCCTTCCTTCCATCCTGTTAATCTGTGCTGGGTTGAAATGGACACTTTCTGTAGTTTGTGGGATACAATTGATGCCAAGCACTGGGGAAGTGGTGGCTGTGGTGGTGTAACACAAACTTCACAGCAGGTGGATGGGAAGGGCAAGACTTTGTACACCTTGCCTAGGGGACCTGGTGATTTTGGGATTGGGAAGGAGTAAGAACTTTCCTGGCCTGATTCCCATCAGGAGTTTTGAAACAGGATTCCCTGTTGAAGGCAAATAAGATGGTAAAGGGATCAAAGCCCCTTTGTTTCCCTCCAGCCCAGTGGCCACATCCTTCATGTCTGCATTTGGAATGCGTCAGGCATGGAAAAGTGGTGCCAGCAATTCAGAACTTGGAGCCAGCAGAAAGTGGCTGCATGTGTGTGCTGTACTCCATCAATCAGGTCTGCACAGATGACAGGGCAGCAGTTCACGTGCAGATAAAGTCATTCTTTGGCTCTGAACACCTTCAAATTTCATCTGTACCTGAAGTTAAAGCAAAGACATACATCAGCTGCTCTGCACCTGACAAATGGCTCCTCCCTGTGCAGAAGGAGAAGCTAAGTGCCAGCTCTGAAAAGACCTGCAGTGTCTCAATTCTGGGTGCAGATTTTTGGTCTAACTCTGTGACCCAGCATGCAGGGAACAGGAGCCAGACCCCTGTTTACAAATGGATTGTTTATGGCAGACAGACCTGTGGTGATTTTTCACTTCATTGGTGGTCAGCACATGGATGCTGTGCAGGTGATGTGGAGCAGAATAGTGGTACAGGATGTTCTTGGACAGGAACAGTATGATCCATCCTTCAGTTTTTTATTTTCCTTCACCCCTTTTTTATTCATATACCATGCTTCTGTTGGGCACCTCCTGAGCAGGTGGATTTTAAATGAAGTTTTCCTATTGCCAAATAATTGAACTGAAAGCTACTTGGGTGTATCACTCTTGTTTTGTGGAAAAAGTGGTCTAGGTAAAGGTGCTTCTGACTGAGTGTTTAGCTTCTTACCAACAGCAAAGAGTTCCTTAAGGAGTGTCAGCAGTTACCTTTTGAGGCTTTTTAATACAGTAAGAAATGGCACAGGCAGCAGATTGGTTTTCATTGTTTTAAACAGTATTAATTTACTGTCCTGAAAACACAATAGAACAGTAATGATTCAGTGATCTGCAGTGAAACTCAAAAGAGATTAAATTCCCTTTTCTGCTGTACATGATGACATTGCTTGTTACATCACACAACGCAAAAATGGGTCTGAGGTACCTCTTGAATTTGGTGTAGAACACAGTGAAATTAGTGTGTAAAAAGAGCTATAGAGAGGTCCAGTCTTAATCTTAGTAGCTGAAAAACCTCTGTAACAGCCAATTTTTTTAATGACAAAGAATTTTCAAGTAAACTGTTTAATGAAAACAAAAATTGTTTATGAAATCACATTGATTTCATTTTCCTGCTCAAGACTTCTAAGAGTTTTAGAATCTATTTTGTTTGTGTTTCAGATTTTTCTGGGATAGACTCGTTATTCCATTTCTTTTCTCTAGTTTCTGTCTTACGCTTTTGTTCTCCAAGTACTTTGTTTGTACGTTCTTATTCCATTAAACCTGATGGAGAGATTCTGTTTTGAATCATTACTTGCACTTTTGTTTCTTCACCTTCCTTCCTTAGAAGTGGGCTAGGTTCCATAGCTCAGGGTGGAAAGACATTGCCTATGTTTTTTTTTAACATTGGATTTGGTTTTTCATCTGTTTCTCCCTGTTAGCCAGAGTGTCATGAGGTTTCACTGGGGATTTGCATGCCAGCCATTAAATTCAGATTACCAATTGCTGAGCATTGGCCTTGGATTTTTTGGTATTATTGCCCAGACTGGATGCTACCCCTGAGGAAATGATCTGGTGCACCACTGAAAATGCTGCACACACCAGCAAAGCTCATCACCCTTTAGAGAACCAAGGGGGGCTGAGCAGCTGCTTGTGGATGCCATCCCACCCTGCATTCCCAAGCATCCCTGGGACACTAGGATGCAGCAGCAGGGCCACAGGGGTGTGGGAGCCTGCAGGAGCAGACGCTGCTGACCCCCAGGGTTTCATTTATGGGATAATGCCAGTGATGCTTTTCCTACATTCCTGCAGCTCTGTCTGGGGTGAGCTGTCTCCAGACAGTCCTGACAGCTTGCTCTGAATTTTAAGATGAAATTGTAGGGGTCATCTTTAAATGCTGAAGTGTTTCTGTGAGTTTTGGTGAAGGAAATAAGAATGTTCACCAATTCTGTAATCATGGAAGAGAGGGGGAAATGAGAGGGATTAAAAAAGCTTTCCTGTGCTTTACCCTGCACCTTTTCTGATGATGATCTGCACACCTTTCCAGAAGATTTAGGAATAAAAATGTTCTTTGGTTCCCCAAACTTTGGATGTTTGCCCAGTAGGGCAAATGCTTGTATCTGAGGGTGAGGAAGAGGGGAAGCAAATTGTTCACAAAGTTCTCAGTTAAGACTCAACCAGCTGAACCTGGAGAGTTCAAGAAGGTGTAAGTACCATCTTAACAACCATCCAAAGTTAAATTTTGTCTGTTTCCTACATCAAACAAACCAGAGGAATTCTAGTGTATGGCCAGAAAGCAGAGCTAATGCAGGCATCACTCCCTCTTAAGAAAGGGTAATTTTCGTACTAAATCCTGTTTTTTACTGTCCTGAAGTTGTGCAACCAATTCAATATTTTTCACTGCTGCTGCACTTTTGTGACAGTATGTCTTAAACTGCAGTCCTGAACTGTTAAATTCTTTTAGCCAATATATTTATATTTTCATTTTATAGAGTACTTTTATAACATGTTGCAGCAGCAGTGGCTTCACCTGTCTGAAACCTCTAAACTGAAAAAGATGCAGGTGGTAGCTGGCATTCCCTGATGAGGAGAGGTACTTTGAAGAGAGGTGAAGTGAGACTGGAAGGATTCTTCTCATCCTGGGTATATCCAAACCAGGTAGAAGATACTCAACAGTGAGCCCTTGAGCTCCCCATGCACAAAATTGTATGGCTAAAATAACACCTTGGAGCCTCCTCTCTATCTGGCTCCTTACTCTGGTAAAAGAACCCTACATTTAAGAGGGCAGTAGCTGTTTCAGAAGGTCCCTCTGCCAATTTTTTTTTCCCCTGAGCACCATCTGAACCACGGACACGTGAGTCTGGGGAGGAGAAAATGGATTTACAAACTGCTGACTGTACATGCCAAGGGTCTGTGGTGATTAGTTACATCCTCACTGCTGAATTGTCTTGCTGCATCCATAGCTCCCAGTGGGGAGTGGCTGGGCTCTGGATGCTTCAATCCCATGTATTTTGATTAATCAGGAGTGTATCTATTCCCACTGAAATCTGCCACTGTGGCTCTTGCTCCCCAGATGTGATGCAGAGGTATTTAATATCCCTCTCAACCAACTTAGTTGTTGAAATAATGGAAGAATTTGCAATTGCTTTTGATTATTTGAGGCCTACAACTATCTTTGGTCCTACGCCTTTATCTACAAAGATTGGCTTTCACATGCAAATCAGATCATTGACTGAGCAAATAATGACTGAAAGTCCAAATTCTATTGTTTGCACAAACACCACTTGACATGTGAAAAATTTAGAATTGTATGATGTACAGCTGAGCCTTGTCTCCTCAGGCACTCGAGTGGAAGAAATCAGATTCTGAGAGGCACCACCATGTAGAAAGAATTTTTTAGTTTCTAGTGTGACTCACTCTGGTGATATCCTCCATGATAAATCTTTCCTGTCTGCTAAATTAGCACATGGGTGATATTCGTTAAGTCATGGTGTCCCAAAGACTCTGCAACTGGCTTCCAAGAAAAACTAATTTTAGCTCAGACATTTCTGAAGACTCAGAAGAGGTCTCCTGGTCTCCTTCATCAGGTCTTTCTTACTGTCTTCCAGAAGGCAACCAAAATCTGTCTTGGATGAAATTAGAATTTCCCTTTACCTCTGTTCTTACTGGAAGATTTTTCAGAAGATCTGATCTTTTTTTTTTTTTCCCACACATTGAATACATTTTTATTGTAATGCAACCACAGAAAAGTACAGTTTCAAGGTGTTGCATCTAATTGTCAGTTTATTTTGCATGTAAATTCCAGTATTTCAAAGAGTGCTATTAAATATTCTGAGTATCATTTAAAATATTTACAATTCTCTTAGCCAGATAAGACACAATATTTTTAGTTGAAGATACTCCCCAGACATCTGCTTTTTTCTAGCCCATATGGTGGAATGTGTGCCACATCTCATCTGTACGTTATGCTGTACAATTGCTGCCAAAAAGGATTCTAAGTTACTATCTAAAGCAGAGCTACTCAGTAATTTGGCAAAAACCCTTTCCAGAGCTCTGTCTTTCGTAATCTCTGAGCAACCAGACACCAGTTGCTCACAAAAAAGACACAAAATCTGCCCATTTTTTGGAATAGTGTTGGAACGTGATGGAATCATTAGTGGTGTGCTGGTTTAGTACAAGACCCTCTAGAACAAGAGGTTATTCACAGTCCTCCAGCTGAGGACTGTGTATCTGTTCCACCAAGGACCCTTCACCAATGGATATTTTTTGCTCTGGTCTTATTAGCATAATCCAAAGGCTGCAGTGAGACTCTCTTGGTTACTACCTAGAGATTAAATAACAGCAGAAATGTGTACTGGTGCTGTTTTGTTGCTAGAGCTACAGCTTTCATATTTTCTCTGCAATGTTTTGGGGAAGTGAAGTTTGGTTGAGGATATTCTCCAATTAAACTGTAATTTGTAAAGTATATTAAATGTGATTTGTAAGCTGTATTCTGGTATTTCAGCTAGATTTAAATGGTAGAGAAAAAGAGAGAAAAAGAGAGAGAGGGGGAATCACAGAATCCTAAAGGATGAGAATGGACCTTAAAAACCATCTAGTCCCAACACCCCTGCCGTGGGCAGGGGCACCTTCCACCAGACCAGGTTGCTCCAAGCCCCATCCAGCCTGGCTTTGAACACTGCCAGAGATGGGGAATCCACAGCTTCCCTGGGCAACCTGTGCCAGGGCCTCAGCCCCCTCACAGTAAAATAGTTCTTCCTAATATCTAACTTAAATTTCTCCTCTTTCATTTTGTGCCCAACACTCCTTATCCTATCACTGCAGTTCCTGACAGAGTCCCTCTGGTTTCCCTGCAGCTCCCTCAGATTCTGGGAGGTGCTGTGAGCTCTTCTCCAGGCTGAACAGCCCCAACTTCCTCAGGGAGGGATTTCATAGGGGAGTTGCTCCAATCATCTTATCAGCTTTATGGCCTCCTCTGGACTTGCTCCAACAGTTCCATGTCCTTCTCATGCTGGGGACACCAGAATGTCCCAGACAGTTCTTTATCCAACAAGTAGTCCATCCATCAAATCCATGTCTCTCCAATTTGGAGGCATAATATATAAATATAAATATTTATAGATAAAATAAATTTAAATATAAATATAAATATAAATATAAATATAAATATAAATATAAATATAAATATAAATGTATGTATGTATTTGAAACCCTTAATTATGTTAATTCTTGACACCAAGAATTGACACAATGAGAATTCTGAAATTTGATTAGAGCCTGGTGACATTCCAAGTTAGTATCCCAAGTGCTGGTGGCCTTTGCTCATGCCAGAGGTAGAGGTGTGTGAGAGTGGATGTACATTTCAATGAGAGCCTAAATTGCTCAGGGCATTGTGCTTTAAAACTCCTGTACTACAAAGTCTGTTCTGCAGTAACAGGGGTCCCTGAGACTCTCATTTGAGCTGTGTCACCTCTCTGTGGTCTCTGAAACATTTTGAGCAGCTGTGTAATGTGTGCATCAAATGAAGTGTTCTACTTTTACACCAGAGTATGTTGTTATTGTGTTAATCACCCAATACAGGCTTCTGGTTGTGTTTAAAATCACTGCTGGAAAAGTTTCTGTGCCTGCAAAGGATGGCTTCTTATAAGTGCCTTCTTTCTCCTTTCTTAAAGATGTCAGCTTCTTCACCATCCCTATAGAGTTAGCTGCAGCTCCTGGACAATTAATGTAGAAAGATATGTAGGATATTAGCTCAATAAACTAATTTTTGATGTATTGCTTATCAACTGTGGTCTACTTAGTTTCATGCATTTGTTCTGGAGGCAGAAGGTGTTTACATGCAGTCTTACTGCAAATGATATTTTCCTGATCTGTTGTCTAAGCCAAAGATGATGTTTGCAGCAGAAAGACTGCAGGGAAGAGGAATCAAGCTTTTTAACAAGGTGGAAAAATGTAGAAGATTCTCTCTATTTTCATGTCCTAATCTTGAAAGACGTGAAAGGAAAACACCATCAACCTGCTAAAACCCCATTTCAGTTTTTGCTCTCCTTGCCCCTTTCCATTTGAAAGTTGCCTATTCCTTTCCCACCACTGAGGGAGAGGTGTGAAATGCTCTTTAATTTTGTCTCAGTCCTGTGAGTGAATCCTGCTGCTGGAGCCTCTCAGTTCAGCTGTTCTCTGCTGCAGAGACCTTACAGAGTGTCTTTGAATTGTTGTCCCTATTGCCCATCTGTGACATTTACTTTCTCTTGCTATGATTCTTGTCCCTTCCCACTCTCAGCAGAGGTGGGTGGTGGGGAATAATTGCACCCCTTTTTATTTAGGTTTTGGTGCCTTTCACCAGAATTTTTATAGACCTCTTGATATTCTGAGGACCTGTCTTTGCCTTTCCCAAGTGTATAATTATTCTTGTTATCTTTAATTAATATGTGCATGTAGGTATATCAAATTAATTCCTTCTCTTCCTTTGCCTTATTATAGCTCTGCAATAGGGGCAGTTTTGTTATTCTCTTTTCTATATTTGTTATTCTTTCTCTGTTTGGGGCCTCTCCATTATTGCTTAAGGGAGAGCTTGTGCTGTGAGGAGGGTTTGCTGCTTTTTGGTAGGGTCAGCACCCCAGTTAGAGAGCCCTGGTCAGCGTGGTTGGATGGCAGGTTGCAATGAGATGCTGTTCCACCAAAATCTGACTAAGAGAATCAAAGGGAAACAGCAACTTTTCAGCTCTATTTTTGTTGCAATGTAAGTTTTATTCACTTCTTGTATTCAGAGTATGATTAAGACCTCAGTGGTTTTAGAGAACAAAGCAGATAAATACTTATCACAGAATGATGGAATGGTTTGGGTTGAAAGGGACCTCAAAGACCATTTAGTTCCAGCTCCTCAGTCTTGGGCAGGGACAGTTTCCACTAGACCAGGTTGTGTACAAATATATATTAGTCCCTCAATTCAAGGAGCCATCTGCGGTGCTGTGTTCAAGGGACAGCCTGTGGGATATGTTGAACTGGAGCATTCTGATCATGGTCAAACACAACTATAAACTTCAGAAGTCAGTGCCCATTAAAAAGCACAAAACAACCCAGATTTCGGGAGGGCACCTGTTCACATTCTTGTGTCTTATTGGCAGACAAAGGAGCTGGACTGCAGAGAGTTTCTGTTGTATCTATGTTGTTCCCCTTTACAGCTCTCCACAGGGTGTGAGAGAGCTCGGAGTGGTGCTGTCGCTGGGAGGGGATTCTGCTTTCCTCTGCCAGCACAGAGGTGAAGGCAGCACTCACCCGTGGGCAGAGTGGAGCACCCACAGCTTGGCTAACGAGCCCCAGTTAAAAACCTGACCCCATGTAACCCAGCATGGGCAGGAAGGGTAGGAAGCACAGGTGAGGAGCAAAAGGACAAAAGATTTTGAAGTAGCCTCTTATGCAAATAATGCAAAAGCCTTTCACTTGCCTATATGAATCTTGAAGAAATTAGCATTTAATTTCTATAATTAGCCTTTCATGCACTCCAAGGAAGCAAGTGTACACTTACACACTCATTGCTGTTTCTTTTAAATCTTGAAGGCTTTTCCACTCTGTTGCTAAGGGGAAGCAAAGATTGGAGTCAGAGAGAAACAAAAAGCAGAACCTGCTCCCAGGTGTTGGTGAATCATCAGGGAACAGAGGTTTTTAATAATGTCTAAAGGAAGGCATAGGGGAAGTGTGTGGGTGTAAATTTAGTTTTCCCGAAAGGTGCAGAGCTGACAGAGCAGGGACTGCTGTCCAGTGGGTGCAGGGGACCAGAGGGGACAGGGCTGGTGTCCTCTCTGCCTGAGTCACCACCTGGGCAGGACGGCCCTGAGCATCAGACCAGCACCCTTGGTGTTCCTTTGGGAAGAGATGGCCTGAAGAGAGTCTGTTTAGCACAGAGAAGAGAGGGTTTTTTAAGAAAAGAGAACAGGCCATGGAGGCATGAAATCTTAAATCTCAAGAAAATTGATCAAGGTTTTCTGTTTCCTTAATTTCAAAACCAGGAAGATACTAGGGGGAGCAGTAAGGTAATGAATAAAAAGATGAGAATTGGAAGACATTCTCCCACATATGTTGATGATAACTGAATCTCTAGAATAAACCTAGGGACTTTTATACCATGAATTTCCAAAGTTAGTACTGTCTCTTAAATGTATATTTCAATATTTGCACCATAAATCTGATCCTGAGAGTTGCATTTTTAGTCCTGTGGCTGAAATTCCCCTGTCAGCAATTGATGCAGATCAAATGTTCAATTTCAAATATGTGCAGCAATCCACAGATCAAAGATTGTGCATGAAAACCTTAGCAAACAGCTAAGAAAAAAAATTCTGTACTCTGCTTGTAGGTAGCTGGCAAACAAGAAGAGCTGGGGGGTGGAGAATGACTGGAGCAGTTTACTATGAAATATCTACTGGGATGTAGTTTGTCATCTGTGGCTGAACATTATAAAGTGCTGCTGCAGCCCTGCCAGTAAAATACTGGTAGTGGAACTGCTGCCCAGCTGGAGCTTTCTCAGAAAACAGATATAATTACTTAGATTCTGTAGTCTTTGGACATTGATCATGTCAACAAAGACGTCCCACAATTATTAGGTGCCAGGTGATCTATGTGACTGTTCTGTAAGATGCTCACACTTCCCCTGCTGTTCTCTCAGCAGCTCCTGCCATGAGCCTGGGATGTGCTGAATTATTTTATTCCAGATCAGAAGAGCTGAGCTGACTTGAGCCCTTGCCAGGGGTTGGGTGCATCACCTTCCAAGCCATGTTCAGCCACCACTGCAGCCTCCTGCTCCATGCATTGTGCCATGCAGGCTCTTTTCCTCAGGAAGGGGTTTTCCTTCCATCTACTCAGTCCCTTTTTTGTGGAATCTGTGGCTTGATCCAGCTGGTGGTAGCACCCAACACACATCCTGGGATACCTTCTCTGCACCAACCTCCCCACAGAAAAACTGAAGGGAGATGAGAATGGTTCATTAGGAGAATTGGACCTCAAGTGCTACTGAAGATCAAATAACCAAGCAAGATAAAGGACAATAGGGAAATGAGAAGATTTTAGGATGATCCTCTCTTCCTCAACCCACTGACCAAAAAAAAAAAGTTTATATTCTTTATATTCTATATTCTATTGACTAAACCATCACTTGGAGAGCGAAGTGATATCCCTTCATCTAGAAGACACTGTAAGAATTAAACAGTAGCCAAATATCAGCTTGGTTAGTCAATAATATTGCCTCTGACTTTCTCCTGAAACTCAAACACTGCAAAATTTTGCCGAGGAGATTATTTTCTGCCCTGTTTGTTTGGGGATTTTGGAGCCTTGTTCTTTCACTTGCACACAGTGGATGACCTTGTCTTTGTCCTTCAGTTCTGCAGCAGATAAACTTCACAGCTTTTAATACCTGTTAGGGTTTTAGTGTGGTGTGCAAGCTTTCCTCTTGTGGTATGACTGCAATAAAAAGTGTCTTCCATTTTGAAATATTCTGTTAGATTAAGGTTTTAAAAATAGACATTCACTTTCTTCTCTTTTTAATGTTTTTGGTATGATTTCCTCACCCCACTGCTCTTCTTCTCTTCACTGAGTCAAGACTCCCCAAGTATTTTCCTGGTGTTTCATCTTGGTTCTCTGAACATCATTACTGAGTGTGATGCAAGCTCCAGAAGGTTGTTGATTATTTTTATTAGTGTCTTGAAGCTCATCAGTGAGCTGCCAGGCTCAGAGCTGCAAATGGAGCCATTCCTTGTGAAAACTTTTTAGGAGGGAGAGGTGTAAGAGCAGAGTCATTCCTCCACATTCTAATATCAGAGATGAGAAACCATTTGTCTTGCCTGCTCCTGCTTCTAACAGTCCTGCATATTCCAGATAAGTCAGTAATTTAGGACTAGAAATGTTACCTGTTAATGCCATCTGAAGTCAATGAGGCCGACTGAAACTGTTTCATCTAGAAACATGGAAAATACAAGAAAAGCACCAGGAAGTTACTGGTGCTTGAAATTTTGTTTTGCTATCCCCTGCAAACAAACACAAAGCTTGATGATTCAGTGCATCTGCAGTTTCAGAGACATATATTGGCGATTAGAAAGGGAAAACAACATTATACTGCTATGCAAAGCCTGCAGCAGGCAGGAATGTATTCTCAGACTTTCTGTGGGACATAAAGAGGTAAAACCCAAGCAATGCCTCATCAGCTTGGATGAATTTGATTGTTCAAAAGCATGGGCCAATTCAACAATAGGAAGGGCTATTTGAAGTTCATTATGATAAAGTTCTCAAAAAAGAAAATAGTTCATAACAAGACATTTTATTCACTTCTGTCTGTGACTCCTCCTAGAAAATCTAGGAATAGATTATCTAGAGAATGTGACTGGTATTTTTCTTGCTTCTTTTTTCCTTTGCCTTTTAAAAGCAAAGCATGTGGGAGTGTAGGAAGAACACCTTCCACTTTCTCAGGCATTATTTCCCTCAAGATTATTATGACAATACCCTGGCAGTATTTTTGTATATGTATATATATGCACCTTGAATTGAAAACACCAACAAAACCAAAACTAAAAACAGAATCTAATATTCCAGTCACTTGTTAAATCTAAAAATTAAAGCTAAATTCCCTGCTGGGCCTGTGCTGGGAACAGAAAGAGTGGAGCACTGCTCAGAGGGCAGGATGACAGTGAAGTCACTTGGAGCTGTCACCTCCACCTGGGCAGGGCTGAAGGACATGTCAGGGAGGGGGAGACCTGAGTATCTGCCTCTGCTTCATACTGGGGGAAGGAGCTGCTGCTAGGAATAGTTCCAACATGCTTCTTACAGAGCTCCGTGCTTTTAAAAGCTCTGAGAGAGCAGCAGTAACATGTAGCACAAGGAAGTTGCTGTACACTTGCTGGTCGTGCTCATGCTGCTCTGTCAAAAGGGCCCATCTGTGTCCTAAAAACCAAGATCTCTGCCTGTCTCTGTCATGGATCCTTTGGAATGCCCTACCAGGTGCTTCCCCTGGCAAGTTCAGGATATTCAGAGCATCTAGGAAAAGTCACACCTGTGTTCTGTAGGATTTTCTTTCCTTCAGTCTTGGTCTGGTCCCAGGTATTGTACCAAGCCTTGTGTCTTGACCCTTCCTGCCACTGAGTACCACTCTAGCAGGTCTTTTATTAAAAAAGCCTCTAAATCACATTGACAGGCATTTATTATTATTATTACTGTTGTTGTTGTTAATGTGGTGCCACCACACGTTCAGGCCCCAAGCTGGTAACCTATTGTATTCACAGGGACCCTCGTGGCAGGGAGGAGTGATGAATCTGACTCCATGTTCTCAGAAGGCTAATTGATTATTTTATGATACTATATTATATTAAAGAATACTAAACTGTGCTATACTAAACAATACAGAAAGGATACTTACAGAATGCTAAAAAGATAACAATGAAAACTCGTGACTCTTTCCAGAGTCCAGTTCCAAATTCAGATCAATAAAAATTAAGCCCCTGCAGTAGTCTTCTGTTTTGTTTTCTTTTTACTTAGCTCTATTGGAAGGACTTAGAGGATTAATTTCTCATATGACTTCTTTCTATTCAGGTGCAGATGAGCAGAACCAGTGACTGCATATCTTGAGTTCTTCATCGTTTGAAGCTGAAGCATCAGATTTGGGAGTTTTTCTGGAAGCTGTGTGTTGGGACAGTCAGAAGCCTTGTGGTTATCATATAAATGATGGAGAAACTGCTATGTCACCCATGTGGTTGCAAGTTTAGGCCAGGCCAAATGCCCAAAATTTGCTTTCTCTCAGGCTCTCTCCAAGCTGTAATGAGAATTTTTTCCTGTCCAATGTTTCTGCTTTGATTTCAGTGGTGGATTTGTAAATCTGCAGGACCAGAAGGAGAATTACTGACTGTCTGTTCTGACCTCTTCCTCAATAAAGTTGATAATGTTTCCCAATCAAAACACTTACATGACTAAGCTAAACCATTATTTTAAAAAATAAAACTAAATAATCCTGTCTTCATTTTAAAATTACCTGAAATGGCAAATCTGCTACTTTAAAACTTTGGAAATGAATAGTCTGTCCAAAATTTTAATATCCTTGGGATTTAACTAGGTTTTTAAAGCTACTTTTTACAAGCCCACTTTCAAGGTTGGATAAAAAAAGCCTCACAACTCCCACCACGAAGTTTTGCTAGACTTACTATCTACTTTCAGTCTTCAAAGCATGCGTGGGTGGTGATTGATGTAGATGTATTGCAGAGTGAATATAATTGTCAAAAATGTTAAAGCTCTTCGAATTTTCTGTTTCTATAGAAAAATGAATCTACTCCTTTTCTTTGCCATGAAATGCTGAAGTTGTTATGCAGTTGTCTTGTTTATGGAGACTGAGAATCAACACATGTTGTTTTGTGAAGTTTGGGTCTGATTCCCACACTAAATGTGTTGTGGTTTGTCCAGAAGTGGAATAACAGTGTTCCTTGCTGACAACAAATACGGATTCATATCTTGTTCATACATGTAAGATGATTTATAGGTGCATTACTCACACATCTTTTTAATTTGTGCTTTAAATGTAACATCTAGTGCACATTTAAAATATGTAACTGCTAACTCACTAGCAGAAATATTTATCACATTTTATTCTGTAAGACTGAAATTTATTGTCATTATTTCCCCTTACACCAAGTGGTGGAAGTTTTTATTCTCTACAAAGAGTATATGACACTTCACTTGAGGTGTTGCACCATTTTGTCACCTACTTTTATGGATACTGAGGCTCCCAGCCCTGTTTGAGGTAGACACCCAGAGACAGCTCCCAGGGACGTGGTCTGTGCCCTGGTTACAAACAGAGCAGACAGAAGCAGTGCAGAGTGGAGCAGCTTGTCTGGCATCACTCAGGAGATCCAGAAGGGAGCTGGGATCAGGGACAGTCATCCTGCCATGCCAGGCCGGGCTGGGCATGATGTACATGTACATTTGTGATGTACAAACCTGAGACTTTCCAAAGAACTGAAGAGCACTCTATTAAGAACAAACTCTGCTGGCAAAGCAGTAAATCAGGTGGTCTCTGAGAGTGGCAGCTAAGCAGCAATGTTATGATAGTTAATTATTATCAAAGTGAAAAAAACACCAGTTTAAATTAATATTGTTTTAACTGTTTAAATGCTGACCTTGCAGCAGTGACCATGGCAGTCCAGAGTCTTAAGTATAATTTTCAGACTTATCTGCAGAGTTGTGTGGCTGCCAGCTGGTGATTATTTTCCTTGCAAAGCATTTTGTGTGCACATAGGAAAATATTGTTTGAGAAAATTTGGAGCAGCACTTTACCAATTTCTCTGTGTATCACAGGAAATATGTCAAAGCACAAAAATAGCTGCCACCAGAGCACTGCTCCATCCTTCCCTGTTTGGCTGAGGCTTGCGTGGGAAGTTAAGCTACAACAACAGCCTCCACCTGTGGTTATCACTGCAGCTCATTTACCTACAGGGACACTGATGAACTTGGAAAAGCAGCAACTTTTTGTGCTCTTTTTCTTGACCTGAGTGAGTCTGTACAACTAATTAGTGAATTACCACAGCTTCAAAGAGAGAATTTTACTTACCCTGAAATACACCCTTTTTGAGAAAGGTGTATTTAAATTTATAAATTTAAATATAAAATTTTCTTGAAGCAGTGAATAAATTGAGAGAACCAGTATTTTGTTTTATCAGGTTATAACTGGATAGAAAATGGAGGACTTTGGTAAACAGGGCATTCTGGAATCTGAATGGAAGTTACAAGAGAAACAACTGGATATGAGGCAATCCTGGAGATTGCAGGTACTGGGGAAAAGAAGTAGCAAAGGCCACAGACTTATGGGAACAGAAATCACATCGCTGTTAGGTTTGACCTTGTATATTAAGCTGTGGAGGTGAAGGCAAGAGCTAGGCTTCTGAATTTAAATAGACACGATTTCCCCAGAATGAGGGAACTGATGGGCATATATAATTGTGTGGTGCTACTGCAGGGTCACCATGGAGGCAGGGAGGTCAGGCTGAAGGTAAGGCTGCAGCTGCTAATGGCTCAGCAGAACCTGTTCTTGCTGGAAATAAATGTTTAGAGGGGCTGCAATGACTCTGTCTATTAAAGAAATTATGCATGCAAACTATGAAAGAAAGCAAGGCTTATAAAGACTTAGGGAGGGCTCATGGTGATTGGTCAGAGACACAAAAGTGGTTCCAAAGAGGGATGAAAAGAGAAAAAAGAGAAAATTTTACATACAGTCCATAAAATCAGTTTGTTTTTTTGGTGGGTTTTTTTTTTGTTTGTTTGTGTTTTTTTGGTTTTGTGTTTTTGTTTTTTTTTTTTTTTTTTTTTTTTTTTTTTACTCTGGAAAAACTGGTCAGAAGGGGTGGTATATAGATTGGTTACTGCATATTCAAACACAGACTGCAATGTGTTTGTTACAACCATACTTGCTAAGGAGTCTTTCAAACAAAGAGACAGGGAAATCCTGAATTTTTTTCTTATTTGGAGTAGACTGCAATGATCCTGGGAAAATAATTGTACATTCTCATCATGACATCATCTCAGTACATGGAAAATGCTTTTATAGCATGCTGAAGATTTGCCACCAAAATACAAGGGCGTTACATCACATCTCCAGCAATCTTCAGCACTAGCAAGGTACAGTTAAACTTTGGGATTTCTCTGAAGGATCTTGTCTCCTTCCCTCTTTTTCTTTGTGATTTTTTTTTTCTTGTGTTTTCTCCTTGATTTTAGTGTTTCCTGCAATGTGGTGTCATTGGGGGTGCTTGAGTTTTAGTTTTGATCAACAAGCTCGTGACAATGTCTGCTCCAAAGGAGAAGTGTAACCTCCATGAATATTGTCTTGTTTTGTTGTTTTATTGTACCAAACATTATCCAGGGGTTGTGGGGTGGATTTCAAAAGAATGAGGTTTTAATGGTCACCATAACTTGTGGGTTCCTCATTAAATTTTTCATGAGGTGATGTGTGATTTATTCTTGAAAGGATCTCTGGAAGTCCAACTCCCTGCTCTAATCAAGGGTGGGTTACCTCAGGTTGCTCAGGGTCTTGCCAAATACAGTTCCAAACATCTCAAAGTATGGAGACTCCAGATTGGGCAGCTCATTTCAGAGTTTCACTAAACTCACAGAGAAAAGATGTTTTTCTTCTCTTCAGAATTTCTTTTTCTTTTTTTTTTTTTTTTTTTTTTTTTTTTTTTTTTTTTGGAAGAGGAGTATGGAGGAGTTTAACAGTTGGCTTGCAAACAAAGTTAAGTTAATAGAAGAAATAACAATTGATCATTTTTGAGTATATCCATAGCAAGGAAGAAGACAAAGCTGTCAACAGGGTAACAGATTAGAAAAGATACATGAACTTTTTGTCAGCTAAGCCACATGCATAAGTAGATGTGTATATTTACCTTATTAAATTTCTGTAAAACTTTTGCCAATTATATTGATGTTAATTTCTTTGCACCAATTAATATAATAAGTTATTGTGAGCTAGTTAATGACTTAAAATCATGCTTTTTAAAAGTATATAAACTGGAGAACACGCAGAATAACAACTTTTTCTTCTTGGACCTTGATCACGTGTGTGGATGTCACATCCAACCTAACAGTAACAGAGGAGGAAGTTGTGGTGTATGCACCCACAATGGAATTACCATCCTGTCCATTTTTTCTTGTCCTATCTTTATGCACCTTTAAGAAATATCTGACAGTAACTCCTGCTAATAACCAAACAAGGTGTTTGCATTTCTGAACATTTTTATGGTGAGGAAATGGAGTCCTCATTGAGGTCACCCGCAGTTTTAAGTGTGGAAACACCGAGAAATCTGGTCATGACCAGGCAGTTGTGGCAGCAACAACTCCTGCCTGGTTTATCTCTGTTTCACAGTATTTGGTATCACAGTTAAATTGTGTTATACCTCAAGAACTTAGGTTAAAGAAATACCCCAGAAATGCCAAAACAAAGCAAGGGTAAAATGTGTATGGAAACTTGGCCTTTCAAATGCATTTTTACTTCCCCCAATGGTGGCAGCTGAGATATCGGGATTTTATTCTATTTCAAGTCCCTCTCAGGCTTGTCAAATAATCCAGTATTTTCCATATTTAAAGCATTTCAATTTTGAATCCATCAAAGTCCTTTTGAGTAAGAGGGTGTCCATGTACAATATCCAGTAGACATTGGTACATAATTCCAGTGTGCTGTTAAGAGTAAGTTATTAACTAGGCTAACAGAGTACTCATAACTGCATAATTTAGACCTGCGAAGCTCTAAATGCAGAGATTTTTTGTTTCTTAAAATTGCATTTTAGCTTGTAATTAGTGTCTTCAAGCAACAGAAGGGTTTTTTGTTTTTCTCACCCTAAAATCTATTTTTCCTACCGGCCTACTTATAAATAAGTGAAGCTTGATAAAATTGTGGCATTTGCAGACAGATTCTGGGGAAGACATGGGACATGAGATACACATTTGGAAAAATCTCAAGAAAGGTTGCAGGTGAACAATTACACACAGGGAGATGTTGGAGGGATCTTAAGGCAGAGAAATAGCATCTGTGTGGGAAATTGTATATATCTGGATGCATTTACTGTGGAATTGACTGCAAAGATAAGAAATTAAGGCAATCACTCTGTTCGTGATGACAGCCATCATCAGTACCCTCCTTTCTCAAGCTGCTGAAGCAACAGTGCTATTAGCAAAGCTTTTTTTATTCATTTATTGTCACCATCATTTATTTGACCTTTTCTGGTTTTATTCTTAAGAGGAAACAAAGGAGATAGAATTTCAAAGATTTGTCTGTGATAAGTGAGGGATGAGGCTGGGATAAAGATGAAGGAAATAAACCAGGCAAGAGAGTGTCAGGTTTCTCCACTGCTGGTGTGTTTTCCTGTCTGCTTTCCCCTTGCTTTGCACAGCAGCACAAGAGAATGCTGTTTTGTTGGCTCTGGATTGTAGTACTCATGTTCAGCTTCAAGTCTTCAGTTGAAGAGGTTCAGCTATCCTCTTAGGGCTCTATAAGCAGAATCTTGAAACTGAATTTCTTGAGTTTGTTCAGTGTGTTGCAACTGGCTGAAATATCCAAACACAGTCCACTTCAAATACATTTATTTTCTTGTTGGTTAAAGCTGTACTAATCACAAGAGAGGTGTACCCAGGCAGGTTCAATGCTTTCTGAACCAGCATGAAATCAGAAGATTTGGAGTCAACGCTTTGCTCTTTAGCCCTTTTGCAGCCATCCCCAGGCACCTGGCTGACAACAAATATTGCCCTCAAGTTTGCTGTGGGAGATGACTCCTTCACTAGTGCCTGTGTCAGGAATCTTCCAGCTTGGAAAACATTGTGCTTTGCCTTCAGGAGAAGGGAACCTCCAGGTCTAAGGCTGCAGGTATCCTCAGGCCTTGCAAGGGACACTGTTCCTCTCCTAAAGCCTTTCTTGGTGCTGTCCCACCTGAGGGAGGTTTTACATCGTCCTAAGCCCCTTATTGCTGGGGTGCCTGTTGCCAATTCCCTGACTTCTGGACTCAGGCTGGGCCCTCCTAGGGGGCTTCCTTGTCGGGGGAGACCCTCCTGGAGTGGTTTTGTGTCAGGAAAGAGAGACCCACTGGATTTTTTCGGTCTTCAGGTTCTTGTTTATTGTTATCTTATCTAGAGTTTTGCATGCTGTCCACACCAGGCTTAGCGCACTGGAAAAGCACCACAAAAGCGGCTAACAATCTTTTGTTACAAGGTCCTTTAAAGCTAAACTATCCAGTTAAGAACTGACACCTGGATTATTTTCCCTTTTAACCCAATAACTGATCCCAAAGAGCCCTCAATGCAGACTTTTCTGCCCAATTACAAAATGCCACCCAAACCCAGGAAGAAGAAGGAAGAAGAAGCATGAAGAAGAAACCCAGGACAACAGTCTGTGCCCTCCATCTTGCTTCCATTTACAACATAGTAAAAATCCCAAAATCTAAATTTCTCATAAAGTGATACAGCTACACTACTCTCTATAATCCATTTCACACTTTTGTGGATTCCAGTCTATCTTGAAGTCTAGGAAACTTTCTCCATGAATGAGGGTCAAAGTCAGCGCTCCCCTGGGGGTCAGGGCACCCCAGAGCAGACAGAGAAATATTCCTGGTGCCTGGGTTTCCACACCTTATGAATATCAGCACAGGCAGCTGGGTGGTCTCATCCCTCAGAGCTGTTTTGTGAAGCAGCACTGACCTGCACCAGCTGAGGATGTGACCGAGTTCTTCCAAAGCCCCACCTCAAACCCTCCTTGGTAACACAGCAGCAAACGCGCCCACTGCGATGAAATCTCCTCCTCCTCAAGAAAACATATGCTGAGGTTTGTGCTTTATCACTTTGAAATAAGATTTTCCCAACTTTGCTAATTAGCAGTGTTGCCCAAACATAAGAAACATATGGCTCGTGCCGTGCTGACTTGAAGGCTTTGGAGTTTCACTTGGGAATAATTAAAGTGATTTTGATTTACTGGCATGATGAAGTACGAGCCACTCTCATTTGGCCTTGTGTCTAGAAGCTCTGAGACAGTGAGGCACCTTAGCAGGAGAGTTGTAATAATTAACACGAGCCAGATTGTTATTATTGGGAGAGCTTTGTTGCCGTTAACAATCATTTGTAATTATCAAGAGGCTTTACATAATTCTTGCTAAAATCTCATGTTTACCTGTCGCTGGAACCTCATGGTTAGTTCAACTTATTTTAGACTGAATGCTTGAGGGATTGCAAGGTTTCAATTCGACTTGGAATCATGTAGCTGGTTGTAATGAGAAATCACTCCTGCCAAATGAAATTCTTTCCTTTTTTTTTTTGCTGATAACACCAAGGAACAGGCTGTCCACTGCAGATTTTGGGAGGTATATATTTATCTCTGTGTTTTCTTTTGAAAACAGATGTGCATGGAAAGTGCATATTTCTTCACTGAACAAGTGAAAAAATTCAATACTAAATTTTTGACTAAGATATTCAAAACCAGGTCAATATCTTCCCTGGAAATCAAAAACTAAGAGATTCTGATATACATAAAAACTCAGCTTCCTCCTAGGAACAAATTAAGGCAGAATTTTTATCAGCATGGATAATTCACTCTGTGCTCCTGATGCTCACCATGAACTGCAAATAAGTGAGCTTGTTTGCCCATTATTGTAAATTTTACTCCTCAGTTGGCTGTTTAACAAAAGGTGTGTCATCTCCTGCAGGTTACTTAATATAAACACAAATTCCTCTGAATAATTTGAAATTAAACTGTGTAGTGTGGGTAGTGGATGTCATAAATACACGCTGCTTATAAATATACACCTCTTAGAAAATGCAGAATAAATAACTGATGCCAAAACCTTTGTTTAGAGGCAAAGGGTGTGAAAACAATGAAACAGGAAGAGCTTGAGCTTCTTGATTGAGAGTTATGCCAATTAATTTTCAAAATAGATAATTAATTTCTGGACTCTGGACTCTGGTTCTCTGGACTCTGTTTAATGTAAGCTTCTAGAGATGCCCTAAGGTGTCTGCATCCAAATCTGCACAAGTTGAAACTAAAGCCAAGCCATGGTTTCGTTTGCATTCAAGATGAAATCTCAGGTGCTTGGCAGGCTCTGGTGAAGCTGAACAAGTGGAAGCATGCCTGGAACCAGAAAAGTTCATGAACACTTGGTTAGATACAATCTGATGGGGACAGCTCCTCTTGAAGTCTTCATCCTGCCCTGGAACTGAAATTGTTTTTTTAAAGCTTTGAAGTTAAAATTGTTTGACTTTTTCTCTCAGGAAGTGCATCTGAATTGTGTCATCTGAGCTATAGAACTTGCTTAAGGTGCTAAAAATAGGACTTTAGGGGACTTTTGAAAGTTTTAAACTACTTAATCTTTAAACTTGATTTCTCTTAATTAATAGTAGAAGGTTTCTTGGCTTTAGATACTGAATCTTCTAAACTGGTGTAAAAATCTTACCTCATAAGTGGAAAGCTGATTTTAGTCCTGTAAATTACTGAATATTTCATGTGTGCCTTTCAGAAAACAGATGGAAATATGCACTTTGGGAATGTTCCTGTCTAATGCAGATGAGTGACTCCAAGTAATGTAGAACTGTCCTTTTTTATTTTCTTGGAGGTAGAGGAAATATACTCAAATCTAAGGTTTTCTTGTTTTATCTTATCAGGGCCAAATTCTGTGTTGGAAAGAGCTCCTTCTGTTTTCCTTGGCATAACCTACTCTGCACAGATGTCACCTTCCTGCTTTTGACCAGACCACAGAACCCAGGGAAGAAATTTCTTCCCCATCCTTGCTGGCATCCTCAGGAGGCAGGTTCTTACGACTCTGATGTGAGACGAAATGGAACAGGATTTTCCTGGAGTGGGGTGCTTTGTTTTTGAGGAAGGCCAAGTCAATCTGTGCTTGAAGAATCAAGAAATCTTTAATTTTGTGTGGGCAGTTCCCATGCAGCTCCCTGCTCTGGTGGAGGGCACTATAAAAACTTTGGTGCCTAAGTAATTTATGATTAGTAGAAAACTGTTGTGTTTCATTGCTCACACATGTTCTACTCAAGAAGAAACTGTAAAATTGATCTGAGGCCCATGCTAAGTGTGAACCTTTGTCTCTCAAAGAGCAAAGCTCTCTTTCAAAAATGTAATGCTGAGTGTGACGCAGGAGTTGCCATGGAAAAATACATTGAGCCAATCATTCATGATTTATTTATAGCAATTAGAATGCACATCCCAAGATCCAATAGTAACTTTGATTTTGAAAAAAAATAAATCATCCAGACAAAGGATTGAAGCATGTAAATTGTTGGGAACATTTGTGAGTCTGTATGGTTAATATATTATTTAAAAAATTGACTATGTATGTTCCTGGACAGAGCTTTGAAGTACAAGTGCTGCTGATATTTTCTTCTACATTTCTGCTGCTGATAATGTTATTGCTGTTGTCCTATACCAACCATCTGTTCAGTGTCTATTTAATTGGTATAGTAAATAGCAGTTCAAATTGAGATTTTTCTTCTAATCATCTCTTTTGGAAAACATTTGTGTAAAAACTAATGCTTTGGAGAAATCTGTACACCTGTATTTTGCTGGAAACATGGTGCCCAAGATCCTTAGAGCTGGATACACTTGTCTGTGGTGCTTTAACCACTACAGGCAGGGAATGCCTCCCTCCTGATTGCTTCAGATTGCATTCAGTGAGAAACCTTTTATTTATCTGTTTTGATGAACATTAACTGTATTTTGTTGTTGACTTTTTTGTAGTATTGAAAATTCTCCACACATGGAGAGGATCTCAGTATCCAAAACTGTGGATGCCCCATCCCTGGAAGTGTTCAAGGCCAGCTTGGATGGGGTCCTGAGCTACTTGGTCTAGTGGACGGGGTCCCTGAACCAGGGGTGATCTTTATGTTCCCTTTCAACCAAACAATTCTATGCTATCTGCTTTATTTTGGGGCAATTATCAAAATCAAATAACCAAACCCACAAGTTTTCAGGTTAAAGTATTTCTATTTCTCGAATGAGTGTGGACTCTTCAGGGTTTGCTTTTCTTATTTTTCTCCACCAGGGACATGTCTTATGGAGACTTTTACTCTGTTAGCAGCTAAGGAACTTCTCTGGAGTTTATTGCCCTTGTCCTTCTATGATTATGTGGCTTGCTGAGTTTCATTTCAGTTTGGCAGTTCGTGGAACTGTCAGCTCTCTTTGATGTATGTCTCCCTCAGAGGTTAAATCAATAATGTTTTAAGCTTATCTCTTGCTCTCCATGAGGGCAATGCTGGAGGAATTGTGATTTTTAAGCTTTCATATTTTGCACTGACAATGTAATGTTGAGGAACAAAATCCACCTTAACGAAAATCTGAAAGCAATTATTGTGTAGCTGGTTTTAATTGACCTGGAGTTGATATGAAGAGCAAAAAGCCTGAGTTTTCAGTGCTGTGGAGCTGGATAGGGAAGAGATTTTTCTGGTCATACTTGTACCTGTCTTATTCTGCACCAGTTCCATGAATCAGTGGACTCCTGATGGGAAAGGCTGCCAAAAAAAAGGCTGCTGGAGCTCTTGGGCTTGTGCTCCTGAGCTTGCAATCAGTCAGGATTCCTGGGAGAGGCTGCTTAGCAGGAAATGTGCCTTCATCTGCTCCCAGCTGATCCCTCATCTGCTCCAGCTCCTCCTTCCAGAGGGCTCCACAGCAAATGTGTGAGGGATAAGGTGAGTTAGGGAATGAGAGAAGAGTTAGAAGACAGAGGTTTGGGTAGGGATTGTCAGGAAGCCCTTCCACAAAAGAGAGAGGCTGTCAGAACTGTGCTGGCCACACCAGAGGCTCTGAGGATCTGCCCTGAGCTGCTGCTTGGGGCACACAATGCTCTCAGCTGGGTGAGGTACTCATCCCTCAGCTTGATTTCCCTTCCTTGATTTGGCCACAGGCCAGTAAAGAGCTGCCTCTGAAGGGGTTTGGTGTGTCACTTTGTGTGCCACAGGCTGTACCTCACCGTGTGGGGCTTTCTCTGCTGTGAGCAATAATTTTGCAGCCACAGAGAGATGTGAAATACTTGTGGGGTCTTTCTGGCAGGAGCTGTGTCTGTTGAGAGAACAAAACATCAACAGTGCTGATGCTGAGTAGAAGTTATACCCTATATCCTATCTGCAAAACTCTGAAGCTTCACAGAGAAACAAGCTGACAACCAAGAAATTTCTTTTCCTGCTTTGCCACCGGGAATTACAGCTCCAGCTGACTGGAAGCTTCCTTTGTCTGCAGGCTGCAAGCGTGGCAAACGCTCCCCCATCTTTATTAGTACAGCTTTCACCTCCAGTAATGTAGAGAAATGCCTGGGGTTGGGATGGCATTTTGAGCTGGGATTCATCAGCTTCAGCTGGTAGACATCTGCACTTCAAACAGACTTGTTGTTGAGGCTCCCTTCAAAGCTGGTGGAGAGAACTGAGTATATTTAAGAAGTGATTTATTTCATACTATGACAGCTATCCAAAATCAGTCAGACCTATTGAACCTTAGAAGTTTCTCTTCCTTCACTGGTGAGAAAGGAGTTTGGACAAACAACTTTTTCTCTGTCTGTTTACATTTTGCTCAGTTAATCTAAACCTTGCAAGTTGTATTATTTATATAAGCAATATTTCAGTCAAAGGAGGCTAACATCTCACAGAGGCTAAGCTGTTCTCTGCTTGTTTCTTTTGTGACAAAATTTGCTGGCCACAGATTCTTGCCTTGAGAGAACTGCCCTTAACCTTTTTAGTGATACAGACACATGGACTTGTGAATATTTGCAAGGATCAGCTGTATGGCTGCTCAACTGTATTTTCCTAGACAAAAGCTGACAGGTTTTTGTTTCATTTTTTTGCC
The DNA here is from genome assembly GCF_017590055.1 of Onychostruthus taczanowskii. Lineage (NCBI taxonomy): Eukaryota > Metazoa > Chordata > Aves > Passeriformes > Passeridae > Onychostruthus > Onychostruthus taczanowskii. The sequence continues at coordinate 34,850,605 of NW_024496525.1, read as the reverse complement.
CTAGAGTGAACACTTTCCAAGGTGTAGCTGTCAGCTACCTGCTAAAGCTGAAGAAACAAGAAATGTGTTGACCCAGCCAAGCACAGGCCTCACTTGCATGCCTGAAGGCTCTGTCTCCAAATCAGCTCTGAGACCATCTACAATTCCCATCCCTCCCATTTTAGGTTTATTAGGTTTTTTCCATGAGTCTTTCTAGTCATACATTACATGTTTACGTTTAAAACTTCTGCAACCAAACATAAATATCTGGGCTGTGTGTGCCCTCCTGTTCTTGTGCTGTGGACAGCTGAGGCACGTGGACATTGCAGTGTCACTTTCTTGTCCTGGGGAGGGCACAGCACAGTGCTGCAGCCACCATCTCAGGGGTGGTGGTGCTTCTCTGCTGGTCATGGGCACAGGAAGAAAAATGCAAACTTAAATTTTGTTCTTACACTGGTGAAATCAAGAGAGCTCAGAGGTTTACTCTGCAGTAAATGGCAGGTTAAATTGATAAATACTGAGATGTGTGATGGAGAGGGACTGTTCATTTCCTGGCTGGATTGGAAAATGCTGGTCAGCACTGGGGATGCACCTACCCCAAGGGATGCCTTGTGTGCAGTGAGTGATGCTGAAGAGACCTCCTTTCCCTATGTGGCAGAAGTGAAACTTGTGCCCTCTGAATCTCCTCTTAACTCATTTGTTCCTTCCTTCAAGACTGTCCTTGAGGAGGTGAGACTGATGTAATTCTGTCTGTCCCCAATCATTTCTACTGATGGGACCTGGAACAGGAGAGGAGTTCCTGACAATGAAGCCAAATGTATGCTCAGTAGTGCCCCTCAGCATTTTTTCCCACCCTAAATATGTTCTTTGAAAATTACGAGGCTATGAATGGTGAAGGCATTTTGCTTTGTGTGGGAGGACTGTGCATGTGAAAAGCAAACGTTAATAATTCATGAAGGGTTCATCTCCTAATGGCAGGAGGGTTTCCAAACCTGAGGCTATCACAGGGGTGCCAGTGTTGATGAGAACTAGCAGATTTATGATCTTCCTCCCCTCACTGGCAAACAGGGAATCATCAGAAACGAAGGCAGAAGTCTTGCAAAGGCTGATGTGGGAGGCAGAAATAAAGCTGTTGAGGAGCTGAGCTCATGCACCTTTGTGTCTGCTGGGAGGTCTCTCTAGTGAGCTGTGGCAAAGCAGGGATGGACAGATGCCAACCTCACACCCTCCATGGCTGCACAGGGAACTCCTGCAGCACCCACACCAGCAGCTCACATTCAAACAAACAAGGTGATCCTATCTGTGATTCTGGTCTTCCCATGGCAGTTAGGAGACAGTCAGGATAGGCCAGAATTGATACATTCTTGGAAGTATTACAGAGCCCAGTATTCACCTCTCCTGGCAGCAGTGCAGTGTCTGGGCACTACCCCAGTCCTGGGCAGCTGCCAGGAGTTTTGGCAGGGTTCAGTTGCCCGTTGTGGATTGAGTGATCCATGCCCTGGTGTTGGGAAGTGCTGCTGACTGTGTGCCTGCTGTCTGTCCTGGCCCTGCCAGTCTGCAGAGGTGGGCACATTTGCTTAGGTCATAATTCTTTGATGCTGGATTTTTTTCTTCATCAGTGCTGGAGTGACTTGTGACTTTTATTTATGGCACTGTAATCTTTGCGCAATTACCACTGTGCAGATTTGGAAACATGCTCTGTTGGACAATTCTCTTCTCACTGCCAGAAGCCATCCCAAATCCTCCTGAGTGTCTGTTCTTAATTATTTCTCCATCAGCAAGTGCCTGCTTCCTCCTCTTCTCTTTCTTCAGCTGGAGGCATGACTTCATCTCATCCCTTCATCTTTCCAGATTGTAACAGGGCTTGGATTGAAAGAAAATTTGGGGAAATTTTAGCTGAGTCTGGCCCAAGGGTTGAATTAATTTTGGAGCATGCAGTGCTGTGGAACCTAGAAAGCAGCAATGAATGCCACTTGCCACCTGACCAGGAGAGGAAACTAAAAGGCTCCAGCAAAAGAGCTGTTGCCACAATGTGTGCATTCCTCAAAATCATTCAGGGCAGACCAGTGCCCTGCTAAGTTTGATGTTTTCTTAAATTGGCAACTTCTTGCTATTTTTAAACAGTATAAGCATTTCAGGAGGGTGTGAGCCAATGAAGTTGTCTGTATAAATTAAGATATCAAACAGCTCAAATATCTCTTCTAAACTCACCTAGGTTTGAGTTAAAAGATGAAAAGCTGGAAATAAACCCAGAGGCTTATTTTGTTTATTCAACAGTAGCCCTTAGATCTTGGTTTATGACTCAGATTTCTATTCCATTCCGTACAAATCCCCAAGGTTGGCAGGAGTGTTGATCTGCTGGAGGGTAGGAAGGCTCTACAAAGGGATCTGGACAGGCTGGATCAATGGAGTGAGGCCAATTTTATGAGACTCAACAAGACCAAGTGCCATGTCCTGCATTTGGATCACAACAACCCCAGGTACCACTGCAGGCTGTGGGAAGAGTGCTCAGTTTGTGCCAGGACAGGTTTAGATTGGATGTTTGGAATAATTTCTTCACTGTAGGGATGCCAAGCACTGCCACAATCTGCGCAGGGGGAGTCACCACCCCTGGAAGTATTTAAAACAGTGTAGATGTGGCACTTGGGGACCTGGTTAAGTGATGGGCTTGGCTGTGCTGATTCAACTGCTGGTGATCTTAAAGGTCTTTTCCTACCCAAACGATTCTAAGATTCTGTGAGAAGATAATCTCTTCTAAAAGAAGAGTCTCTCTTTTTAAAACTCTCCACTATGTAGGCTATGTATGAAACTTCCTTCAGGCAGGAGAATAAATATTCCCATATGGTCTTAAAAAAGCCCTCAGCACTTGCTAGGTCACCCCAAAATCTATCCCAATTCTGGATGTAAAACTGTGCAAGCTTCACTCTTAAAACCTGAGGTTTTAAGTAATCTATAGGCTTGTAAAGCATACAAAATAGTAAATGAAGCTAGTGCAGTCTCTGTGAGCCACCTTATTTTGGTTGATGAGACAACCAAAAAGAGAGAACCATTGGTTCTCTATTAGGAACCAACATTAACTCGTAGGAATGTGACTCTGGAGAATCCCTGAGAGCCCAAACTGCAGCAAGTTCACATCACAAACAGGGTAAATTGCAAGCCTGAGCACAGCTCTCTGCCGGAGCATTAACTCTTCCCCCCAGATGCTTCTTGTGGGTTGGGGCTGAGTCCCCAGCTGAAAGGAACAATGCACATCTAACCTCTCCTGCCAAACATGCTGCAAGCATGAGAAAGGAAATCTCTCTGGAAGTATAAATTCCTTAGTGTTTCTCTGCTGCACGGGGAGCAGGGGTGGAGGCTCTTTGCCAGCCATGGGCAGCTAAACTTGATGAAGGGGATCACTTACTGCTGTGACACGACACAAAAAGAGCATTTCTGCCCCAGGTCCTCTGTGGCCTGAGCTGGGGTGCTGGCTTTGTAAATGTTTGTAAATTCTTGTGGCTGCTTCCTGCAACGCTCACCAGGTGATGCAGCACAGGGAGAGGCCCGAAGTTTTTCTCTAGAAGGCCTTGGGGATCTTCCCTTGGTGGGAGGGAGCGTGGCAGAAGCTGGGGTTTGAAATCATAACCTGACTTCTGGGCAGTTCAGGGCTTTTGATTAATCTGAGAAATAAAAAGGAGAGCAATGTGAGTGGCATTGAAACTGAGGACAGATGATTTAGAGTTGGTGAGATTGAGAAGCTGACCTGCACCTAAACTTTTTGTATCAGGTTTTTCCTCAAAAAACAGGCATAATAACACTTTTCTTTGTTCTTGTCCACCTTTCGGTTACATTTATTTTAAAAGTTTTATGTCAAAAATACCTCATATATGCATTTCCACTTAGCATAATGGAACATGCATAGCGGTTGCATTTCCTATTGGTGCTGCAATACCAGGAGTTTATTGCTCACAAAACCATTTTATTTTATGTCTCTATAACAGTACAGAAAAATCAATGAACTTCTAATTAAGACTTAAAAAGAAACATAGGCTAGTACTTTAATCCTAGGTCAATTTGCTTTTATTTCATAACAGCATAAAAATTTATCTTCTGAGACTATTATTAACTACTTCAGCTTTTGGATACCCACATACAACACTTCGGAAGAAGTGCAATTAAATTATTTATTTCACATCCATCCTGAAATTTCATGAATAAAAATAATAAGGGAAAGGACTTAAAACACTGGTTTTGTACTGAAGGAGGGAAAAAAAGGCTCTAGATACAGAATACATTTGTTGCATGATGTTGTCTTCTCTGTGGAAATGTAAGTACCACATGCTCTTGGAGTGAGGCTTTGCTCAGGAATGTTGTGAATATTTGTGCAAGAGAAAACAAACAGCAAAAGAGCACTTTTTAGTTTTCAGAATAAAAAATGAGAGTGAGTGTGGACTAGTGACAGACAAAGCTCAGTGCTGGTGGTATTTACTCTGGGATGTTCTGTTACAGAAACCAATCTACTGCCTCTCCTCCATGGTACCAAGTTCAGCTCTCAAAAGCACAATTGGAAACAATTACAAATTGTAGAAATAATTGTAGAGCTGCAAATAACCTTATTGGGCTTAAAAATACAGTACCTAAAACTCAAAGCAAAATCTTCACATCCCATTCCTGCTGAGTGTTTCTGTGTCTGGTCATTGGACAGAACACACCTTGCAGAAGGACCTAGAAGTCTCATCCTGTGGTTTCCACCTCTTGCAGATCCTCAATTCTCCCCCAGCCAGAAGACAGGATATGGGAGGGCATCTAAGGGAAAACACCATTCAATGATTTTCTGTACTCAATGGCAAGGTTTTGGAATTTTTCCTTTCTGTTAGTGAAATGTGTAATTATTAAACAGTGGGACTCAAAGAGTTTTGAGATATTGTAGTCCTGTAACAAATCGACTGAGGGGATCAAAACTTTTGGAGGAGTTATGTGTGTACACACACTGCCAAGTGGCATCTGTTGTGCAAGCTTAATTCTGTTTGGAAATGAAAGCAAGAATAGTAATGGTGACAGAATGATGTTTTTCTTCCAAAAAAGATTGAACGAGGTTTGAATTTGAAGTAGGAAAATTAAATCACTGCTGGACTAAAGAAGACCTTGCTGTCAAAAGCATAAGCTTTGGGACCACGTCTAGAGAAAAATTGGCAGTTTTTGTGAATCCCTGGTTTGTGTTAACAAAGCCAGTCTATTATAGTTGGATTGAACTCCTTTACAAGATGTGCTTTGTGGATGATATAAAACTCCTTGAGATCAGAGAAGGAACAGCACAAGACCTTTGTCCACTCACAAGCAGACTATGTGAGAGCTGCTATATTCTTAAATTGATTTTCTGGCAAGCAAAAAGTAAAATTATTTATTTTCTTTTATTAGAAACTTATTGAATTATAAAAGAAGTGTGCAGTGCATTTAGAGGTGTAATAAGTTTAAATTCCATAGGTGAGAAATTTCCTCCCCTCTTGTTATCTGACATGTCTGGTGATAACCTCTGGTTCTGTTCTGTCTGCGTCAGGATGATGAAATCAGATATTGAAATGCCTGGATCTGCTGTTATTGGAACTGATAGGATACAGAGTCCGTAGGTAACACAAAGCTTCCATCTGACCTCCCTAGGCAGAGAATCAGATTTAGGAAAGAATACAATGCTCTGCAAAAAGGTCTCTTGCAGAGCTGGGGAGGGGATGAAATGGATTCACCTATTATGTTTCCATGTTTGAGCATGGGAAGTCTGGGCTTAAATTCAGCTTTCAAAATCAAAGATTAGAGTTTTAGCAGAAAGCTGCTCAGGATCTGATGTGAGCTCACAACAGGTTCTTTGGTTCACCCATTGCCTTAATGCAGGAATTGTATCACATTTAAGCCACTTTATATTGTTCACATAATAGCAACCATCAGGTCAATAAAAAAGTCCCTCTGGAATCTGCCAAACAAAAATGCTATAATTTTTTTGTAGGAACTTTCTGTGTTATAAATGGTGGTTTACACATCAGAAAAGTAGTTTGAGAGGACTGCTGTGTCCAGTTCTATTTTAGAGTGCTGGATCCAGAGCTTTTTAAACAATTTATAGTCCACTTTGACCTGACTACACTTCTGGAATGGCTTTTCTGGCATGCCTCAGCATGGGATTGACAGAAGTAAAAACATCCTTTTTTTCCCCCCCACAGATTTCAAATGCCTCAGACCTGCTGATTGCAGCACAGCCTGGACAGCAGACATTTTTTCTGCATGTTGCTTCTGTGCAAGGTTTGTATTTGAAGTGCAAAGAGCAGACAGCAGCTTACACAGGTACAAAAAGCAGAAGTTTGCCCCTGTTTCTCTGCTGTGGTGGGCAGTTACATTTGTGTTTTATTTAGCTAGTTCCCAGCAGCATTTCTGACAGAGCCAGAAGTGTAAAAATCATGGTTCAGCAAGTGCAGGGAGCTTTGCTTTGCTGTCTGCCTTGTGCTCCTGCCCAGAGGGTCTCCTGAGAGTCAGCAGAGGTGGCACTAAGGATATTTCGGGTGTTGTTGGGAGGAGCTGCAGTTCCCGGGGTAAGCCAGAGTAAGGCAGGGAGAGACAATGTGTAGGTGGAATCAGGACAAGGGAAAGAGCAGTGAAGCTGGGCACTGCTTGGAGCACCCAGAGATGTGTCAGGCCACAAACCTAACTCCAGAGACCTTGGGACACCCTGCAGTCCCATGTTAGCTTTGTGTCTGGGATTGCAGCTCGGCAGTCACGTGTGGTTATCCTCACTTGGTGCTCGGTGGGGTTGGAAGAGCAGGAGGAGTGCTGCTGCCAGCCTGACTCAGAGATTATTGTCCTGCAAGACAGCTCGGTCCTGTCAACCACTCCACCGCTGGAGTCCTGCCTTGTCTCTGTGCACATTACCTGCCCCAGCAGGCAGAGAGGATGCAGCTTGTTTAGGAGTGTCCTGGGCCAGCTGGAAGCCCTGCACCAAACCTCGGGGATGTGCGTGCTGCTCTCTGGGGAAACCGGGCTGCCCCATTTCTGTAAGCCCCATATAAAAAGCAGGTTGCTGAAGGATGTCTCCTACTCTTGCCACTCTCTGCGTGGCTGATCCAGAAAAGAGTGGTTTTGTTGAGACTTGAGTGTTTCTGAAGGAAGGGGTGCATGTGCTTGTGTGTGCGGGGAATAAAAAAAGAAACATCAGCGCGTTCTGACGGAGTCGCATCCCCACTTAACTCAATGGCAGATACCCACCCACTTCACAGGGGTCAAGATTGCAGTATCCTGTGTGTGGGGGATCTGTCAGTAATGCTGTCCTTGTTACAGCAGCAGCTGAACTCCTGTTGGCATAGCAGGCTACGGGGAGCTGCCAGTTAGCAGCTCTGTCACTTGCACTCCCTTCATGCGAGTGTTTGTGTTTGATTGCTATCTTGATTAGCCAAGAAGGCTTCACGTTCCTGGAATGTCCCTGGAGTTATCTTAGTGCTGAAAGAAAAAGAGTCTCTCAAACTGGACCGTTACAGTCTCGCATCCTTGTCTTGGGTATCCTCTTACATGAAGATCAGCCTTACCTTCATCACCTCTCCTCTTCCCCCTCCTCTTAAACCCTGTAGGCACAGAGCCACTCCTGACTCATACTGAAATTCAAACATTTCCAGACTTGTCTCTGTATTAGGTCAAAGTCTTCTGGGTTCTAGTACACCAGAGGAAAATAAGCATGGACTGAGAAATTGCTATTGTGACCCTTGGGAAAGAAAGAAAAAGATGGCAACAACTATTTAACACTGACTTCATATGCAATGAAGTGAAACTCTAGAGCTGTTAAGACTCTGGACAGTTGACTTTGCTCAAAAATTTTTCTGAAGATGTCTGTTCAGACAAACCTCTACAGACAATGGTTTCACCTGTGCACAGGTGCTCTTTTATCACTCTACTCTTCAGGGCTTTGTTGGATGTACTATTTCCAGGACCTTCTTTTGCTTGGTGCTGTACAGACACAATTCCCTTCAGAATTATTGGTGGGAACTGGATGTAGCTCAAGAACGTTCATCCTCCAAACTACTAGAAAATAAAACATTTTCGAAGAACTGCATCCACTGTGGCAGCATGAATTCCTTCAGCAGTGGCTCTCTAACTAATGTCTGCATCCCTGTTGTGGTGGACTGAGTTTGAGTTCTCGCTAAAAACAACAAAATCTGTCATGTTTCTCAAATACCTGATCCATGCACTTCCTTCATGGCCTATTTTAAATACAATGCTGATTTTCTGAGAGAATCTGCATCTATTTTCTTACTTTCTGGTCAAGATCTTGATAAACTTCCAGATAAAGTGATGCACGTTGGGACTCAAAGCTGTTCCTTTCCTGCTTACAGGGGTCTCTTGATAAACTCTTGTGGCACTCCAAGCCTGACATGGACTTTTTATTCTTCACACCCGTGCAACTTCTGGCATGGGTGAAATGTTCCCTATTTTACAGCTTCAGAGTGTTGCCAATAAAATGGTTGTGATTCAAGCTAGAAATAGCAATTTGAAAACTTGCATTTTTTTCAGTTGAAAAGTAATGTTGTTTTTGTTGTGAATGCTCTTCAGCTCTATAAATCTGTTTGAAAAACGGGAAAAGATTTTCAGGCAGCGCTTTTTTAAGTCCTACATAGGTTACATTTTGTCTTCCATATTCTTGCTTCTGCATTTCTTGTGGGTTTTTTTTAGTGGACTTTGTGTACATAGCAGTGCCCCGTGTCACTAAATTTGCCAAACATGATGCACAAGTGCTGCAAAGGTTCCTGACCTCCTACTGAAACTTTAGATCTGAGCTCTAAAGTCACCCTTTCTAGACTCATACAGGCCATTTCCAGTTAAAATCCCTTCCACGTGCTTTCCATTGGGCATCTCTGGCTGCACCTTGGATCAGGAGAACACTTCAGATTTCCCACATCCTGGAGATGTCTCTACTGGCGCTCTTGTCTGTGTATATTTGTTGAGGGTTCTCCCTGATTCTCCTTTGTGATGTGCAAATGATATGCAAATGATAGGTACTGATAGCAATGTTTTAACCACAATAGTGTTTAAACTTGGAGCACATAGCTTTTCTTTATATGAAGAAGGCACCAAAAGCTGATTTTCAAGTTGTAGCTTTGGCTTAATGTGGAAGCATGGAAGCATGTGAAGAAGAGATTGTTCCTTGAAATTTCATAAGGTTAATCTTACTGGAGGTTAGGACTTGTAATTTAAAACTGGCAAAATATTAGATGAACAAACTATAGTTGTTTCTCTCTGGAAAGAAATTGATTTATAAGGAGAAAAAAGAAGTTTTTCATAGTTCATTATTTTACCCCAAAATCTTTAAGAGGTAAAGAAAAGCAGGAACTGAACATTGGTATGACATGGAATACTTGGCAAAAGTAAGTCCCTCTTGATGTAGCTAATGTCTGATAGATTAATTAATGTTAAATTGAGTAATTAGAGAACACAATAAGAGATAATGTGAAGTGACAGATCTGGAATTCAGGCTTTTTTTTCCAAAGGACTATCTTGTTTAATGTGGGATCTTTTTACACTAAATGAAGGATCTTGGTAATATGCAAGATATTGTGCAATATTTTTTCATTATAAAATATTGCTGCAATTAAGTAAACATATTTTAATATTACTGTGACACAAACTAATGCACTTATCCTAACTAATTGACTACTCCATATCTGTCAGATTATATGCAAAATACATAGTTAATAAGTAAACATGAAGATGAAAAGGAGATTTTGGAGCTGTTTCTGAAGATGATGTGGCATCTTGTCTGCTGCTAATCATGTTTCTAACACAACGGGGTTTGGGCTGGAGTTAGTTTAAGCAAATTCTTGTGAGGCTGATTAACTCAGTTTGTTTGGTTTATGTGAAGACACTTCTGTAACAGCTTTGGTCCTGTTTAACAGGCAAGGGGTTATCAGTCTGAGAAATAAGCTAATAAACTGAAGAAATAATTAGATCTTTCTAAGCAGACAGATGGCAGGGTCATGTCCTTTGATACCGAGAATGCCAACAAGCTTGTCTAGTTTTACAATTAGATTGTTTCATCTGATAATTAAAAAAAATACAAAAACAAACCTAAAAATAATAGCTGAAAAACCCAAACAAAACAGATCATGACATAAATCTTAGTGATCTTTACTGTGGCAACATTTTTATCATGATCTAAAGCTCAATAAAGCTATTAGTGGCATCCTAAGTACCAAGCCAGACAGAATACTGGCGTGCTGTTTAAAAAATAAAAATAAAAAGGAAAAACTTCAGGGTTAGGAGAGCTTCCTTCAAAACATAAACTGTTTAAGCTCATCACTTTTAGGAACTAGGTCTGGTGTTGGAAGGCAAGGAGGAGAATGTGGACTGGTTGAGAAAACGTGCAAACCACTAGAATAGCAGCAGAAAGACATTTGCATTTGTGCTGGATTTGGGTGTGCTGAGTTCATAAGAGGACATTGGCTGGGAGGGGGCCAGAGGAAAGTTCAGGGCAGCACTGCTATAAATGAGGAGGGGACAGGAAGGGTTCTGGCCACCTTGGTGTAATCAGAGTTGAGTACAAAGTGGGTTGCAAAGGTCTGAGCAGTACCAAGAAGTGTTACCAATTTTGTTATTGCTGAATGGGTAATGTCTTAGCCTTTTAAATGGGATATTGGTCCTTTTCTTGCAAGACATAGAACCATGGAACAGTTTGTGTTGGAAGGGGCACCTTAAAGACCCTCTTGTCCCACCCCCCCTGCCAAGGGAAGGGGCACCTTTCACTACACCAGGTTGCTCTAAGCCCCATCCAACCTGGCCTGGAACACAGAGATGAGGCATTCACTGCTTCTGGACAACCTCTTCCAGTATCTCACCATCCTCACAGTAAAGAATTTCTTCCTAATCTCTAATCTAAACCTGCCCTCTTTCAGTTTGAAGCCAGTCCCCCTCAGCCTGTCACTGCATGTCTTTGCCAAGTCCCTCTCCAGCTCTTGTATCCCCTTTAGGTACTGACATGTGCTCTAAGGTCTCCCCACAGCCTTCTTTTATTCAGGAAAAAAAAAAACATTTTTAAAAGTTTAAAAAGTGCTGTGTCTGAAAGAGGAGGTTAAAACTGTGGTACTTAATTCACAGAGACCTCTTGGTCATTGGATGAGGTTCAGAAGGGAGTGAAAGGCTGCCACTGAGAAAGAAACATGGGAATGTTTAATTCTTCATAGCTTCCATTTATAGCCATAAGAAACAATATTTAGGAGACATCAAGCTCTTACACACATGCAGTAATGTGATTTTAGATCTTTATGTACCAAACTGCACCTATTTACAGTCTTTGCCATGCATTGTTCTCTACATAGTAGTAAATTTTTGTTTGTAGAACAGTTTATCAAACCTTTCAATCATTAAAATAATTCCCTATGCACCTCAGAAATGTTCTATAATGACTATAAAAAAGCAAAAAATCTTTACTTTCTTAAAATAACTTAGAGTGTAGGAGAAGGTTTGAGTTCAGTATTGCAGTCTCTGCCTTATTTTCACTGATTCTGCTATTGACTGGGTGTAATGGATTCACTTGATACTCTATCCAAATAGATTGAAACAGCAGACTGGCTCAAGACTCAGTATTTTGTTTTACCAGGAATAACATACCAGGGTCTCTCAGTCTACTTATGAAATATGGGAAGTTATCTTTTTAATTGCTTTGGTCGCTACTGTTCTATGGAAAATTAGTATTTCAATGGATTTCACCCAGTTTATCACAATGCCTCTTTCCATATCAGGTTTTGAAATAACACTGGAGATCGAAAAATATTAGTAGCTTTGGAGGGTTGTGGGTGACCACAAAGCCTCTTCCCTTTCTGGAAAGTTAGCCTTTTTTAATTCAATTCAGAGCTGATGGTAAGAGATGTGATCCTCTGAGATCAGGACATCTGAACGAGGTCTGTCTCTCTCTCTCCAGGAATCTGTTTCTCTTCACTGACTATGGATGAAGCTTGGGAACCTTTTCTCCTTGTGCTGACACCAGCCTTTGAGTAACTGCTGAAGACTTCATAACTTTCTTCCTCCTAATGAGGTCCATTAGTGCAATTTAAATCTCATTAAGCTAATTGTAGTCTGTTAGACTACACATCTCTGAAAATATGTTTAAAAAACATGAGGGATGTTTAACTCATCAGCGTGTTCTATGAAGTACTCAATTAATATTCGAGTAAATTTCCCTTGCAGTTATGCTTGTATCTGGAGCAGTTGAGCTGAGGGGATATTCACCATAAAGCATCAGTGAAGTATTGTGAAGTAATTGCCCTTTTCTAGCAAATATAGCAGTGTTCTTCCTAGAAAATTAACCCCTTAGAGTGATGGAAAGATGAAATAATGTTCTTGGAATATATTCATTCAGGGGTGGGTCTATATATCCAAGGTTTGCCTTCCATCAAAATACAAATCAAAGTGCCCTGGCTTCTGGGATCCCTCCCAGATGCATTGACATGAATGCTGCTGTCTACCTGTAAATGAGAGCTTTCCATTTTGGTAAAATGGAATTTCTTTAAGAGATCTCCCAAAGCAGAGGCACCCCAAATTCCTGCTCAGCCTGGGAACAATCTTGGCTACCATCTCAGGCTATATGACAGAAATAGAAGCACTGGCTCTCCTGCGTTAGAAAGCTCTTTGACACATTTGTGTTACTGCAAAAACTTCTCAGATCTTTGTTTCTCCAAAGACATGTCAGTCTCAAGCCTTGAATAAATTCCTGCTGGGAAAGGTTGGATTTGCTCCCTGCAGGCAGCCAGACATGGTGCAGGACCTGTTTCTCACATTGGGGAAGGAAGTGGGGCCCTTCCAGAGATTTTTGCCAGCAATATGCTGGGTTTGGCAGGGCAACCCCAGCCAGCCCTGTTGTTCCTGAGGAATGAAGCAAGCTCTCAGGCATTCAGATCTTATTTCATGCAGGCTTTTGTAGGTCAGAGCTCACATGGCTTTGACTGGGAGTGCACTGGGGCTGTGTGTTCACAGCCTTCACCTGGTGAGGAACTGGCTTCTTCCTTCACCACCTTTTTCTTCTGGTCTGTGTCTGTGCTCTGTCCCACTGGGATCAGTACAAAAAATCAATGTCCTCCAGAAATGGCAGTGCAGATCAGGTTAACAAGAGACACAAATAAGAACTGGTGGGATTTTTTTCTCATATAAATCCAGAAAGTCATCAGTTTTTCCTGTTGAATTTATCACTTCCCCATCCCATCTCACCTGCACTGACACTAAAACCTCTGAAAACACTCACAGAGAGCTCAGACATTAGAAACTTAACTTCTTTCATCCTTTCTTTTCTCTATGTTTTGTAGTCACTTGACTTCCCAGATCTGAATCTTGGTCAGTGGTACAAATCCTCCTTGGGCTTGTACCCTACGGGGCTTGTGAAGTCTGTAATGAATGGAAGTGGTGAAGGGAAGGGTTTTGACATCTGAGGAAGACCTGTGAGAGAAGGCTGTTCTAATTAGTAAAACTTGTGACTAAAGTAAGTATGGAGTAGGGAATGACAGAAGAGACGTTGCTGCAGCAACAAAAGCTGTGCGGGTGCTAAATGTGCTGATTATTAGGTTGAATTCCTTGGAGAAAATGGATCCTAACAATTTATTGCCGACAAAAAGTGGTTTAGATGGAAAATTGAAGTGTAACATATTCGGGTATGTGGAAGTGTTACTTGTGGTTTTCAAAGTGGGAGAGTCACTCTCCATTCTGCTTAGCAATGGGGGAAATTAATGTTGAATTTGGGGGTTGTAATGGGAGTAGAAATTGGAGAGCAATGAAGCTTCCAAAATCAGGATGATAGATTAGTGCAGTGTTTGGTATCAAATCTTGTAATGGTTTGTAAATTTCCAGCAGAAAAAATAGCTATAAAATAGAGTTGTGTGTTTCCTGTAATGACACAAGAAATGTGCAGCTGCTCTCTGCGTTGTGGGAACACTGAGAAATAGGTGGTGGGAGGTGACCCCCACCACCACTGATGTGGCTGGAGACCAAAGAGCAGTAACAGGAGGGTTACTGTCAGCCAAAGCTGTTTTCATTTTTAACACTCCCTCTATTTCAAGAACAAGGATTTTGTTGTTGTCGTTGTTTATTTAAATCATAAGATGCTCCTTGCATCATATCTTTCCATAGAGGAAGAGTGAGAATAAACTATTGACAAAGTCAGTCAGATTCCTTGGTGTGGTACCAGAAAACATCACAAATGAGCTCCAAAAAAAAGCAATGAGGGGAAATATGGAGGGCATGGAGGAGAAACACCCTGTAAAGAAGGAGGAGAAACATCAAAGCAGTTCTAATCTGGGAAGACTGCAGGGTAACATCAGTTTAAGATCTAGTAAGGAGATCAGGCAAATGTTAGGGAGCTTTTTTTGCTCTTTGAGTTTGTTTTCTTTTTTTCTTTTTTTTCCAATGAGATATTTCATCTGGAGAAAAATGGTATATTGGCAACAACGAGGCTAGACTTAAGTTCAGGAGGTCAGGTCCTCATTAGATTTTCATCTTTCAGTCATAATTTAGAGCAGAACTGAATACAAAAAGAAATCTTTGTGAAATCTGTTTGAGAACACACTGAGAAAACATTGAACTATATCTCTTATGATCCAATCAGGCATATCTTCGAAGCAACAACATTTCCCCATGGAGGTAGGAATTGGTATGCAGATCTGCCTGCTGTCTCTTGACTTCATGGCACCGAACAGATGAGTCTCTGTCCTCATTGCTCTTCCTCTGACCTTACAACTCCTGGGTGACTGACTAGAAAAGGGTTTTTAATTCATGCACTCTTGTAGAGAAGGCAGAAATCGGGGTAGACATATCAGCTGCTAAGTGCAGGAGGCTTCACCCTGAATTTTGATTTCCCTGATGCTCCTTTCTGCAGTCCCAGGATAGACCTGTGTCCAAGAGTGTGGCAGTTTAGAACTTGTCCTCTTGACTTCAGTAATAGTTGGCTTTGAGCGTCACTTACTCAGCGCACCAAAGTGTGAACCCTCGCGCAAAGTGTAACTGAGAGTGGGAATTTTGTCCTCTGAACAGCATTTCTATGCACTTGCAGATCTTGCCATCGTGCTCGAGCCCTTTTAGCTTCTGGCCTCAAAATGTTGGGTCTCTATCTGATGCAATGTTGGACCTCAGCTGGGGCATTTCTGACGCTTTGAAAAACGCGATTTGGGTTCTCTCTCAAATATCTTTTGTCTTTTACTGGTAGAGTTCTAAAGAAAAACATCTTATGTAAAAGATACCCCACCTGGATTAAAGGAACTCAAATGCAAGAGTGAGTTCTGGCACATTTTACCTTGGGCTTGCCTAAATTTATCATACCTTTTGCTCATTTCTTTTTGAACTCCAGATTCCAGTCTTTCCATGTTATTTTGCTCCACTATCAGGCACTCAGCTCTATCTGAAATCTTGCCTTCAGAAGCATTAGAATAGGTGCAAAGTGCCAGTCTCTAAAGCAGACACTACGTAATGTGGTAAAACACAATGAGCAACTGTTTATTAATTAAAAAAAAAAAAAAAAAAAAAAAAAAAAGATATGTACATGTGCATCTCACTGCCTGATTTGAAATTTCCAGGTTATAAAAGGACCTGGCACAATGAGGATGTAGTTTTGTTCCTCTATTCCTGTTCTTTAATAATATGAGAATTTGAAAGGTATAAATATGCAAGAATTTTTTCCCCAGTTATTTTTATATCACAAGGCATGATAAGAAAAGATACTTTAGGTGAGGTATTTTAGTAATGTCCCTTTTTCAGTTGTTGATGATTGAAAAACAGCAGCAATAAGGGTACAGTACAAAACTTGTCCATGATGCAGCTTCTAAATAATTACTAGGCACAAGCTTGTCAATGCTATATTAAAACATTATTAAAGTTAGGGGAATAAAATCAGCAAGGGTTGTTTATCAGTTTGCTTATGTATCTGGAACAAGTTGAAACAGACTGTTAAGGGGTTTTCACAGCATGTGGGGAAAGGCTACAGTTCTTTCTTTGGGTGGGCTGTCCGTGGTGGGTTTGCTTCAGCAGAGCTGTGCAGAACTTTCCCTTCTCCTCTTCTTATGTGTCCTTGTCCCAAAAATCACAAGTAGAATGGGGCAGCCTTTCACAAAAGGGAGAAGTCTTTCTGATGGGACCAGCTTTAAAGCACCATTTTCCTGCAAAGGTTGCTTCTCTTCTAAGTAAATAAATAAATAATTTTGCCTAGTTGTTTGACTGCAGTAATCCAGACCATAATGGATGTGAAAAAGAGAAAGCTCGGCTGGAAAGTGAGGAAATGCTGAGAGACAAGGTTTCATGGTTTGATACATTTCCTATCCCTTGAAGAATACTCAATTTATTTAGGTTTAGAAAGCTATAACACATTTAATATACCTGAATATGTAAGTCAAGCAATCCAAAGCTGAAGTGTGGGAGAGAGAATTAAATATAATGTGTCATAGATTTTATGTATTTCGGTATGTCTTCAATATTTTGTTCCCATAATTGTGCTAAATAATCCTTAGTGTGACAGAAATTATACTTTTCAGTTCACATACAGGTTTTTATAAGTCCTGTTTCCCTCCATCTTCCTCCCTTTTCCTTTGGAAATCTGGACAGTCAAAAGAATCTGGGAATGCTGCTATAATTAAATACGGGGTAGGTAGTGTTGTGGCCTTATCTCCTGGCTCTCTCCCACAAGGGAAGCTCTGGGGTGGGATGTGTTTTTGTAGAAAAGACAATGGTTATCACCCTCATGACACAAGATGAGGCACAATTAGCTGCTCAGAGATGGCTGCAGACAGCTGATGCTCCCTCAAGAGAGATGGACTAATGTCTCTTATCTCATGTTATTTGCAAAACAACAGTGTAATTTGTTCATAATGATGTTTTTTCTGATTGCTTAGCTGAGAACTAAGCCTTTCCCAATGGGAGCACAGAGAACTGATTTGATCAACTGTTCCTTCTGAAATCCTGAGGAACAGAAGAGAGTCAGTGCAGCCCAGGCCAAGATGGGCCTTCCTTATGTGAATGAGTGTTTAGACCTTGCATTCTGGGCAAAAATGGGAAGGAAATTCTGTTTAAACATATGAAAATACTTTTGCTGCAAATGTGGTCGAAGAGTGAAACAGATTGCCCACGGGGGTGGTGAAATCTCCATCCTTGAGATTGTTCAGAACCTGACTGGGCACAGTCTGCTCTCCTTGGCCGTGTTCTGAGCAGGGGATTTCAGCTAGAGCTTCCTTCCAGCCCCTGCCATTCTGTGATCAGAAACTCCCCCAGACCAGGAGTGGCCAGTCTGTTCTGTGGGCTGTTTCCAGTCTAATGCCCTGTGGATAAGGAAAGGTGGAGTGAGCCAAACACAGTGTGCACAGATAACCTGCAAAATTATATGCATTAAACATTTCCTTCTGCTAAATTCTCTTTTATCTGTCCTTTAACTATCATTATTCAACCTTGGGACCTACTCCCAACATCCCAGTATGTTCCATCCTTTACAGTGGCCCAAAGCCAGGTGAAGTTTCTATGCTATTTCCTTCTGATTTTGGGATTCAGATCCTAATCTAGCTTTGTTCTCTGCTGGTGGCAAATCTGGATTGTAAAGAGGAGGCATTTTCCTCAATAATGACTGAGTCTCACGCTGCTGCCTGGCTATTCTAAGACAGGATCTGATGGAAACTGCTGTTCTAGGTCTCTCTAAAGGAAAAACCTGGGGGGAAACCTCAATTTTGAGGCAGCTGATGGCACTGCTTGGGACACACAAATTAATCACGCTCCAAAGTGATTTGTCTGCAGAAAATACTGCTGTGCTGTGGCTTCATGGAGCCTCACTGTGTGTGTGCATGCACACACACTTCCTGCCAGTCCAGCCTCTCTGACTGGCAGCTATTTTTGCAAAGCTGCCTTCTGTTTTGTCTCCTGCTTTGCTGCTTTGCTCACACACGTCTCTCGCTGATGCCATCCCTCCCTCTCATGGGCAGGGAGCTCTTCCCCCACTTAGAGCTGCTTTGCTTTTCATCCCACTCCACCATCTTCCCCACCATGGGCACTGCCCTGAGAACTCTGCCTTTTCATTTGGAAGGACAGATTTCCAATTTATCATTGACTATTTCTTTTAATACATAACCACATGCCACGTTTTGGTTTGGTTGTTTTTTTTTTTTTTTTTTTTTTTTTTTTTTTTTTTTTTTTCCCACAGAAACTTCCTTTGCTGCAGCCTTTGTCTTACAGGCACCTGCAAGCTCCTTATTGATTTGTCTTGCCAGCTCTCCCTGTTCAGACTCCACGCTGTCAGGTCTCTGGCTCTGTTTACTTCCTGCAGCTTTTCTCTCCTCACATAAAGGTGAAGGCAATACACCTGTGAGGCCTCTATTGTCAGCAAAAATGGACTTCCACTGTGGCCAGAAGTATAAATATCTTTCCTGTGATCTCATACAAAAAATAAATTTAAACAAAGCCCTTTTATCTGTCTGCACCCAGAAAAAGTGCAAAAACACTCTACTAGTGTATTTTCTATAGCTTTATAAAGAGACTGTTCCTTTCCTTTCCCTGCTTGCTCAGGGCAGCTGAATGAATACCATCCAGGGACATTTAGTGCCCTCCACCCCCTCAGTAGCCATGGCATTAAAAAGAATACAAAAAAGA
Source organism: Onychostruthus taczanowskii (assembly GCF_017590055.1). Taxonomy (NCBI): domain Eukaryota; kingdom Metazoa; phylum Chordata; class Aves; order Passeriformes; family Passeridae; genus Onychostruthus; species Onychostruthus taczanowskii. Next base: position 34,832,026 of record NW_024496525.1, on the reverse strand, counting down.
TAAAAGGGTTTGATGTAAAATGACCATTTGCTTCAAAAGAGCATTGACTGAATAATAGATCAAGCTTCACTTTGGTGCAGTGTTTTTAATAAAGGATGTGCCTTTGCCCACATGTTTCTGCTCAGCATTAACTTGAGAGACTGAAATGTTTGAGTATTCTCTCTAATTTAATAATCAGTGGTTAATTCTCCTCTGGCCTCTTCTGATCCTTCTGCTAGCATGTATTGGCCACTCAGAATATGAAACTGAGATTTAAATCGAGCTCCAAAGCTTTGATCAGCAGACTAGCTTGGGTTTCTGTGGCATAAACTAAAAGGTGTTGGCATTCAAATTCCCAGCTAGAGCAAAACCGGAAGGTGCTCCTGCAGTCCCTGCAGTGACCCTGCCTGGTTCTGGGGACTCAGCTGAATTCTGTGGTAGGGGCAGGGCTGACTCAGCCACACTGAAGTTTTAACTTTAGACTCTTTCATACTTTGCAGGGAGTTTGCCAGTGGTTTAAAATAGAGAATTTGAGGTTGTGCATCTTGGATGGCAGTCCCATGTCATCACAGGTGACGTGTGACTTGTCCCCAGCCCCCCGCCCCCCCCCCCCCCCCCGCACTGCAGGAGTTCTGCTCCTCCTCTCAGTGCACACAGTGCCACTTTGGCTTTTTCTCCTGTTCCTGTCCCATGGAAAATTCCTTCTTTCACCCTCCATGTGAGACTTGGTGAAATTCTCATGCTCCTATCACATCATGACCTCTTCTACTGCCTGACACCATGAGCTGAGCTGCTCCAGGTGCTGCGCCAGCTGAGCTGGATCAATAGATGTTGACCTTCTCAGCCTGAAGACTGATGCTGGTGGCTGCTCTAAACTGAAATTGTACTAATTTCATTCTAAACCTCACACTGGCTTGGCTGAAAGGGGAAAAAAAAAGATCATTTGTAACTCATCTTGTGTTGATTTGCTGTGTGTTAGCCTTGACTTTATCAATATTACCTCAAAGACATTGGGGATGTTTGTTTGAACCTCTGTGAGATGGGAAAGGATAATTCCAGATTTCCATCTGGTTAATTAAAATCAATCCCTGCTCTTCTCAGGAAAAACAAAAACAAAAAAACCCCCAAACCCAAAACACTGAAACCAACGTTTATATTTTTGTAGTTTACTGGTGACAATCTTCTGTACTTGCTGAGACCCAGATTCTTTAGAACCTAAGGTCAGATTTATTTAAGCTCCCAGTTGCTCTCTATGGAAATTTTGCAATTTACATGAAGGACAGTAAATTCAAATCATCACCATCAGTATAAATAGTTAAACCCCTATTGCTTTCATCCAAATTCAAATTCCTTGCTGATAATTTGAGCAGTATACTGGCTTTGATAAATTCCTTTCCCCGCTTTATTTTATCATCATAATTATTTGCTGTTCTGCTTTGAATCTGCAAATTATCTCATACAGTTATATTTACATATGCAATAAAACTGGGCAGATGATTTATTGTCTTGTCAACAGCAAAATAAATAAAACAGTTTGTCAGAGATTATCCCTGAGTTTGGGCAGAGCTGTAATAAATAAATAAACAAATACCTAGATGATAGATTTTTAGAAGGGATAAGTATGTAACAAGTTTGAGGTGCAACATTTGAGCAAATCCACAGCTGTGGGAGTTTTGTCTGAAGGCTAACTCTGAGGTGCTATTCAGACTAGAGATGGAATTCCAATAGGTTTTTCATTTTGAAACATGTGCTGCTGAAATATTCCTCTGCAAAAGGAACACAGCCTTTGAGTTGGAGCATTTGTAGCTTACTCAATAAACCTGTCTGAAAGACACAGTGGATGAAGGTCCATCAATCACATTTTATGGTTATGATAGCAATGTGGCAAAGGAGTAATGTACCAAATAAGTGTTGAAATTGATGGCTGTAGCTTTTATAGGTTATAAAGAATAAAAGCTTGGGAGATGTATTTTTAGCATTGTTGGTAAATTACTTGGGTATTTTGATTGCAAGTATTATGAAATTAGATGTAGAATTATTGGCATGCATTTTTATTTCCAAGAATGTGTAAAAGATGCTGATTGAGAAGACCACCAACCACATGCACAATAAAAATCCACACATAGGCATATTTCTACAAAAATATTCTTAGAGCCATCTCTCATAGTTTCTACAATTTTTATTTTTCTACATTTACTGAGAACCCAAACTTTTGGTTAAAAATATTTTTAATGAAATCAGTTAAGTATCTGAGAGTCTCATCTGAAATTACCAAGGTAAAAATTAACAAAACAAATTTTACATGCTCTTCATTTTGAAGCTGACCCATGAACCTCCACAGCACCTTCAAGATTTGGTGACAAATCAGTACACTCTATTTACTGAACAATAAATAATGCATGAGCAGTCAGCACCCTGACAGAAGTTGAGAAAGACTGTTGCAGAAATGTATCTGTAAAAAAAAAAAGAATTAAAATATGATGGTGGAAGTGATTTGTGAAACGGAAATGGGTCAACAATGTCAAATTACCAATTTCTTCTGAATGACTCACCCAGCCATAGTACTTATAGCAGTGTGCAGTCAGCAAGAAGGAACTGGGACAATAACTGTGGATTTCCTTCCTTTTTCCCTCACATTGACCTAAAATTCAAACTATCCAAAGTACTGCTACAACAGGCTGTATCTTAATACCTCTCCTAAATTTGTCCATGCTCTCTTCAGTCCCCCAAAATCTAGTGGCAGCTCTTCAGGTCAGCAACACCTTTTCTGTTACATCATGTGAGAACATGAAGTTTTCCCTGCCAGAGCAGAGCCAGGTTTGGTCCCTGCAGTGGCGAAAGTCTCCTGTGAGGAATTGTGGTTACCCTGCTGTGCTCTGTGGAACAGGCAGGGCCTCCCTTGCTGGGTTGGAGTTCTGGGTGTGCTAACCCCATGGCCAGCATGTTTCTGAAGATGCCGTCAAACATCAAGTAGGCTGGGAAAGACCTCTGGGATCATTGAGTCCAACCTTTGACTCATCCCCAGCTTGCCAAGCAGAGAACAGCACCAAATGCCACATCCAGTTTTTCCGTAAACTCCTCCAGGGATGGGGACATTTGCCCATGGACCAAAGGAGGTGGTAAAACCATCATGACAAAAATCCCCCTCTATACATGCCTCAACAGACTTTAGACGACCTGCTCTGAAAACCAGCAGCCTGTGGATATACCCAGGTGCAATCAAATCTCACCTCTCCTTTAGGACTGGCAGGAGCTTGGTGTCTGCAGAGGGCAAGTTGGGCTCTGTGGAGTCCTGCCTGGAATGGGAAGACCAGACAAAATATACAAATTATTAGTGCCCCTGTAGTCATCTGCTCCAGCCTGTACACTGCTCATCCCTGTCTCTCCCAAATTTGTGGGGTGTTGCCCATGGGGATCTTGGCAGGTCCTGGAAGCCTCTGCCTTTCGACGTGAATGAATGGTTCTCAGGTACCGGGAATATGGGTGGGTATGAGATTTTTCTTTCTGCTTCTTCTTCTGCTAAGGGTCCTTTGATCTTTCAGCTAGGAAGCCTTACTCTAATAGGCCAAGGTCTGTTTGTTTTGCTGAAGAAACATCAAAGAAGGTAAAGACCTCTTGGGTTGTGTAAGAAATAACTAGACCTGATCCTAACCTTGTATATATGCAATGGCTGATCTGTTTGTCTGGAAGGAATCAACACAGACTCATCAACTTAGAGAAGTGAACAAAAGCAGAGCAGAATTACTGAAAGCAGCAAACCCCAAGCTGTGTATCAGGTGAATCAATTCAAGGGGAGCTGCAGTGAGAAACTCAGCGAGGGGGTTTTTTTAAGTCTTTATGCGCAGGCTGCTGCACTATAATGTCTTCTCCCAACCTGCAATACTTTAAAAATTACTATAGATTTCTTGTAAATCAGCACGAATAACAGTAGTTGAAGGACTCTTTGCCAGCCTTTTTGCACGGTGCTGGAAGTAATCAACTCTGTGTAAAGTAATGATCCTGGAATGCAACATTCCCCTGGGGAATGATTTGTCTTGCCACATTACCTTGCTCATACCCTGCAGGTATGCTTTCCTTAGCTGTGATTGCTTTGCAAATAAGGATATTTGCTTTCACATAACTGCTTAAATGCTGCTGTAAATATGAGCCTGGGGTGGTTGTTCATTCAGCTTTTAGTCTGGAAGAGTGTTACAGCACCAAGTGAGCTGCTGGAATAAGTCCTTCTGGCCCTTACCTGCACTGGCAGATGTGGGAAAGGATTAGAGAATATGAACTGTTTGCTCTTTTAGCTTGCACATGGGGTGAGAGAGGACATCTGCTTTAGTTTTGAAATGCCTTTGCTGTTGGGCAGAGATATTTGCACCCTGACTTGCTCTACTGCACTTCTGGAAGGTATCCTAGAGAGCCATAAAGCTTCCCACAGATATGGGGACACCTTTCCAGGTGCAGGAATGGGCAGCAGTGAACTGAACTGAGCACATGCTAAACACTTTTGCTTGCTGTGTAAGGTGTGAATGTTCCATGGTCTTTATTTGAATGGCAGCACCTTGCAGTCACCGCTGGAACTGAGCCTTGCTAAGTTCTGCAAAGGGGGAAAAGTGGAGTGATAATTTCCATTTACAGCTGAAGAATCTGAGATCTCTGTCAGACCCAGGTAATTTCTGTGAGGTTTTGCAGCCCATACACAGCTGGACTGTGACTTGAACTAGAGATTATAGCAGTGTCTAGGTCTCTTGACACAAATGAAGGTCTCTCAGCATTCTCGTCAGGAGATTTTCTAAAGCACAGAGCAGAGCTACCACTGAAGACTCTTTCTCCTGGACCACCCACACTTTTTTCTAGGTGTGCATGACCTTTTTCTGAGGAATATGGAGCCAGCTTCTGTCTGCCACCTCTGTGCTCTGCTCTGCCTGTTTTGAATGGGTGAGCCTTGAGCTGAGCCAAGTCAGTTCCTGGCTGCTCTTTCTCAGTGTGGCCATAAACGATGCTCAGTGCATGAACAAGGGGAAAATTTGGAGTCTGGTGGTGACTCCCAGAAAAAAATGTGGTTTCTGTCCCATTCTTGAAGGCATGGAACCTGAGGTCAGTCCTTGTACAGGGCTCGTGCCCAAATTGCAGGATATCCCAGAGCCACTCCCCTTCCCAAACTTTTTTCAAGTGTTCTGGAGTTGAACCGTGTGTAATAGCATGTCCTGGTAACTGTTTCACTTAGCAAAACTGCAGCTTGTGTTAGCTGTGAATAACAACCCTTGTCATTATTGGCAATTAGTTATGTCCTGGAGTCTTGTTGTGTATCCTGTGTTTACCAGAATCCCTTACAAATATTGCTCACCCACCTTTTGTCCATGCATTTATTGTTCTCTAAAAGCCCTGAGTGCATTGAGTAAGTTCAGAGGACATTGACTCACATTTCAAGGTAAGGAAATATGGGTTCTGCTCTGTAGAGTTAAAGCCTCCAGGGATCTGAAAACTCTTCCCTTGAGTTTACGGAACTTTATTATTCTATATCCTCAGCATCCACCCTGCACAATATACAATATACCATATTCAATATGCAATATTCAGAGACCTCCCTGCAAGAATGCCCAGCTCTGCCACCATATTGGGGCATTCCCTTTCTCTTGGGAAGTTCTACTTTCCATGAAAAAGTTAAATGCACCTGGAAATATAAAATGAGAGTCATGGAAATGGATGGTGTGAGCCAGTACCAGTTTTGTATTTTTTACATTATCATATTTATGGTCATATATATGTACATTCACATATCTATTTACATAAATATATATTTACATATATATATATATATATATATTATTTTTTCCTTAAAATCCAGAAAATACACTCATTTCCAAAAGCCATTTAAATATTGCCTGTTCCTGCTGCTGGAAAAGCACCCCTATGCTAATTTAGCAGGGATGAGATGGCTGCCTTCCAAATGCTAAAGCAAATGACTTTATAAAGTGGAAATGCTGGGTCCTTAGTAGGAGACACATCTTTGTAGGACTTCTGCTTTGAACATGGTTATTAGTTTTCAGTGAAATCGTTTCTCCACGATACAGGAATTCCACTTGGGGCTTTACCTGGTGTGGGGCTGTGCCAGAGCAGGGTTGCACACACACACACCGAGGGGTCAGGGCAGAGTGGGAAGGAGGTTTCAGCATGGAAATCTGGAGCATTTGTCACCTGAGTAGCAGAAACCCTCCAGCAAACTAAAATTTCACAGCAGGCTGTTGTTAAAATTTCCAGGCAGTGGCAAACTTCATCAAAGCAGTGCAGAGGTGTACACACTGTGTATCTGTTGTGTATCTCAGTTGTATTAAAGATTGATTGAGCTGCACCAGCCTATTTTAGCAGTCATCTGACTCAGTGCACTCTAAAACCAATATAAGCCTGTAAACCTATTTAACCTTCCCATCTGGGAATGAATTTTGTTGAAGATGGCAGCCTGATGTTCATTAAAATTAAAGACAGAAAATAATATTAGATAATGCAGTGCTTTTCCCTTGCAACACAGGGCTGGCACCTCCTTGATGTTCCAGTTTGACCCTTTGTGTAGTTTTGAGAAGGTTTAATTTGTTTCCGCATTATTTGGGATATTTTCTCTCATTGCTCCCCGTGCTACTTGTGCATTCTCTTCACCCAGTTTGTCTTTCCCCATTCACACATTTTTAGGAGGACAGAATACCTAAATAGAAGAATTTTACAGCTATTGGCCTCTCTTTTAGCATACAACAATTGTCAGTAGAGACCACTGGACTTACTGTAAGATAAAGAAGAAGAAAGGAGATGCAGCTGTCAAGGTATTAAAAAATCTTTCTTTCATGATGGGCATCACTGTGGCTGTTTGGATCTAAAACTACAACAATAATGCTAATTTTGTAGATACCATATGCTGGTTGCAGCTACAGAGGTGTCTTCCCAGTGCTGGGTGTATGAACTTGCTGGATCAGTAACTACAGGATTTTTCAACCTAGCACAAGTCTGGCTTACCTCATCTTCTGGAACTGGGATGATTTCTCTTGAAAAGTAAGAACTAGAAAGGAATAGCAGTTTTTAAAATGTTGAAGGTGGAAGACAGTGCTCACAAAGCTGTAGCCCCAGGACTAGAGAATTTACAGATTGAAAAAGGCAATATTTCAATATTAACATGTATAGACCCTGTACAGAACACCAGGATTATGATAATGGAACAAAAGTGTGCTGGGTGTTCAGCTGTCTGAGGTCACTGCTGTTCCAGCAATGCTGCTGGTGTGCAACATGAAAGAAAGAGCGCTCTGGTTTTTTTGTTCTTTGTGGAGAATTGTTGCTAAGCAATTGGGAAAACAGTAAGGCAAAAGATATGAAAGTATAATTCACTTTGTAAACAATAAAGATCTTTACAATTTTGGAAGAAACTGCAGCAATAATACATAACATCAGAAAGGAGAAGCTCTACACAACATCAATAAAACATTATTCAGGCTCTTTATTTTTTTTTTTTTAAGAGTGCCAGAAGACTGACGTCTTCATGGCGATGTAGAATTGAGTTACCATCACTGATATCAATCATTTCCCTACTATGGTTCACAGAACTAAAACCACAATGAAGTTAGAGAGGAATGCACATACACATGCTCACAGTGCAGACATATTTTACCAGTGTAACTTTATCATATCAAAACTCATGACAAGTTTGAAGGTGGGGGAATTTTCTTCACATTAATATGACTTTATACTGTTATTGCTTTACAGATGGTTTTGCATTGTTTCATTTTCGTTTTTGAGGATGCCAATAAACATCTGTATTGCAGTGGTTTTTGTGTATGAATTAGTACAGGAATCACTGATTTCTCAAAGACAGCAGAAAAGTTCCTTATCTTAGCAAGGCAATTTCTTGTTTATCACTTTTCCAAAAGTGTTGACTCCCTGGCTGGGAATTTCCAGGTCAGCACCTACTGGGTGTTCTGCAGCATTATTCCCTGTATAAATCCTTGTCTGATTAAACTGATGCTGCCCTTTTGAAATCAATGGAGTGAAGTCATTTTACATTTCCTGAGGATCTGTTCTAGTGTGGAAATACTTCCTTTTCCATGAGCTGTTGTTTTCATCTGGTTTGGAGGTGAGTTTGAAGGCTGCAATACACTTTTATATTTTAAATCAACTGCCAATACATTAAGAAACTGTGGCATAATCTGTTCTCCTGTCATCTTTATGAAAAAGATCCAGTCTTTTCTTTGAAACTCCCAAAACTGGGAGTGCTCAGTGCTTCTGGGTACTTTCTGAGAGCTTGCTCAAGCCAGCTTCACTTCTCCGTGTTTTGCACAGAGAGATGAGGGAAGATCACACATCTTTCATCTGGGCCTGTGAAATTTTGCACAGAAACTTTATTTCTGCCTGTGGTCTGCTGCATTTCACTACAAACCATTCTCCTTCAGCAAATTTAGGGGAGAAAACCCCAACATTCCTTTTTAAGTGTGGATTCTGGCATCCTCACCTGAGCCAGCCCATGCTGTGCTGCTGCCTTTTCTTTTGCCCTGGTCCTCTGCTGGGTTGCTCCAGCCTAAGGGATGGGATGGGATGGGATGGGATGGGATGGGATGGGATGGGATGGGATGGGATGGGATGGGATGGGATAGGATGGGATGCTGGACTTTTCCAAGATGTGTCCCCTTTGCCTTCACCGGAAAGGAGACCTGCAAACAGGATTGTAAATCCCCAAATGAGTGACAACATTAAATGCTGCCAGGAAAGCAGCATAAATGGGACTCTGGTGCTAAACCTTTAATTAAAGTCCTGAAATTAAATTCTAACAAGTTGCCATGTAGCTTTATGATCCTTTGAAACCAATGGTCCAAATCCTGTTGATTACAGTGGATCCAGGCTTTCTCCTGAGGTGTTTCTGCTGTACTCACACCCTCAGAAATGCTCAGGGTGTCACAGTGTCTGCTCATTTGGTGAAGAGACTTCCAAGTTCACAAGGAGACAGAACAAAAAAACACTGTGGGTTTTGACCACCCACAGACAATGTGAATGTTTGTTTTTTGAAGTTTCACTTTGGGTTTTATATTTTCATTAAACAGCAGCAATTCAGATATTTTTTTCTACACAACTCTGGTAATATAAAGAGTTTGATACATAGGTGAACTCATCCATAACAAATTACATGGAAACTGTGGAAACACTGCTTAATGGAGTACAAGGTCAGGCTGTCTCATACTAAAAAATTAATCATTCCTCTGGGATTTTTTTCCCAGGATTTCTTGGGAGGTGGGGAAAAGAGATTCAGATCAGTAGGACATGGCAAGACTAAACAGTGGAATTGATTAGACCTAGCTGAATTAATCACTGAGAGCAACTCACCTCAAAAATTTAATTTTTCTTTTCTTTTGTTTGCTTCCACTTGGGTGAGAGGAAGTGTTTATTTCTGCAAGTATTGATCAAATTATTTACCTGAACACATTCTGGAGCACTTATATCACTCACAGATATACATTTATGACCCCTGGGATGCTTTGGCCTTTCTTGCTCTGCAGTGGCTTTGCTGGTGGTGGTTCAAACAGGTCACTCTGCTACAGAACACCAAAATATTTTCAGGACATGATACATGGATTCTTTCAATTTCCACTCACCTGAGTGCAGGAAGATTGGTTCTGTATGGGGTGTTTTGATTTATCCCCAAATGAATTTTTATATTTGCCTTTGTGGCAGCAATTATTTCCTCTTTTCCATGCAGACCTCCTGTCCAAGACAGGTTTGTCCAGCACTGTGAGTGCTCAGCAGAACAAAGATAACTTTTCATGGAATTTATCTTAGTTTTATTTGGGGTTTGAGAATTTGATAAGATCTCCAGTTTTTCCCCCCTTTCAGTGTTTCCAGATTGTGATGGAAGTAGAACTATTCTTTTAAAACTGAGGTAATTCAGATGTTTGCAGTTCCATTTAGTGTGTAAAACCTGCACATTTGGACTCACACCATACCTAAATTATTACTGAGAAGAGGTTGCATACCAGTCTTTCCCTGGAGCTGAATGTGACACCGCCAGGCCTGTGTAAAAGAGTGAATCCTGAATTCCAGATGGGGAGGGGTTTCATGGATTCCAGGAACAGGAGAAATGAGCTGCCAAATATGCAAGCCTGCCACCCTTAGTCTAATTTTATTTAATGGAAGTACTTCATGGAACTGAATCAGGCATTTGACCTCAATGGGATTTTAGCATATGCTCGAATGTTCTGCTGATTCTGAGATCACAAATCTAGTTAATTTTTATCATTCTGATGAAACAGTGCATTCACAACTACAGTTTTCTATAGAGGTGAGCTGTTTATAATGATATTTTCTATAGAGAGGAGATAAGGGAAGAAGGGATGGAGACTCCACTGCCAGTATTTAGGACTCTGGCTGGGCTGGCAGGAGAAAATTCTCCATGCCCTGCCTGTGTCAGAGACCTGATGCATGAGGAGCTTGGCTGTGAACCAGACTCAGGGTGCTGAACCTCATCCTTTTCCATCCTCCCCATCCATTTGTCCAGAGGAGGAGAAATCAAATCTCTATTTCTGTGGCTACATTTCCATTCAGAAAATTTCTGTAAAACCCTTTTTGTCTTCTACCTTTCTGGCTTTCTTTGTGATTTTCAACTATTCTTCCTGTAAGATTTGAAGTATTCTGCTTCGAGTTCTTATAAAACTTGATGTTTTTTAGTTTTTCTTTTTCCTTTCGCAAGTAGGAAAGACTTGCACAAACCCAGCTGAGACCTCTGGGCTCATCTCACACCACCACAAATCTGTTGGCCAAGGTTTGTCATTTTTTGATTGTGCTGTGTGTCCTGCAGCTCTGGGATGTTTTGTTGCTTTGCCTCACATGGAATTCTCAGTTTTGTATTAGAACACTTGTGTACAGTTTAATATTTTGAACAGTCACAGAAAATGCCACTTTCCTTATCAATTATTGCTTGAATTCACTTTCCTCTTCAAGCTGCTCTTGTTCCCACATGGTCCATAGCTCTGCTCTCCTCAAGTTTATGTAATAGTTGATATTCTTTGAGTGCTGCCTGGCTGAAGGTCCTCCCTTGTCATTTATCTAGGCTGGTATGAACTAGGAATGCACATCCATTTTCATGAGCATTCCCTCTACTTCATAAAGCCAGGAAACCTGCAAGGATTTGGTTTCTGCCGACTTTCCTATTTAGGGTTATAGACACAGGCTCACCTGAAGCTTTTCTCTCCAAAGCTGCTTATGTGGGGATGAATGATGCATGCAGGGAAAGGACAACTTAAACCTGGGAAGGAATCTGGGGTGGCCACCCAGGTTCCTGTGATTAGACCCTCTGGCTTGTATGCTTAGAAGGAGCATGAATCACCCACTTGAAGCTTTTCTCTAGCTGAAATCAACTTCCCTGCAGGTTGATTCAATATTGCCACAGCCTTGTCAGCTCCCCCAGGGTGAGTTCACCCACCTTTTCCTCAAGGAAAATAAGCTCATATCGAGCACCATTAATAACTTCCCTGAGTGTGGGGATGAGTCCACATCAACTCCGCTCCCAAACTTAAACCTAAAGTATTTCTGAAGAGCAGTACAGGCTTGTTCTCCTTCTGCCACCCCCTTTACCTCCATCTCAGCAACCTTCTTCTCCAGGCAGATGGCTCCCACCCCCTCCCAGCTCCCCCTGACACCCTGCCAACACCATGCCCAACCACCCCTGTCATCTCTTGTCTCCAACCCAGTTCCCTCTGATATGACAGACTACAGTCTCCTCTTTCCCTAAAAAGAAATGCTGCACCAGCACACCAGCACCTAGGAACCCTGTTCAAAGAAATGGGGATGGGGAACAGAGAAGGGATGCAAGGCTTTCCTGCAGACATTTTATGACTTTTCAGTCAGTGTAATTGACTTCTTTAGGTTTCTTTCTTCCTGTTCAAAAAGAAAAAAAGAAAAAAAAAAAAGAAAGCAAGCACGTCCTCACTTCCTCCTCCCAGTCTGGTTGGAAATGCTGCTGAAGCACAACGTGGGAGCTGCAGTCCAACACTTGGTGCATGCGTTCTCTCACGAGGCTTCCTGACCACCCCCCATCAGGGCACCTCCTGTATCCCATCTCCATGCTTTCCACAGGAAACCCAGACTGGAGAGATGGAAAGAGCAAGTGGCATTTCAACATCAAGCCAGTCACCTGTCATTTCTTTGGCTTAAATCTGATAAATTTTCAGAATACAAATGCTTTGGCTTTCCATTTTCTCTAGTGCTTTGATTTTTTTTTTTTTTTTAAAGCAGAATCCTTCTTTTTATGGGAAAAAAAAGACCCTAACAATCACAAGGTATTTTCATTCACTCAATTTCTCTGCAAAATGTTTTTTATCAATTTTAGTAACAAACTGATTTCAGCAACATGTAAAGTAATCTTATATCACCATCATAATTTCTGAAAAATCCCTTCACCCAGGATTTCTCTCCTGTGAAGCTGAGAAGCCTCAGAGAAAAAGGAAAACAATATTATCTCATTTGCTTCTCCTGTGTTTTGCTGCTTGGACATTGTTTATCCAACAGGTGATTGTTTCATTGGTTGCAGGTAATTGTTTTTACTTATTGGCCAACCAGGGCCAGCTGTGTCAGACTCTCTGAAGAGAGAGTTGTGGGTTTTTCTTTAGTATTCTTTCTACCTTTCTGTCTGTATCCTTTCTGTATTTCTTTAGTATAGTTCAGTATAGCATTCTTTAATATAGAATTCTTTTATATAGATCATAAAATAATAAATTAGTCTTCCAAGAACATGGAATCAGATTGCTTCCTTTCTTCCCTTTGTCGGGGGACCTCGAAATTACCACAGCCTTAAATGTGACTTTTCTTGGGAATCTCTCTAAGATATGTTGGCTCCAAGCTCAATAGGGTTTTTTTCTTTTTTTTGTTTTGGTACTCCTGATCACAGCACCCTGGTTAAGTTTTCTTTGTGTGTTAAACAACGTTGTGTTCTCATCCCCCAGCACTAGACTTGCACACAAACCTTTGCAAATTGGCCCCAGGAGAACCTGGGGAATTTATAATCAGGATACAAAATAATCTTCAATAAAGTGTCCTCATATAAGATTTCACATTTGAAGTTAGACAAGTCCCTTCTCATTCAGGGAACAATTTGGGACTGCTTCTGTCTTTAAACTCGTGGCTATAAACTACACTTAATCCATTGCCTCCCACTGGCACACTGGGCTTCCAGTGATCTGTTAGACAACATTTCATCCCTTCTTTTCATTGATCTCTTGCTTGTTTAATGTATTTTCCATCCCTCAGTCCTGCAGCAATGTGATTTCTCAGTTGTGCTTACTGACACTGGAGAAGGCAGGTTTAAGAAACAATCCTCATTTTCCTTTACTTTTTTAATACCTCAACACAGAAACCGTGTCAAGAGAATAGTGCTAGTACTGCAGAGGGTTCTAAAGTACTTTTAGAGAGGCTCTTCAAGATTTCTCAGTGCTTGATGTATATTTCAGAGGACACAACCCCAGGTAAGGGAGCTAAGAAATCAAGGAAAAGACTGCAATAATTTGTCACCATGCAATATACATACAGATTATCACATTAATTGATATTTGTGTGTACCTTGAAAGATGCCAGTGGATATAGAGAGGTGTCCTCATGCTGCATTCCTTGGTGTTGTGGCATCTGGGGCAGGGGACAGCTGTTCTTTGAGTTTCCATTTTGCTTTCATTTGATGCCCATAGGGTTATCAATGAGAAATGTCAGCTTAAATTTTCATGCTTGAAACTGTGCTAACATTTGAAAACATCACTAATTCAATTTATAAACCTAACAGAGGCCAGTCTGGACAGGGCTTGGAGCAACCTGGTCTGTGGAAGGTGTGGGAAGGAGCAACCTGGTGTGGGAAGGTTCTGCCCATGGCAGCAGGGCTGGAGCTGGAAGATTTTTAAGGTCCCTTCCAAACCAAACCCTTCTGTGATTCTGTGATTAGAAGTTCTGGTCACTGGCAGACTGAAGGGGCTGCTTTCTTCTGAGGCACTGAGCTGTTATCAAAGAGTCTACAGGGCTGAAAATCCCATCACAAAAACCATAAGCAAGGACTTAATGACTTTCAAAATCAGCTTGGTGTCTTGGGTGACAGCTGATACACTGAAAATCAGTGAGACTTTTGTTCTTTAGCAATTTAGGTTAAAAATCCCTTTCTTTACTACATTTGATGCTAAAGCTGAGACAGGCAAAATCCCAGAAGAGAGAGGTGAGTCAGGAAGACAACATCATTGCTTCCCCAAAACTGAAACAATGACCAGCCAGGCTGTGGTTCCCACTTTCTCCAAAAATTACTGAAGCTCTTGAGGAAAAAATTGCATGAAAGGCCTCAATATTTTTGCATTTGTCAAATTTGCCCAGGAAGCCTTTATAATATGTTACTGCTTTTCAGTGGCTTTCAGAATCAATTCTGCTTTTAGTTTGAGCTTGGACAATGTAAATTTAACTGACCTATTTTTGGCTACACAATATATTTGTTGTTATTATGCAGCAGCCTAGAAATAGCAGTGGGAATTGAGTAGAAATTTTAATTTACAGGACTGGATAAACCTTACCAAGCACAACTGTTTGTATTTTGTATTTCAATTTACTGAAGGTGCAAAAAAGCTGTCCTCTGTAGCTTTTGCACAAAAAAGTCACATTCTTAACATAGATGTAAAATGCAGAAGAAAATGCAGAATAATAAACTTGGACCTGTGATCAGGGCTTTTTTTTTTTTTTCCCTAAAACTCATTTCTGAAGAGTTAAGTGACAATGCTATTAGAAGGAAAGTGAATAACTAAACATTATCTTCCAGAAACAGCTTTTTCTGGGATTCTATTAAACCAGCTTTGTTTAGAAACCTTCAGAATGATGTAGTTTTAATGACATTTAAATTTAGCATTCATATTGCAGGACAAGGAGATGGTTGCCCCTGTACAGCAGGGCCCTCAGTTTCCACAGAGGCGTGAAGTCAATAAAGATTCTGCTCATGGTACCATGGGTAGTAACCATGAAAGGAAAGGAAAACAACACCCTGCTTGCCCCCTTGTTGCTAAAAAAAAGTGTTTGTGAATTAATAACTGCTCATTTTTTTAAGCAGCTAGGTTAGCATAAAAAGGGAGAAAAATAATCACTTTGTGGCTGGGGCAGCAACCCTGCCTGAGTGTGACAAACAGCAAGGGTGGGAGAGGGAGCAGACAGAATATTCATTATTTTCCCACTGAGAAAGGAGAAGGGCAGTCTGGGAGCCAATATTTGGAGCCCGTGTAAGCCAGGATTGCTGCCTATGGTCCCCTCCAGCCGCACCCAAAGACCCGTTCAGCAGCTCTCTGGGGAATTGGTGTACCCTGCTCCCCATCCTGGGTCACTTAGTGCAAGAGGGAGCTCTGCCTGCTCTGCTCATCTGCTGGCACATTCCCATGGCCCAAATGTCATCTTTCATTCACCTGAATTCAAGATCTGACCCTTGAGTGTCAAAGACCAGGTGCTGCTGCTTAGGAGGAGAGGAAAGGTGGCATTAGCAAGCCCATGGCTGGAAGATGTTGAGCTCTGGTAGCCATCCTGAAAACAGAGATTTGAAAACTTAGAACAGAGCTACAGAAATGTCTGTAGACATGGGACTGTGCCCTGGAGAGGCTGAGCTTGAAGGTGAGTTAGTTTTCCATCTCTGATGATGGATGGCCTCTGAGACTGGGGAACGGTCTTCAAACTAATGAAGACAGAATGTGGTGCAAGAAGTGGAACAGGAAACTCAGATGAATTTGTGCTGAAAACAGAGACTGTGATTTTGATGAGGATTATTGAGCACTGAATCTGCTTATGAGGAAATACATAGGAACATCATCATCCTAGACTTGATTAATCAGCTTTCTAAAACATGAGCATTTTTCAAAGGGTCTGGGTTTGATGGTGGATTTGGGGTGGAGGACATTTGATCCCCAAACTGTAGGATAGTACAAAGCTCTAAACAATTCCATGCACTTTTTTATAGGAAACACTTTCTGGACCACAACATATTTTTCTTTACACACTTGGGGTGTTTTGCTCTGTCCTGGAATGAATAAAATGCTAATCTTAATGTTCTGTTGTTTCTCATTTAAAATTGCAAAATTTGAGGGAGATTTTTTTTTCCCCTTAGAAACTTATGTCTTTTCTCTGCTTTTATGGCCTGGAGGTTTTCTCTCCCTTTTTTATTTATCATCTCATATTGCTATGGTTTGAGGATATGCAGCAGTGACGCAGGCTGCTGTAGGGTTTTGGTCCTTTGACCGATTTCTAATTTTAGAGTGTTCTTAGTTGCACTGAGAGCAGGCAGCAGCAGCTGTATTGGCCCCTGCATCTGGCACACTTTCTTGTCAGAAGATGCACTGTGAATAACACATCCTGCCCTATATTTAGGGACTATGAAGAACATGATCCTTCTAAAGAACATGCTCTACCTGTATGAGTAACAGGTCTTGTGGCTGCCCTGATCTACTCCTGGACAAAAGAGAGCAGAATTAACCTGGCTCAGCATCTCCCCTGAGGCTGTGACCAGCTGTGTCAGCTCACCTGCAGAAAGCCAGGTGAGCTCTGCTGCTGCCCAAGCTCGAGGCCCTGGAGCACAGAGTACTGCTGGGCAGCCCAGAGGATCAGCCTGCCTGCTCCTTCTGCCCAAAGTCTGATTAAAAAGTGGAATATCTCCTCCAAGAGCTGGAACAGCTCCTCATCTCAATCCTCAGAGCAATCAGAGATGACAGAAGAGCCAGGATTAGCTCTTGCTGGCAGAGCAGTGCCTGTCCTTCAGCTTGCCAGAGTCCAGCTGAGCATCCTTCATGCAATCAGCCATGGACTCTTCTCTTTGCCAAAGCAAAAAATAATTGAGGCATAATTTTATCCCATTGTATGGCAGGATCATCTGGGCATTCCAAAATTTTCACTGGTCATCATAATTTTTTCTTAATCCATGCTCAGTACCTGGTAAAGCTTTTTATCAGTTTGTGCTTTAGAGGAATGAGAAATTCCCAGTTCTACCCTTTCCTGCAGCCGCCTTCTGTCTAACTCAAACACCCCATAGGAGAAACATTCACTTGGGATAAATAAAATGGAGTAATTTTGTTAGCAGTTTCCTGAAGAAGAAGTTTTGCCTGTGAACGATTTCTTGAAAGTGATTTTCCTGGTATGTGGTTTCCTTTTTTTAACTTGAATTTCCTCTGAGGTTTTGTCTCTATATTTTTCCCTGGATTACCTGAAGTAAGAAACTTTTAGCTGAGCTGCATTTGAAGAAGGAACACCAATATTAAGAAAGAAAGATTCTGTTTGAGATTGTAATTTCTACCATTTAAAAATCTTCCTAAGGTTTGTATCAAAAAAGCCCCAAGCTAATAAGAGTGATCAGGGTTAAGTGAAAGAAAATGCAGCCTGAGTGGTGGTGTGGGTTTTGAGTCAATTAAAAAGGGTTCTTTTCCCATCCAGTGTGAAAATATTAACCATTTAATGCTGTATAAATGGCCTGGCTGAGGGAAGAGTCTTGTACAGGCTGTATAATTTCTCACATTTTCCTCTTCCCAGTCGTGTTCCCAGGTCCTGCCCAGCTCCTGTGGGTATTTTGAGCAGTGATGGGCACTGAGCAGACCATGTCCATGCTGCAAGTGCAGGTCCAGGCCCTTTCCTGGGGTCAGGCTGGTGGCCCAGGACACCCTTGGAGGCACCAGTCAGGCACCAAGAGATTTCTCTGAGGAAAAGCCTCAGCCTGCACTCAGACTCCTTCATGCCACATGGAGACATCAGACACAGTCCAGACAGTGAACTGACAGCTCTGTCCCCAGAAACGTCTGTCTTAAGTCAAACCTACTTAAGTCTGCCAAGAGACAATGATGTGCTCAGAATCTGCATGGAGTGTGGCTCCCAGTATGTTGTGTTCCACTTTCTATCCTGGTTTTTTCACCCTTTCTCCATCACAGATCAAGCCCCTGTATTGTATTTGCTGGGCTCCCAGATGAAGGCAGGAATGATGAATCTGACTCCATGTTCTCAGAAGGCTAATTTATTATTTTATGATACCGTATGATATTAAAGAATACTAAACTATACTATACTAAAGAATACAGAAAGGATACTTACAGAAGGTTAAAAAGATAATAATGAAAACTCGTGACTCTGGAAAGTGTCCCAACACAGTTTGGCCCTGGTTGGCCAATGAGTCAAAATAATTCGCACCAGAATCCAATGGAACAATCACCTGTGGGTGAACAATCTCCAAACACATTCCAAAGGAGCAAAACACAGGAGAAACAAATGAGATGATAATTGTTTTCTTTTTCCTCTGAGGCTTCTCAGCTTCCCAGGAGAGAAATCCTGGGCGAAGGGATTTTTCAGAAAGTATGACTGTGACACCCCTGTGTTGAGAAGTACAAGAGAAAACCTTACTGTCTTATTTCCCATCTTGGATCAGGTCTCATGGACCTTTGCCTTGTGACTACTCTTAAATAATTCTGTCTAGCATCTGATTTAAAAATATCTCCAAGTCAAGCTTTGTGCAATATCATCTGTTCAAAGCAACACCCAGACTGAACTGCAACTGTACACTCAGTGCCCCTGCTTCTTTCTGAGGAGGAGTGAATTTAGGCCAGGAATGGAAGGATTTCTGCAGCTTCTGTATCTCCTCTACTAAACTTTTAGTTGGGATGTGTTCTGGACTTGCAAAAGGGAAGAGGCGTCTTTTGCAATTTTTTGTAGTTGTCCTCGTTTATTGCTACTTTTGCTTGCTCATCTTAAACCTAAATGTCACATGGCAGTGTATTTTGCCCTAACTAAAGGCATAACAGGAAGTTGATGAAAACAGGTTGTTTGTGATTTTTTAGCTTAATTAGAATGTTATTAATTATTAATAGGATTAATTACAACACCTTTCTCTGTATCAGTCCTATATCAGACCTTAAAAATTTTCCCACTATACAGTATTTTCCACCTTCAGATTCACCAGAATTGCTGGTTTTACCTCTCCTGCTCCTCTCTGTGCATCCCTAGTGACTGAACATGAGCCTGTTATCAGTTCTAGGGCATGTTCCACTCTGCTGCCTGACACCCCCTTTCCCAAGGAAATCCATTGTGATTGGAATCAAAACCTAAGCCCCTGAGTGGGAGAATAGACTTCAGACTGTTCCAGAATAATCTGGAACTTTAAAATATTCTATGAAATATTTTAAAATAGATTTGGTAGCTATTTGGAGCTTAATCTTAGAATTGTTTATCTGGAAAAAGGTGTCTTGACATCAGCAGCCGACCTGGCAGGCACTGTAAGACCATTTCATTTCACTAAGAAATACTATAATTGCTCCACTATCTTAAGGTTATTCTTATAGGCTTTAGTCTTTACAGTAATGCAAATATGTTACTGGTATAAATGCTATCAATTAATCATATTTATTAATTAAATCTCATTTGGTAACATGCTGACCAAGCATGCAGATGCCAGTCAGGCAAAAAATAAATCAAAACCTAAACCCAAATGACAAAATCTTGATGGTTGATGCTTTTGTCATGAGCACTCATTGCCTATGAATTGTTGATAAATCCAATGCTTTTCCTCTATCATTGACCAGCAGCATGAGAGTTCTGTTCTCTCATGTGAGTAGTTCATAAAACATCATTTGAAGATTCCTTTCTTTTCTAAATGCAGCCTGAGGTCTGCATTTGAGTGAGTTGAGGGCAGGACTTCGGGAATACCTGAGCAATCTGATCTAGTGTAAGGCTGGAATGAGATGGCCTTTAAGGTCCCTTCCAGTTGAAACCTTCCCAGGATATTTGTGCATCTTTAGCAGCCATTTGGAGACCAGCTGTGCAGCAAACACTGGTGGCCTCAAAATTTGAGGAAAACTATGCCCTGGACAATTGTTTCAAAATTGTTGTTGGTATACACAATAGGGATGTCCTGTATTCCTCAGGGCCTCCAGCAATCAAGTCAGTCCCAGATCTCTTTCTGTCTCAGGGATGAAGTTCTAGGCTCCATGGGGCTGTGGCACAAAGCAGGTGCAAAGTCTCAGAAGTGTTTGAGCTATGTAAGCAAACAGAAGAAAAGGAGCAGAAGGAAAAATGGAAATTTCTGCACAAATGTGTTGCTCAGAGCCAGAGAAACCAGGATAATTGTTCTTTTTGAGAGATTATTAAGACCTCTGTAGTGGAGTCATTGCTGTATTTCATTCCCATCACTGGAGCTTCATCATAAACTCTTCAGTGTGGTGACTCCAAGGTGTTCTCTGAGCAGAGTCACAGTTGTGTCCCCCTGGCAGCAGAGGACTGCACAGGCAGGATTCTGTCTGGGAATGTGATGTTGGTACCTCCAAGGATCTCTCCACTTGAGTTAATTTATTTGTTATGAACTCCTGACCTTCACTTCTGGGAATTGCTCACATAACTAAGATGTGCCCAGTGTGATCATAGCTGAGAAGATTTTGGTACAAGAGTAGGGTCTGAGATGATACCAGAAATTCTGCAGTATCTCCTTACAGTTGAAATTGGGGTAGTGATGGTGAGTGCACCTCAGGTCCTTTTTTTTTTTTTTTTTTTTTTTTCCCACCATTTTCTAGAAAGTAGAAAATTTAAGCACTCTTCCAGCACAGACAGGTGTCATACCTGGTTACAAAGGACACCCCTGGCAAACTCCACGTGCAAACACATTTCTGGTCAGTCCCAAGGGCAGCACAATCTCTGTTTTGCAGTTAAGACTCTTTAGTAATGGAGATACCAGGACAAAAGGGGTTTTTATTATGATAATCCAGAACTGGATTACAGTAACAGAAATAGTTAAAAGCTATGCCACAAGAGTTTCCCAGAGCCTCTGTCACTCCTGTGAACCTGCTTTTTTCCTCCAGGTTTTTACAGTGTAGTAACCTTCCCCAAAAAATGCTTCTTCTGAACACATTGAAACTCCTTTATGGGGAAGCAGTTTGGCCAAGTAAGTGCATTCAAAGTTTCCCTTTGCTGTGCCCCCTGAGCTGGGATGAGACACAGCTGGCACATCTGCATGGTGAGAGAGGAAAGGCACCACTCCACCTGCAAAACCTCTGCAGCTGGACTTGTAAGCTGCAGTGTGGCACTGATCTGTGCAC
This sequence comes from Onychostruthus taczanowskii, assembly GCF_017590055.1. Lineage (NCBI taxonomy): Eukaryota > Metazoa > Chordata > Aves > Passeriformes > Passeridae > Onychostruthus > Onychostruthus taczanowskii. The sequence goes on along the minus strand of NW_024496525.1, from coordinate 34,810,988 downwards.
TGAGTCTGATTCAAAGCAAACCTTCCAAAACTTTCTGCACCCACTCATTCTGTACCCAGAAGAAATTTTCCACTCACAGTATGAAATTCAATCCCTTCTTCACCCAGATGAAAATCTCATCCCCTCCGGCATGCCAAAATGGCTCAGCAGAGATGCTACCACAAACAGGTATCATCCTGCCACCACATTCCAGTGAGTTCAAGCTGTTGGAATTACCTGGCTTCATCTCCTGCACAGAAAAGTTTATTTTTCTCAGAGCCAGCTCCTTCAAGATTGAAATGGAACATAAATTTTATTAAAATATCTTATCTTCACTTACAAAGGTCAGATGATGGTACACTATATTATAGTGAAACATTCTGCTCCAATGCATAGTTATTGTCACCTTTCAAAATGTCTTATTCTATTTTGGATTTTGCAGATTTAACTCCAAGGATTGCTATATTTGCTGGTTTCAAGTGTCCTTTGCATAACGCCTGTTTCCACTACTCCTGTCTCTTTAATTCATTTAAATCACACCTTAATTTTCTCTCTGATAAAGAAAATAGCATAAATGGAAGTCAAAAGTTCTGTTCCATGAAGGATAATGGGTTGGGATATTTACATTAATTGGGTCAGAGCACAACTTCTATTTAACTACTGCAAAATGCAGGTTACCTGTTGGAGCAACATTAAACTGCAATGTTGTAATGTGACTCAAATATTTCTGTTGATGTGTTTCTGAGGAAAATTTCATTTAAATAGATGATTTTTGTATTGAAAACTCTTATGAAAAGATAGCTTCAGATGTGAGATCATGCTGTTGGCAAAATGCTGCTTTGGTTGGGCTTCTTCTCTTTTCTTTCAAGCTATATCTTTAAGATAATGCAGTTTCTCAACATCCTTTCAGAAGATTTTCCCTCAATGGCTTTATAATTGCATATGTGAAGAGATAAACAGAGTCTATGAAACCCCTTTATAAAAACAAAGATCTTGTAGGAGCTCTTTATGTTTTGTTCCACTTAGTTAATTTTCCTCCAACGGCTTCTTTTTCAATAGTTTTCTGTATCTTCTTGGTCAATTACCCAAATGAATTGCCAGGGAAGTAATTTGCTGTCTGCTCGTGTCATTGCTGTGCATAGTTTGACTTGATTACACTTGCCATGCCACCTTGCTTCGAGTCTTTCTGCCACTTACTCTGCCAAAAGAGATGTTATTCCATCTTTCATAAATGCAGCTCAGTGGTTTCATTGTCAGTGATTTTATTAACCAACAAACCACCTCACAGCCACTTGTTGCCCTCAGCTTCGTTACACGACCCTCTTGGGATCCAAACAACTGCTGCTTCCTGAACAATTCTCCTTTCTTTTACAAACTGTAGACATCTGTGTATCCTTGTCTCTGCATATTTTCACAAGTGCTTTTCTACCCTTATTGTTTGGTACACACAGCTGATTGTCAACACTCCTAGAAATCCATGGAAGTTGTTGTGGATGAGCTCCAGCATGGAACTGCACAGAATTTGCCCCCAGACAATTTCTCCTCCAAATTCGTACACTTTCTTTTCTGTTAGGCTGGCTTTAGCAGTGACTCCATCCCAAAAATGCCCAGGGATGAGTTTGTTTTGTGGCTGCCTCGCTGATAAGACTCTCATATGGATGGAGGAGCACAGTGGGAATGGGATCCCTTAGGAGGAGTGGGTATGAGGGAAGATGGGGCCAATGCACAGTTCTGGGAAGCTGAGGTGCAGACCAAGTCCCTGGGGTCTTCCAACCGAGGTCCCACAGCCACATTTGCAATATACAGAGATGCTGCTCTGGCATATTTGGTGAGAAAACTTTTAAATTTCTTTTGATCACCATGTTTTGTTTTTGTATTTATAACCCAGGGTCTGAAGGCTGGGACGGTGCTGCCCTAGTTAGTCTGTGATCCTTGTTCCCTGCTGGTTTTCATCCCAGACAGGCTGATGTGTATCTTTTGGGGAAACTCCGTTCTAAAGAGATCAGAAGCTTTTGATCTGCCATAGCAGATGGGAACTGTGAAATGTCTGATCAAAGGGGAAAGGACCTGAGATAAAGCCATGTCCATGAGATGAGTTTCAGCCCAAGTGTGCTTCCAGCTCCAGAATATATTTCTCTCTCTATTTTTATTGCTAGGGTGAATTTGTCCAGTTTCTAAGTGACAAATGGCCACTTCAGCATCACTTCTGGTTTCTTTTGCATGTCTGCTGTTCTGCTGACACACAAACTCCTCCCTGTTCTTGGGGAGAGAGTCCTAGATCTGAGGCTCCAGAATTGCTGCTTTCCCCACCACGTTTTATGTACAATATAGAAGTGAACATCTCCAACAGAAGAATTGTGGAAAGGAGTCACAACCAGCAAGTACTTGGATGTAAGGACTTTTCCCTAGATTGCAGGAGGTCTGCAGGTTCTGAATTTTTACTGATAACTTATTAACCTTAAACTGGCACACTCACATTGAGGAAGAATAATTTTGTGTTTGGGTTGAGCAAAACTTTGAATTCTGCACTAATGTTAACAAACCTTCCATCAAAATCAGTATATTTCCCTGGAAGGGTTTGGTTTCAATCAGCCAGCAGGTTTTGATGAACAACCACAGTAATTTTGTTTCCCTCCCTCAAAAAATTTCTGTTATGTTTCCTAATTACATGTCCAACAAAAGGTTGCAAAAGATGGTTTAAGACCCAGTTGTAGCAGGTGTAGTTTGAATCTTCCAAAGATCATCTGTTCATCCAGGTATCAGGATACATAACCCAGGAAATTGCATAAGTATGTAGGCTATTGATGACAAAGAGAGCACAAGATTGTGCCTAAAATAAACAGAAAAATATAGAAAATTATCTGTCATCAAAATCACCTCCAAGCATGTTTTAGAATTTTCCATGAGGCATCAGGAGGGATCTTTGACCCAAGCTGAAAAAAAATTATTCTGTCTTTCATTATGTATCTTAGTCACAGACTGACACTTTAGGTTCATTTCAGCAGTGTTTGTGCCATCAGAATCCAGTGTGAATTCTCCTGTGACAGCATTAGATCAATCATGTTTTAAAGAATGCAAGTAATTGCATCTACTCCATCTTCTGAGACAGTCCAAAACTGACACTTTGGGTTCACTGCAACCTGAGTTGCTAACACGGGTTGGAAGGTGAGAGGTAAGTATCATAAAGCTGTATTTTTAATATTCTTATGTAAAACAAGCTGGTTTCGAGTTAAAAAAAAAAAAAAAAAAAGGAGAGAGAGAACTTGAGCAAAATGCCTAAAATCAGTTTTTGAAAAATGGGATAAAATGATAAAAGTTGGGGACTTCACTGAACTCAAAGCAGTGTTAGCACTTACTGAACATACACTGAGGTTATCATTTTAATGGGTAGGTCAGGCTATTTGAAATACTGGTGTCTGCAATAACCCCTGTGATCAAGGTCTTTAAAGGGAATCTTTGCTACAGAGACAGACCTAAATGGAGAGTAGAAAATGCCACTTGGGTCTAATATCTTGGTGAAGGGCTGATACTTGTGGTCTTTGAGAAAAATTGGTTACAAGCCCAGAAAAAGAGCTTTTCCTCATGCTGTAGATGTTCTAAAAGGTAATCACAATTTGTGCATCTTTGCTAAACCTGCATTTCCTTTTCAGATCCTTGAATGCAGGCACGGGAATTTCCAAAGAAGCCAAAACTAGGCTAGGACCCGAGTGTACTCTCCATGGCAGTGGCAGATAACCAGTGGAGCACATGTGGAATATTCTTGTCAGCTGCCTGTTGCTGGCATGTCTCAAAATGAGATTAGGTGTTTTTCAAAATGGAGCTTGACTCCAAATGGGAAAAAGTCCCAGGAAGTTCTCAGGTACATATTACAGAGAAAGTCAGTCTAAATAATTGCAGTGTTTTCTCCTGACCTTGCCATCTGAAGATGTATTCCACACCACCTGGCAAGGCTGTGCCACCAGAGAGGAAGGGGGGCAGCGGGAATTTAGAGATTTTCACTGTGATGAATTTGCATTCAGAGATTCCCTCTGGCTTTACTGCTGCTATCCTGCTAAGAGAAAAGCCCTACCCGTTTCTCCTGCTCTTCCCATGTGCCTCAAGGGGCCACCCCTGGGTGGGAAGTTCCCTAAGGGCATCCTGCAGCTGCACCTCCTGAAGCCTTAGATGAGGAGGATGAGAGACACTGGAAAAGCTATTCCCTTCCTCTCCCTTTCCTCATATCCAGAGGGAGCTTAGACCTGGCATTTTGTTCAGGTAGAAGGAGGGTGAGCATTGAAAGCATTGGGATTGCATCTTTTCCGTTTCTCAGGATTTCTGGTCAGGATAGAACAGTAAAATTCTTGCAGAATGGCACAGGAATTGCACGGGTATTAATCTTTCTCCTTCCCACTTTAATGTTTTCATTAGTCCTTCCCAGGCTTCATCCACAGGTGAAAATGGATATTTGATAGTCACTGGTTGTGTCTGGGCCATGAGTGTAAGATCTGTGATGAGACTCGAGGTAATGAGGACACATCAGAACAGTTTTGTCTCTCCTTGTTGCCTTAAGCTATTCAGTTTTCTACAAAGAAATGGGAATCAAAAGGCTTTATTGATTACATTAATCATCTGAATCTGTTTATCATGTTCCCTTGATGCTGTGAAATCAAAGCACTGCACCCCTGCCAGGCACTAAAAGGTCAGATTCGAGGGTCATTAAAAGCAGCAGCGTGCTTAATCAGGAGCCCTTGCAGAGCAGCACAAAGACCCCCCTCCCTTTCTGCACGTGATTTACTTTTTAATAACAATGACCAAGAGGGCAGCCCATGTAGCACACTGTGCTGCTCTGCAGCAGGGCCCTGTGATTTGCAGACCCTCTCTGCAGTGTCGGTGTCTGTGGGAGCAACCTGGAGCAGGCAGTGCTGCCTTGCTGCTCTGAAAGCTCTCCCCACTCATGTGGGCCTGACTCACCCTGGGTGCAGGGAGCAGTTGCAGGGCTCATTATGCAGATATGAATTTTTAGATTGTGTGGTTTCATTACCTTCTGGTTTCCTACACAAACTCCACTACTGGGTAGCCCAAGGTGCAGGAGCTCACTCTTTTATGGGCTGTCCAGCCTTCAGCAGAAAATGCTGCCTGGCTCTTTTGGTAGATTTGGCTTATTCGCTTCAAACAGCAAGGATGATGGATGTGGGACTAGATGAACCTTCAGCTGAGATTTTGTGAGTGTAAAATGCAACAGAGGGAGTTGAAAGCTAAGCTTTTGTCCCACTTTGTTGTAGCCCCAGGGATCCCTTTGTGTGGGATTCATCCCTCGAGTTGAGCACAAGGCCTTCCTGATAAGGGGCATGGCCCTCCCAGCATCATCTTCTTCAGAGCAGTTTAGAAGGCAGAGTGCCTGCACCAGCTATCCACACATTTTATAGAAAGAATGTGGCCTCTTGTGTTCACAGCCTGAAGAGAAACAACCAGCCTGCCCTGCATGTTCTGCTACCTCTCCTTCACCCTCTCAGAGGAGATTCACTGCCCCATCTTCAGTCCCCACAGTGGCTCAGGGGCTGTGTGCACCTCATCCTCCCCTCTCTCCAGCTCTTCCAGCTCCACCTGGAGCTCCAAGCATGAAGCCAGCAGCAGCTTCTGGCTTGGCTGCAGCAAGCAGAGTCCCAGTGGTGAGGGACCAGGGTTTGCAGCCACAGCCCTGGTAATACAGGTGGGTATACAGCTTGGCTTCCTTCTTGTAGCACAAGAGCTGTAATCAGACAGAGAAGCTCAGAGCACAGAGATCAGGCTGTGAAACAGGCAGCAGGTACCAGAGGACTGCACCTCCTCTGTCTTCCCACCTTTCTCCCTTTGGGATACAAGATTATTATGGTATTTTTCAGAAAAAGGAGAGGGTTTATAGTGGGAGAGGGCAGGCAGAAGGTGATGACATGTGAACAATGCACGAGTGACAGAGGCACCTGCTGTCCTAAAGCATTTTCAAATGTTAAAAACATATAATTGGGGGCAGTTGAAAGTTGCAAGAGTGCATGGGGAGCTTTTAAAGTGGAGGGCGGGAGCTTACATGAAGGATTGCCCTTTCATCTCTCTGATCCTGGCAGCCTCCAGGAGCAGTCATATTCAAATGGTGAAGGATTAGGAAAAGAAGTTCCATGTGGTGGACAAAATAAGAAATACATTTGCCCTTTCCTTTCAAGTCGTCCTTTTTCATTCTGAGACTTTGCTAAATAAATAAATCTTCACACTGAGAACTAGCATTTATTGTCTGCATTTCTGACACAAACCTGCCTCTTTCACGCTCTGTTTTGTGAGCCACAGAGACCATTCCAAAACCCTGGGGAAATTCAATTGTGCATCTAATTTCCTACCGGTGAAGGCAAAGGTTTTCAAGCAGATCTGATGACTGTGGGCAACCACTTTGTGAGAAATCCAAAGGGAACCTGCAACTCAGAAAATGCTGAGCCTTCTGAAAGCTGTCTGCTCAGACAGAATTTGACGGGGGGGAGGAAAAAAAGTTTGCTTGTTTTTTTTTTTATTTTCCATTTTTAAGTTTGCAGATGGAGCTCAGCTTATATGAGAGCAAGGGATGAGTAGTGTGGAGATGAGGCAGACATAGAACTGTGGGCTGTGTTGAGACTGCCCCAGATAGATGTGTTGATCCCTTGGCGTGAAGCATCCTCTGCTGTTCCCATCCCAAGCAGCTTCTGATCACAGACTAACAGCTGAGCTGTGGAGCTGCTTATCAAAACTCCCAGGGAAGGTTAGAGAGGAGCCTGCTTTTTATTGAAGACTGAATCGGGAGAGTTCATCTCCCTCTAATTAAACCAAAGGTTTCAGATCAGTTGGGTATATTTTACTGATCTTGTTGCACAAACTTATCCCACTTGTGTGGCCCTGAGATGGAAATATTTGAAGATTACACCATGTTTGCTATGTGTGCACAAGCTGGTTCAAAGAGCAGTGAAGGGAGAAGCCTCAGATTTCTCTCTTTCATTACAAATACACTGCACCAGTGAAGTGTCACCATTTTTAGTAGTGACACATGAGGTGTAGACAATTCACATGAAACCAGTGAAACAATCACCTAGCACATTCCAAAGCAGCAAAACAGGAGAAACTAATCAGATAATTATTATTTACATTTTTCTCTGAGGCCTCTCAGCTTCCCAGGAGAAGAATCCTGGGCAAAGAGATTTTTCAGAAAGTATGATAGTGACAGTGTAGCTGTGGGTACACGGATAAGTATCACAGAATCACAAAATGGTCTGGGTTGGAAGGGGCCTTAAAGATCATCTCATTCCACTCCCCCTGCCATGGGCAGGGACACCTTGCACCACATCAGGTTGCTCAAAAGTCCCTCTAACCTGGCCTTGAACACTTTCTGAGATGGGGCATCCACAGCTTCTGTGGGCATCCTATGCCAGGCCCACCACCCTCACAGGGAAGAATTTCTTCCTTTTATCTTGTCTAAATCCACTCTCTTTCATTCTGAGGCCATTCCTCCTTGTCCAGTCACTCCATGCTCTTGTCAAAAGTCCTTCTCCAGCTCTCCTGCAGCCCCTTCAGATACTGCAAGGTTCTCTGAGGGCCTGAACTGCCTCAGATCCCTTTGTCTTTGTAGGAGAGGTTCCAAATCATAATGAAATCACATCCTGAGCACACCATGTTCTATGAACTTCTGAGTAACTATGCAGCACAAGAAGGATTTTGCTCTCATCTGAAGGACCAGGGCTGGTGAAACACTTCTGCATTCGAGAACCCTGAAGTGGTGATTGAGCTGTGCCAGGATTTGAACTTCTAAAAGTCATTGATTCACTTCAGACAAAGTGTTATTAAGACACCATGTGTTTTGCTGTGTGTACCCTGATGTAACTGAGAGAAGGATCTCGTGTTTGCAAACCACAGTAGTTCTTTACCTGCCTCTTGCTTTTTGAGAAGAAACCTATCCTGCCCTGAAATCAACCCCAGATGTCCAACAGGCAGCACTGCTCACAGCAGATGAAAAGCCTACAAGGGAAATATTTTGAAAATGTTGCAACTTGTTATTGCTAAAATTACGATTCACTGTGCTTCTGCCAAGAGAGTCTGGCTTGGCTTGGCTTGGCTGTACTTCTTTGTGTGCTGCTCCAGAGCCTGAAAAATAAATGGGCACCAGGCAGCCCAAGCCATCCCTTCCCCATGATCCCAGTGCAGGGACAGTGTGGGGACACTGGCCCCAGAAGGCTGATGCAGCACAGGCTTGGAGGGTTGTGTGTCATTCTCCAGCCCCATCACCAACTCACGACATCACTGCTGGCATGGAGCCCTCCCTCTCTGCCTGCATTGCCCTGTCAGAGCAGTGTAGGCAATACTGTTTGAATGTGCAGTGGTCTGAACTCAGAATATTTCATTGTATTCATGGAAAGTGTAACCATTTTATCCTGTGCTAGACATGAAGCTCAAGGCTGCAGAGAGATACCAAGGAGATAACACAAGCTGCGTCTGGCTCTGGCAGCCTCTCCTTGAGGAGTGTGTGAGGAGGGTAGCCATGTTCATCTGCCAAGAGAAAGTGATTTTGGAAGGTTTGAAGCCCTTTGGTAGCTTTGGAGTCATTAATTTATCTGGGTTTTTCTATATTTTTATTATTATCCTGCATTGTTAATATTTCCAGTGAGTGGGATTTTTTTCTTGTAAAATATATTGGTAATGTTTGATAAAATAATTTCAACTGACTGTGTCTCAGGTGGAAAATTTAAATTTTCTTCAGAATGATATTTTCATTTTGTGAACTGGACCACCCATCCTCGGAACAGGAATGTACATAAATGCCAGCAGAGCTGTGATGTGACCACAGAAAAGATTTCCTTTGAATCAGAGCTGTTGCATGGCCTGAAGCAACTCAAGCTTTATGTGTGCTTGCATGATTCAGACATGAAGCATCAGCAGGGAACAGAAACAGAGCAGAGTTTGACTTAATGGACATGGAAGATACAAAAATTTCCTGCAAGAAAATCTCCCAGCAGAGTGTGGATGTGTATTACAGGTTCTGGCCTTTTTGACAACTCTTCATTTGTCCTAAAAGTAATGATGCTTTTTAAAGAGCCTTCTTCATGCTGCTGAGACCCTTCCAAACAGGAGCACTAGCTGGCCCACTTAATGAATATTCATCATTAATGCATAAACCATAATTTGTATTCAGGCAGCTATTGCTTCCCCCTCCATGGTGGCATCAAAGTAGTTACAGGGGTTTTAAATGTGAAGGGCTGATTAGGAGGAGAGGGGAAGGCAAATTTCACACTTCAATTAATGCTTTTGAGTCTGTCCCTCTGGTTGCAGATTGCCTAAACACAATTGGCTGCTCCCCACAGCTGCTGCTGAGGATGAGAAGCAATCCAACTTGCCCTGAAGTCTCTGGCTAACAGCAAAGGTCATGGGAAAGCGGTGTTGTGGTATTCGACAAGTTGACACTGCAATTAAAAGAGGCGAGGAAACAAAACCCTGCTGATGGCTGCCTTGTCAGCCTCACATCTCTGCATGCTGGCTGGTGCTCAGGACAGCTGCCTATGAAAAGCAAATGAAACCCATCCCTACTGCACAGCCTGCAGCAGCAGTGTGTCTTTCACACAGGAAAGGCGCAGACAGGACTCAGACCTGCTCAGATGACCACGTCCTGGCAGCGTGCCCCTCTGCTGAAAGCAGTGTTTGGTGCAGTGCAGCCAGCTCTGCAAGCTCTCCAGAAAGGCACTGGGCTTGTGTTGGTGTCTGTTATCCCCAGGTTCATGCTTGTGGCCTCTTTCAGACCCTTTACCTTTATACCCCACTCCTTTTCCTACCCATTTTAGCTGTTGTGGCTCAGGGAGGAGGTGGAAAGCACAGGAAAGAGGAGATACTTTAGACAGCCCACAGAACTTGCTCCCAGTGCAAGGATCTCCAGAAGATCAGGCTGAAGGACCTGGATCCTTGCTGGATGGAAGAGATGGTTTGGAATGGAGGCAGAGTGCAGACAGGAGGACATGTGTGTGCTGGTAAAGGTCCCATTAGCAGCCCCTTGGTTGTTAACCCCATCTCTGGTCACCCCCAAACTCAGAGTTTTGACTTCATGGACTTCATCCCCCACTTGAGGGGCCAGGCAGGAGATTAAGGGGTCTCTCCAGAGTGGCAAAAGTGACCCAACAGTAGTTTTTGGTCTTTATACCATGTGGAAGAAGAAAAACAGCAGCAGGAGACTTCTGTATCTCTCTCCCTGCTCAGGGCTGTGTGGGACGCTGAGAGCACCCATTTGAGTCCCAGCCCAAATGAATCCAAGCTGGTTTCTCCATGATGCTGGGGTGGAACAGCATGCTGTGGTGCTGCCCCAGTGCAGAGCTGTGCATCACAGCCCCTGCATGTACCTGCTGCCTTCTCCCCTTTCTCTTGGGCAAACGTGCTCAAGAGTTCTGTGGAATGCAATGCTCATTGCTGTAACCCTCCACGCTATCCCTCAGCTGAGGAAGCACTGTTTTGAGATGTGAAATATATCAGTAAGTGGAAAAAAATACTAGAACATTTAAATATCTTCAAACTGTGCAAATCCTTGAGCATGCTGGATGGGAAGAGGTTCTTCAATTAAACTCCTCTGTGTAGTTCCTCCAGGGAGCTTCATCTCCACCCTGTCCAGGTGTGGGGCATGAGTATGTGCAGGACAGAAGGCACCACAGGAATACCTGTCTGGTTTGTTCTCCACAGAAAAAAAGCCTTTCCAAAGGGCTTTTTCATAAGGCATTCACCATCCTGGAAAAGCACAGAGCTGCACACCAAGTACGTGGGTAAAGGAAATGTAAACTAAATGTCCGTAGCGTTGTCTCGCTCCACTCTTTCTCAGATACAAATAAGTGTAAAAACATAAAATATTGGAAGGTGTGAGTCTGAGTTATTTATCAAACCTAGAGAACAAACATTTATCCCCCATTCTATCTCGGCAAATTATGTGAGAGACCCACTGTCAATCCTGTGATGGGTAAATGGGTGCTTTTAAGTCTATTTCCTCTCCTTTTCTTCCCTTCTAGTGCTCTCTGAAATGGGTTTCCTTTCTCTTGGTTTATTAGATTTGTCTGATTTTGGGTTTGTAATATTTTAAAGTGATGAAGACCCCTCCTGGCTAGTTTTGCAGGCTGATGGGCTGTGTGCAGCTCACTGCTGCTGCCCATGAAATATTATTTGATGCCCTGTGAGAAGAGGAGGAGGCTCTTGGCAGACCAAGAGACAGCTGGAACAGTGTCCCATAGCAGTGTGTGGAAAACAGACCCATTTTATTCCTCTGAATTACATTTGAAATATCTTTACTGAACATGACAGGTCAGAAAATGAAATATTCATTCTGCAGGAAACTTACAATTTTATTTTCAAACAAGCACTAGAAGTCAAAATTAAATACCAAGTGAAGTTGGGGAATTTTTTGTTCCTGAAACATTGAAATGTCTTGATTGAAATTCTTCGTAATGGTAATTTAGAACATTTTGCTCTTATTTCTGCTTGTCACAATGGTAGCTGAAATTATTCTATTGAAACAAAATGATTGAATCCATCACAGTGAAATGCAATTTCTGGTGAAAGAACTGATGGAATTTGATACCTTCTTGCAGCATTTCCCAATTTTCACACTTCAGTCAAAAAAGCACTTACTGTTGTAAAACTTGGTCAAGCAGCTCTTTTAGACTTGTTATTCCACCTGCCATCTGTGATATTTTGTGTAAAAACAGTGCAAATGGATGGAAAGGCAGATCTTGATAATCAGCATGGAGAAAGGCATCATGGAGATTTAGGTCTCTTTTCCATCTGATTTTCTGTTCAGTTGACCTAAATATTTAATCTCAGCGTTCCCTTCATCCTTTCAAGTATTTGTCTTAGCATGGGGATGAGCATTTAGCCTGTGATGACAGGAAAACCCATCAAAGCTCTGTGATGGTCATCTTCCTTCTAACATGGAGTTTCTGCAGCACCAGGCAGGCACCAGACCTGAGAAGATTTTCTCTCTCCATCCTGACTGGACTGTTAGCTATGTCTGCTAAACTCAGTGTGTTTTGGCAGTCCCTTAGAGTCTGCCTTTGCACAGGATGCCTCCAGTCCCACTCTGGATGTTCTCCACCTCTCCTGATGGAGGCTGTGACTTTATTTATTTGTTTGGAACTGAGCTCAGGGGGCTGTAACACCCAGACAGGGTCGTGTCTAGGGCTGCAGGAGGTGACAGCTGTTAGATGCTGCTTCACAAAGTGCTTCTCCTTCTCATCCGTGCTTTTCAAAGACCAGCCAATCCTTTGAACCACTCGGGAGCTATAAATGTTGAGTTTTTGCATCAGGTAGGCAGAGGGGCGCAGTGAGTGCTCACGGGGGCTCTTGGAGGGGAAGATCCTTCCCACAGGGAGCCTTTGCAAGTGTGACAGCTCTCTGACATTAATACTCCTATCACCTCTAACATCTCAGCTTTGCTAGGCAGGAGCATAAAGCCCACAATATTAGCATCCAAGATACGTGTCTATTAATAGCTGCTCACCAGTTCTTAATTAGATTGACATGTATTGAAGATATGTAGCTGAATTAAACCAGGCTGAATGCAGAGCTGCTATCAGAATTTCCAGATTTTTATCCATATTTTTCATTGTTGCCTTGTCTTTATGAGCACAGTGAAATTTTCCTTAGGAAGCTGCCTGGGCACCTATAGAGAGATAATAAATAACCTGGTGCTCATTCCCCCACAACCCCACTCCCTTCTGCATGATTGAATTCTTCAGCACCTAATAACAGTTCCTGCCAGCACAGCACCAATTCTAAATCTCAACACACAGGGAAAAAAATGTAAGTTTAGACAATATTGAAGTGAAGCAGCTAAAAGTTGGAATTGAAGTCTTGGCATTGAGTACAAAGTCTGAAATTTATTCTACTTCTGAAACATCCCAGGCTCCACTTCGGAAGAGACTATTGTGGATATCTTAATTCAGTGTCTGAGGACTTCATGACTTCATTCAGGCCTTTTAAAAAGTCTATTAAATGTTCCAACTGCTTTCTCAGAATTCACAATTGTCCTTTGTGACTGACTGGTTTCTTGTTATTGGGTTTGGGTTTATTTTTTACCTCTAGCCTCAATAATTCAGACCTGTTAAGTGCTGGTGGGTTTTTTTCAATGCCTTAAAGAGCACTAAAATTTCAGCCAAGTGCTATAGCTAACTGGTTCAGGCTATGAAAATTCAAAGGATTTCCAAAAGACCTGGCTTGTTCCTATTCGTGATGCAGCTGTGCCAACCAATTCTAATATTTTTGACAGACTTGCAGTGATTGGGGAAGGCAGGAGAGGGAGAGTAATATATCACCAGAGCATAGGATCAGTCAGCTACAGCAACAACAACAAAAACCAGCAACACTCTCTCCAAACTGAAATAGAAAGTAATGTCTTCAAATGTAGACACTCACTCCTCCAGTGGGAGTCACTTGCCCAGGTTGTCAGGCACCCACGCTTTATGTACCCTGTAGGGATATTGTAAAATAACTCCACTGCCATCAAGTATTTGTGCTTTTATAACACTTAATGTTATGCAAACTCTCTGCCAGACCATGCCTCAGAAATGCCTGTACGGCCTCTAACTCTGCTTGTGTCAAAGGAGTATTTTTGCTTTTGTTACACAAGCCAGTAGTTAAATTCACCTAAATGTGTCAAATCAGAAATGCTGGGGTGAGTTTTCTGCAAGAACTTCTGATCTCTTCTAGAGGTGGCACAGCAAGTTGGGGTTAGCATGGAGGTTTGATGCATCATCTATGTTAGTAAGGAGGGAAGTGAGTAATAAAATGAAATGACTCAATGAATTTACTGATGGATTTAAACACTGTGATCAGAAATTGAAAGTGCTGGAAGTGGAAAGACAGCTCAGGAAATGAGAAAAAGTGTGAAAAGAAAATTTGTCATTTGACCATAGGTATTAACTTTGGGAGAGGCTGGCTAGGGGAGGTAAGGGAGGCATTCTAATGATGGATCATCAGACACCTCAGGAGAAGTTCATCTCATACACAACCTCTTCACTCAAGTCTTCAGTGAATTGTGTTTTAATTCCTGTAGTTTATCCTTAGTAATGCAACTTTCCAGTACCTGAAGTCAGCCTGCAAGGAAAGGGACATGTTACAAAAGCATGTAGTGTCAGGACAAGGGGAAATGGCTTTGACCTGAGAGCAGATTTAGGTGGGATATTAAGAAAAGATTCTTTACTGTGAGTTTGGTGAGGCCCTGGCCCACACTGCCCAGAGAAGCTGTGGATGCCCCATCCCTGGAAGTGTTCCAGGCCAGGTTGGATGGGGCTTGGAGCAGCCTGGTCTGGTGGAAGGTGTCCCTGCCCACGGCAGGGGACTGGGAATAGTTGATCTTTGAGGTCCCTTCCAAGGCAAACCATTCTGTGATCTGTGTTTCTCTGATAATACAGAGAGGTGGGATCACAGTGCTGAGCAGAGGAGGCTTGGCTGTCCTTGTGCAGCTGGCAAACATAATGGAGAGGCATGAGTTGCTCTGAAACCAGAAAGCAGATCTGTTTGTGTCTCTAACCATTTGGAACTTATGTTTTCTTTCACTGTTCATGTCTTGGGAGATTGTAAACGAAAACACTACGAAATAATACCACAACAAATTTGCATGTTGCTATTACATGGAATTACACAATGAATCTTTAAGACAACAAAGACGATCATAATTACAGTGGCATTATAAAGACATTCCATGGCTTTTGGACTCTCAGTTGCTTTAGTGTCTGTCTGGGTTAATTGACCATATGAGAGAATTGGCCTCCAATTTATCCTGTTTTAATCAAGATTGAGAATGCTGCAGTAATGCTGCATCATCCTTGCCTGAGTCTATAGTGTTTGAAATACAGAGTTTACTCTGAAATGGACAGCTGCATGCTGGTGGTGATTTAGCAATTTATTAAAAAATCTGCACACTTGCAGTTGGTATGTGCTATCTTTTGAACAAGAAGATACAAAAGCGGGAGCTTTGATCTAGTTGTTGTTTTTTTGTTAGTTGTGCCTTGGTTCATATCCTGATGAAAAGAAAATAGCTCAGGTTGACTGCCCACTCAGGCTGTCTCTGAGGAGAGCTAACAAATGCTCTTCTTCAGCATCTTTTCTTCAAAATCGCAGACATGCAATGGTGGAAAAGTGTGGGGTTTTTTTGGGGGGGGGTGGGGAAGGGTCTCTGTGCTTCTATTGTAGTAATAGAATTTGTTCAGAAACTTCATTACCTTTGTCTAATGCCCTCTCTGCTAGGCAACATTTTGCTGATCTTTCAGGAGAATCTAAATATTAATCATAGACATCATATCAAGGCCCTTGGTTTGGTTGGACCTCAACCACTTGTTGTGATAGGACTTTTGTACTGAGGTAGTTGTCAAATACAGGAATGTACAAAACAGTGATGTGGGTGTAGTGCTGTTCATTCAGACTATAAACTTTTCAATCCAAATAAACTGGTGACTGTTTAAAGTGGGGTCAGTTTATGAAACATTTTGTGTTACCCTACAGAGACACTAAAATGCCTGGATATAGAGCATAATGATTTAATCATTAAGCTTTGAGGTCTTTAAATCACTAAGCTTTGAGATCTTTAGATCCTGAGATCTTTGAGATCTTTAGACCTCATATCACTGGGACACACTAATGGAAACTAGGGGTTTGCTAGAGGAAACCACACAGTGCTGAGGCCTTCACTGATTTTCTGCCTGTGGCAAAATAAAAAACTCTGCAGATGTTATTTCACAAGCAACAAGCTCACCCCAACACACAGAATCTGCTGGTGAGGGCTGCTGAAGCTTCTTAATTTCTTTTCTCCTGGCCTGTGATTAACAGGCTGTCCAAGCTGTTCTTTGCCTGCAGCCCTGCAGCACTGGCAGGTGTAAGTGAGAAAAATGTTGCTTTGAATGAACTTGGCTGGGCCAGTGCAGTCAGTGCTGACCCCAAGGACAGCGTGGATGTGTCATTGTCAATGTAGCTGCTCAGAGCACTTCAATCCATCAGGGTGGTGGCCCGTATCTAAAGGAAGCAGAAGGTCAAGTAGTGCCTTGCCACAGGATATTTCCAAAGACTGGTGCTCAAATATTGCATTTCTTCCTCACTCTGTCTTTGAGACTGGTAATCCTTGAGAACACCTGAGATTTGTCACCTAGCATGAGGCAAACAAGGTCCTTGCTGACCACAGGGCCAGAGGGTTGTGATGATTTCTGGAGCGCTTTGCAGCTTCTCAGCCTTGGTTGGAATTCTGTGTCATTTTTTAAAGGAACAAATAATGGACTCTGGTCAAACTGGACGGTCTGCTCACAGGGCACAGCCTGTGCATGCTGCTGGGACTATTTTCAGTTGTGTTATTTGGTTTGTCCTTTCCACAGAGCTTGGTACGGCAGATCAGAAAGGCAGAGGGTGGGGAGAACAAAGCAGGGAGAGCCCAGCTAAACACGATGGCTGGTGAGGATAGCCCAAGTGAAAGGAGAAGAAATGGCCTCCAGGAGTGCCCAGGAGAAGTTCAGATTAGGTATTAGGAAAAAAAAATCACTGAAAGACTGGTTAGAAATTGCAATAAATTGCCATGGGGAGTGGTGAAGTCACCACCTCTGGAAGTGTTCCAGAGCAATCCAGAGGCTCTTGGGGATATAGTTTAGGGGTGATTAGGCTGACAGCTGGACTAGATGATCTTGAAGGTCTCTTCCAACCTTGATTACTCTGTGATTCTGTGAATATTCACGTCCTGCCCTTGTGGGTACCATATCATTCAAATATGAAACACAGGCAAATAAAAATGATCAGAATGGAAAGCCAGCACGCTCACTGCTGTGTCTCTTAGGGAAAAACAAGCAAGGTGTTTTTCCATGCAATTTTTATTTTCAGAGACTGAAACCGAATTGCCTGTAAAGTATGTTATATAAACTGGCACTGTAACATTAGCCATTGCTCTAGAGAATCTGCAAGGTGGGAGGTGGCAATCAGGATGAGTGGCAAATAAAATCCTCATAAAAGACTGGGGCTCCTAAAAGATTGGCCTTTTTAACTGCATGGTTAAAATGCTGCTTGAAAGTGCTCTTGTACCAAGGGAAACTAAATGTTGCTAGCACAGCCTGAAGCAACCAATATCTGAATATTTTTAGCAAAAGTTTGGCCCTCCTCCTCTTTTTTTCAAGCCTTTGTGTTCATGGCATTGCCAGAATAGAATGACTGCAGGAAGCATAAATATTATGGAGCATTTTTTTAACCCTTAGAATCCAGTTTTAGGTAGGTTCAGGTGATACTCTAGAACTTATAGGCTCATGTGTAGCTATAGTACAATTTCAGCAGCCTGGTAATATTTAATCTCATTCATCTGGCTTGTCGTATATTTTGCATTTAATGAAAGGTAAATTAAATATAAAAGCACAGGCTTGGAAGAGGGACCCCAGGGCATTGATTTCAGTCCTTTGCAAGAGCAGGAGACCAAGAAATACTCAAAAAAATCCACAGGCTTATCCTCTCACCAAGAAGCATTGAAATCTTGTCCCATTTGGGCCTGTAGTAAGAAATCAAATGCCTTAAATGTGTGACAGAAGGGTAACAGAAGAGATTGAGGGAATCAGCAATGTCTTTGCACTCCTTTGATACCAGAGAACTCAATAAACAGATTTTCCTTGAGATTATGGAAGAGAGAAAAGGCACATGAAAGGGGCAAGACAGAAATGTCTCAAAATTCTTGCTTATCTTACCTAGGGGGAAAATTCCCTCCTGGGGAGTTCCAAACCTGTTGGAGTACAAGCCCTGCACACTTCAGAGAATAGAATTTCATTGACAGCCCCAGAAAATCAGCCTCTCTCTCATGTTGAAATTTGGCTACTCTTTGGTGTCCAGAGAAAGCAGGAAAAAAAATTCACCAACCAGAAATTAAATGATGCAGCAAGATAAGAGAGAAATGTGAGATTCTTACTGTCTGCTGCATGTACCAGCAGCAGCCCTGAAGTCTGAGGCTTCTATCATGTGGCTAAAAAAAGAAGTCACTGGCTACTGTCTCCCCTTACAAACCTGCCTGGGTGTATAACAGATCATAAAAAAATGCTTTATTCTCGTGGAAAATCTAGGATGATGAAAATAGAGCATGAGAGAGTCTTAGAGGGGGTGTAAGACATTCTGGTCAGTATTTCCACAATGGCTCTGCAAATGAGTGCTGGTTTTGCCTCTCTAAGACAATCAGGTAATTGTTTTAATTGCTTGTAATTTTGCCAAGACCTTGACTCCCTCAGTGCATCTGTAATTATGTCATTGTGATGCTGCCAGACCAGGAGTGACTGTCATTTTTTTAGGCTATTTTGTGCTTTCTTTGTTGAAGAGGAGTGGATCTAGGTACTTTTTTTTCTTTTTCTACATATCCAAGCAAATTCTCTGCTGGACCTATTATTTTTAAAAATAATTAGCAAAATTCTGGTGATGGTCAACCAGAATTTCTGAAAAAATCTCTCAGATGGAATGGAAGCCTTCAAGTAACTGCTCAGAGTTGATTTTAATCTGAGTATAGGGATTTAAGCATATACTGGCATCTTTGGCCAGAAAATGCTGTTAAAATCTAGTCAGACTCCCTGGAGAGGATGTCTCCCTTTAGCTGCACTGCAAGAAGTGCTCATTCTTTGTCTCTCATAAACAAAAGAATGAGGTTAATGTGGAAAACAGCACTGCAGCATGCGTCCCCTGGACATACAATTTCACTTTCACACCAGAGCAATAAAACTGCAGCAGGGCTTCTCTTTGAGCCAGGTTCTCCCACTCCTCCAGCAACCACTCCACAGGGAATGGCTTTGTTTTCTCACTGCTGTCCTCTTCTCACCCCTTTGGTCACCAGGTCTGTACAAACTCCTGCTCCTTTAGCAGCTCCAGGCAGACCAGGGGCTGCATCTGCCCAGCTTCCAGATCCTCAGGAGACTAGGCAGGTGCTCTGTCAGCTGATCCTTGGAGGTGGGGATAGGTGCCAAACGCCCTCACTTTCTTCTGGTCTTCCCATTGATGCCTCAGGTTTTAGCTTTTATAATTTTCAGATTCTGTGCTGCTTTAGTGTGTGGGTCTTGGCTTCCTATTAAGGGATGGTGAGCTCTCTTCACAGAGCAGGAAGAAAAAACATTTCCTTCTCCAGCTGGGGACCAAGGACAAGTGATCCAAATTTCAGGCCCAAGAGCACAAATAATGGTGGACTGAAAAGAGAAAAACAAGCAGGATGGGAATTCATAACCTAAAGCTATAATTGGGCAATTAACTCCAATATGCAAATGGAGCAGAACTTATAAAAGTGAGAGACCCTGAGACCAGTTGTCCATTTTGTGACCATTTTGGGTTAATTTTGGGTGTAGCCCTGGCTGGTCTCTAGTGCTGCCCAATGTGGATCCAGTTGAGGCCTCTTAATAAATCCCTACTTTATTCTTTAGCTCTGTCCAGCCTCTGTTCTAGGTCAGCCTTCACATGGCGTCACCATCTTAACAAACCTGTTTGAAGCCACTTTTGGCGGGCAGCTGTGGTGAAGAAGTCTGGTTTGGGCATCTGAGGTCACAAATGTTTCCTTCAAGTGAGGCACGTTTTGGAGAGGATGGGGCAAGAAGTGATCAAAGGGCATCCTGCAGAGCTAAGGAACCTGGCTCTCCAGTATTCCAGCTCTTTCTGTGGCCTCTCCACAGCTCCACCGCTGAGTGATTTCTCAGGGGAGCTTCTTTAACACCTCTCCCTCCTTGTTTCCCCACAGGAGCCCACACTGCTGAGCCCTGTGAAGGATAACAACACTTCTGACAGCTTTGCCTGTAAGAATAGAGCAAACATGGGAACAAACCATCCCATTTGTGTGGCCTCAGCTCTTCCCATGTCAGAGACTGCAGCTGACAGGCTGAGGACCAGTCTTCCCAGATCACACAAGAAAGGTTAAAAGCCTCAGGACTCTCTTTCCTGCCACCTCCTCACCAGAGGATTGTGCAGTTATTAACTTTATTTAGCAAAGTGAAGCAGCTCCCCACTAAACAGGATTGTCCTCTGCCCTCCAGCTCCAGGGAGCCTGGGCTGTACTCTGGAGGAGCCTTCAGCTGAGGAGACAGCCCATGGGTACCTCCTTTTTGGATACCCCAAGTGTGTGAGTGGCTGTAGGGCATGCCCCCAGGAGATGCAGTGGATGGTGACCTTTACACACATTGATTTCAAAAATTCAATACCTAAAACTTGTTCCTAAGACATTTTTTTTTTTCTTCCAGTCCAGGATTAATCCCTGCTAAAATAGCCTGCTTGTTTTAAAATGAAAAATACATCTGCTGGTCTCACCTTATAGAAATCACCTTGGAAAAAGCCTAAATTCAGTGTGGAAGCCTCCACCCAAATTCATCAGCGTCCAGCCTGACTGTGTGCCCACCACTGGCAGAGAGCCAAGACAATATAAAAATGCTTGTCCTCCTCCTTTTGTGCAAGAGGGATCAAAAAGGGGCTGATGCTGCACCAGGGACATTCAGACTGCTCTCATCTGAGGAGATGCAGCCTGTCAGTGGTGCTCCTACTCCACTGCCTTTCCTTCTTCCTCCCCTCCTCTCCCCTTACCTTGCTGTGAGATCTCACCTCCTCCCACTGTCTCACTGGTGTCATAATGCACACTTGGCATCAGGCTGAGCCTCCAAAAGTGGCTGCAAGGCAGCAGGGTGGCTGCTGGATCAGACATTTGCTTGCAAGGTGGATCCCTAGAAGGGAAGAGAGCAACTGAATGGTGCAGGAATCAGCCCTATCTCTCTCTCACTTGGAGGTGGATTTTCCTTAATGAAAATCCAACTTCTCCATGCTAAGATTTTTAAATGCCGTTTCCATTTACATGAGCGATGGATGAAGTCTTGCCAGTGAATGATTTTGCTGAAGGTAACAAGAAGAACCACCAGCCAAAGTTTGGAAATCATGCTTGGTTAGTGGGAAAGGGGTGGCTGGTGAGTGCTTGGGAGAAAAATGAGGGATCAGCCCTTGGAGGTTCCATGCCCAGCTTGATTCAGTTGGTAATGCATGAAAAGTTCCTTACTCTCTTTATGCCTTGGGTTATCATAGTGCTACACAGTGGTACTTGGTTATCCCCAGGGCATTGAGGAGATTTATGAATATGAGGTTTGAAAAGTACATTGCCATCAGACAATGAGGGATATTACTGTCTACACATGCCAGAAAGCATTTGTAGCCTCAGCACTCCTGGTGAAGGCTGAACACAGAAAATGTTTAGAAATAATAATAATAATAATGAAAAAGGATGCTGTTAGATTTTCCCAAACCTGCAAAAAAGTTATGGTGCAGTAGCTTTTGAAGGCTTTGGCCACAGTTTAGAACAGTTTAACCACTGCTAATCTTATCCTTGGAGATTAATTTTGCTGCTGCTGGAGAAAAACAACCATATGCAATTCATTGCTTCTTATATGGCATTTAGAACGGAGTCACTGTACACAGAAAAGCAGTGCAAGGTGAAGTGTCAGGAAAATCCAGGTTTCAGCCTCCAGAAGGAGAAACTGGGGAGCAGCACAGCTTTCTTCATAAGACAAGCTGCTCCCTCAGCAAGCTGGGAGAAAATTGTTCAAGTATCAAAATCTTCAAGTGCAAAATCATCCCTTTAAATGCTAGAATTGTAGGCTCTAATTTTAGGATTTTTAGGTTTAACTGACTGACTGTAGTCATTACAATGCTCCATTTTTAGGCACTGCAGGTATTGTAAGTCTGATCCTCTTCTAACACCCTGTTGCTAGGAAAGGCTGTGTTTGATTCCTTTTCAGGCAGTTCAGATGGCAGTGAACAAAGTCAAGCAGGCTTACAAAGCAGAACTTATCTGTGAAACGTTCCCCAAGTTGAACTTGTGCTCTCTGTCCCTTTTTTGACTCACAGGAGTGGAGAACAAGCCTGGCTGGGGCTGTGATGGAGGAGTGAAGTGGCAAAGAATAGTTTGTGGCTTTGATTGCTGCTGGCTGAGTGCTACAGATGTTGAGGTCTGACTGTCTGTGGAGTGGCAGGCTGAAAACTGGGAACAGTTTTTCCTCCAAAGTGAGCAGCAGGATTTACTCACAGGCTTGGAGGCAGGTGAATTTGTACAGACAGATTCACTGCTGTAGGCGCCCTGCAGGTTGGGAGGACAGGACTGCACGTCCTGCTGGCATCAGTGACACAAGGTTTGTGGCAGTGGGGAAATGCCACAGCACAGTCTGTGAGTCTTCCCACCCTTCCTGATTATTCTTCATTTCTGGAAGACCATCTCAGCTAATTGTTCTCTCAGTTTAGATTGACTGCCCAGTGAAAATTTGATGCAGTATGATGGGAGCAGGCCAAATGGAGATACAGGAGATGTGAGACTTGCTGGGGTGTCCTCAGAAGGGACTGCAGCAGGAAGGTTTTTATTTTGAGACACACACAGCTGAGGCCAGATCCCTTCATGCTGCTGAGGACTCTCCAGCTCCCACAGGGCTCCTCCCAAGGGAAGATTCCCCTGTCCAGACTCCGACAGGCATCCCGGGAAGCCTGGCAGGCAGGATGCATACTGCATGAGTTAAATAAGCATGGTGGAGCATCTGCTGGCACTAATAATATGATTCAGGCTTAAAATTCAGAGTTAAGGGAAGCTTTTGACATATTCCTCCTTGTAGGTAGCCACCAGAGACCTGGAAATAAAAACACACACGGAAAAGTCAGAAATTTCTTGCTGCTTTAGGCTTATTTTAATTTGTCACTCAGTAGGGAATGTATCAGCCCTTCATTTTGCTGATATGACTAAAATTATTACCTCTTCAGCTCTGATATTTGGGGTTTTTTTTGTGGTGGCTCTGGAGCTAAGAAACTCAAAAGAATGAATGCACCACCTGCCAGCAAGTTTAGCTATTATTGCTTCGTTTATAAGTCCATGTGAAAAAAGGGATCAGTCTTCCTAAAAAAGTAGGAAAGAGAGGGATTGAGCAGTTTAACAAAAGGAAAGGGGACACAGAAGTTGAGAATCCTTTGAGCATGGGAAGATGCTGAAACAAATGTAGTTGTTTGCTTTCTTCATTTATCATGGTGTCAGGAATTTGCCCCTGTCCTGTGTGATGGTTGCCTGCAGCAACTTGTGTGTTGTAGCTCAGTCAATATCCCCCTGTGCTTCCCTTTCCAGTCTGTGCAGGGCAAATCAGTGTCTGCATTTTTCCCTTGTGCCATTGGAGTGGGGATTGCTTTGTGTGCTGCAATTGCAGAACATTTTTGGCTGAGTTGCAAAATACTGAGGTTGGCTTTTTACAGAGTAAGGTTCAGGCTTTGCCCCACACTTTAGAATCAAAGATTATCAAAAACTTTAGAATCAAAGATTATTAAAGATAATCAAAGATTGGTGTTTGTGCAGCCTTATGTGTCCCATCATGGTCAGGACAAGCAGGACATAGTGACACTGATGGAAAGGCCTGGATCAAAGTGTTCCTCAGCATGTTGCTGCTGCTCAGGGTCATTCATGAGAAAAATGTTGGTGGGAAGCAGGGATTTGGTGGGCTGGAGCCCCAATCACTGGATGGAAGTTTGGGACCACCTGTCCGTGGGTTCTTCCAACAGTAACATCAGAGTCTCAATCCTCACAGCATTTTGCAATAGGAAAGGGTGGCCTGACCCTGATGCAATTCCATTTCACTGATGATGTTTCATTTTCTTCAATCCTGGAGTGAGAAATATCTGGTCTGGCTGCTGTGTCCTGCTCTTAAATGTCTCTCTGAGAAGCCTCATTCCTAAGAGTAGGGAATGTGACTCTGGAATCAGAAATCAAACAAATCTTTGGCCTATTTGGGCCTCCAGCTCACTCAAAACCAGGCCTAGGCTTGTAATGTCTCCTGCTATAACTTCTTGATTTGTAGAAGGAAAGATCAGGGAAATTTTATGTGTGCACTTCTCTATTTATTCCTTGCTAAAGCCTTCCTCCAGTGACCATTCATTTTGTATTTGATGTGTTTGAGCATTTCCAGCACATTCACCATGGTTTCACTTATCTGAAACAGGATTTTCAAATTCTTCCACTGCTACTATGTACTTTTAGAATAAATATGGGTTTTCTGTCAGTTTGGTGCATTAGGCAAAGGGTGCACAATATCCACTCCTTTCCTTCCTCCAGCAGTGGTCATCCTCTGTTTAGCGTAATGTGCTCCCTTCCCACACTGCTGGGGGTCTGCAGTTTTGTATTTGGTTATGGATTTTTGCTGTCATTTCAATGCACAGATTCTTCTTCTTCTTTTTTTTCACTCCATTGATCTACTGATTTTAGTAGCACTGGGAATCCATCAAAGAAAATTAGTTCAGTTTAATATATTCAACATGTTTGTAAGAAGACCCTTTGTTGAGTTTGAATAATTGGAAATAGTTCATTTTATCACCACTCTCAGGTCCTGGCTCCATCATTTTGAGTCAGATATAGAGATCTAAAGGGAAGTTGAAGCCAGTAGCTTATTGGACTATATTCCTGTTGGAACCAAAGTGTGGTGATGAATTGTTCATAAACCACATAACAGAATGCTTCTTATTTTGTCTTTGAATTACATCACTGTCTCCCTAATTGGCTTTGATATTGCTGTGCTTATTTTAGGACACTTCTGGTGAGTGAAGAATTTTCTTTCTTCCACTTCAATATAAATGTACTATCTGTAGTTCCGTTCACTCTGTTCAAATTTTATTCCAGTGCTGTGGAGGACATTAAACCAATTTCATTGCATTAGTTTCTGCCTGTCTGATTTCAGCCCCAGTTCTGGAGGCATGAAGCAAGTAATTAGTCAGAAGTAAACTGAAAAAATACAAAATATCTATTAAAATATTTTCTGAAAAGTAAATGTCAGGTCCATGTGAGTGTCTTGCCCTCAGCAGGTTCATTGGGCTGATCTCTCCTGAGCAGTGGTGAAGTTTGTCCTCACACCAACCACAGATGTAGCTCAGCTGTCAGCATCTGACAGGAGGCCCTCACAGCCAGGAGAAAAATCCAGCTGGATTAGCTCCAGGCCACACACAGGCATCTGAGTGTCCAAACCTGGGAGTCACAGTCGCTTTCTCTCCCAGTTGTTCTTCCACTGCCCCGTAATTCCTGTGCTTCTGGCTGCTCCACGTCCCAGGAAAAGCAGAGTCCCCATCCTCACCTGCTGAGCATCCCACAGTAGCCAGGTGGCCCTGGTGCTCTTACAGAGCCAGCTGGGATAGAGTGGAACCCCTCTGAGCAAAGACCTGCAGCTGAGGTTATTCCATCCTTGGACTGTTGGTTGAGGCAACCGCCCTACTGAGTGTGTCCTTCACCAAACACAGAATTTTGAGGCTCTGGAGGCCCAGACACAATAGTTTAGTCAAGGAAGTGTTGCCTTTTCTTTTGGATACACAAGGAACCCTCTGGCCACCTCAGAGCACACTGAGATTCAAGGGTTAAGCAGTGGTGGAGAGCAGAGAGGCTGCAGCAGTTCTGATACTTGAGCAGAATTTAGGCTGCCTGGATGTCACCTGCAGGATCTCATCAAGGAGGCAGAAGTGTGCTTCCCATCCATCCTCACTGCTTTCAGGGTAAAGTGCCCTCTCTTGGGTCTGGGAAGAGTTTGTCTGAAGTCTCACTCAGTTTCTGCACATTTAGGGATGGATACATCATGTAGTAAAAAGATGAAGTATTCAGAAACTAATGTACCAAGTCGTAAGGAAACATAGTAAAGAAACTGTTGTGGCCAAAGAGAGACAGCTGCATCCAACAACTCCTTAGAAAGTGATGGTAAAATCAAAAAATTCCCTTTGTGTCTGGCTGAAAATGGGGATACTGTGAGCTGACCTCATCCTGCTGAGCTTTGCCCACCAACAGAGAGCAAGGAGAGTCAGGAAACCACTGATCCCCTTAGCCTGTTAGGCAGCTCTCCTCTCTTACTGCTTTCACCCCCATTTCCCACGACTTCTGAAGGGCAGGATGCCTGACTCTTCAGTCTGTGTGTCCACTGCCCTCACTCTTCCATCTTCTGATTCACTGCAGGATTTCACATTTGCTTTATGCCTTTTAAGGCAACTTGAGTTCCTCATATGGGGAGCAGCCCTATCCTGAGCATGAAACTTCCTTGGCTCAGATGTTTTGTGAAAGGAAAGGAGCAGATTTTTACATAGTTTCTCACTACCTTTACTGCTCTTGCACTGCAGATGTTGCAGCCCATGAAAGGCCTGAAGAAATGATCAGTCAAGTGTTTTTTAGGGACAAATATGTAGCCCACACATGGTCTTGTGGGTATTAAACAAGGTTAAGGAAATCTGAGAAGTATTTGGAGTCCAAGAAGAGGAGCACTGGAAAGGTGAGGAGCAAAGCATCTACAAAGCAGATTGTCTCCAGAGGGACCAGGAAGAATATGTAATCCTTTTACAAAATAGCAGGTCTGTTACCTTCATAGTGCTTCACTTTAGAGTGGTATCCTGGCTTTCAAATATCCTTTGTAAATTGAATCTGTGCAGATGTGTGCCCTCGGAAACCTCTAAGGAAAACAAAGAGGTGGCTTTCTGTGCTTTCTGTCCTGTAAATACAGTCAGCCTGCATTTTCCTTCTGAAAATGATACAGAGATCAATCGTTCAAATGAATTGGAGTGGCACTCGTGTTATTTATTTCAGCCCTCTAGGATGAACTTGACACAAGATATTAATTACTGAGATCTGTCTCAGTGTCAAACACATAATCGTCACAGAAATCTGATTCTGACAAGTGAAAAGGGAAACCAGTATTTGCAAATTCCTCTCAAAAGCTATCTCATTTCAGGGGTAACTTCTGGATGTCACTTCCAGTCTGTGTTTGTCACAGAGTGCAGGGATTTATGGTCCAAAATTCTTGATTATAAAGAGATTTTATTAAAGGTATACCTCAGCCCAGAACAATTTGTGAGGAGCAGTGTCAGTCTGAGGATGGAAGGACTCCTGGCTCACACAAAGCATGGTGAGAGCCACAGGCCTTTTCAGGGAAGGACAAGGATGACACCCCACTGCACTGTCAGGTGTGCAGAACATTGTAGGATCCTCTGCTCTATCCATCCTTTCACAGACCCAATACATGACTCCTTCACATGTGCAATGTGATGAATATTGTGCAGGTCCCCTCTTGAGCTACAGATTTGGGAAGCTCTTGACTTAGCTATTTATGTTAGTTTTCCTTTTTGAGCTCCCACGTCGATGTAGAGACAGCCTAGAGATCCTTTGACCGGCCCCTGGTGAGGCACTACCTTCAGCACACTGCAGGTCTGTGCTGTGCCACCCCAGGGTGATGCATGTGGCACATCCAATTCTGAAATTCCAGCAGAGTTTTGCTTGCAGAGGGGGAATTGTGTGGAGCAACATTCAGCTGAGTTTGATCAATGCAGGGAGAGCTCTGGATGGCATTTCCTGCTCTCCATCTCCAGTAATTGACTGTATGTGTTGATATGAAGTTTTGGAAGGTTATAAGACGTTATAAGGTTAATGTCTGCAACTGAGTTGCCATCTATCCTCAAGCCTAATGAGCTACCTGTGTGCCTTCCTGATGCCTTTGGGTGGAAAACCAGAGTACATCTAGTAAATAAATTGCTTTCCACCACTGCCTTCAAGTTTGCTTCCTTCAAATGAGCACAGACATGAAACACAGCTGTGAACCTGTGCCACAATCTTTCATTTTAATTTGTGATTTTAACCAAAGCAATAGTCTTCCCAAGGCTTGCTTCATCACAGTTCAAAGGTGTTCAAAAGAACATTAACTATTGCTGGTGCAGTTCCTCAGATTTTTGGCTTGCTGGGAGAGCTGCTTGTGGCTGCTTTGCATTCAGAGCTTGCTGTGTGCTGCTTGGGCTTATTTTGCTTCCTCACAGATTCATATTTAAGTGTGGTCATCTCTCAGAAGGAAGGCTAAGTTAACTTGCTGAAAAAGCAAAGAGCTTTCTCTCCACAGAATGAAATTGCAAGTCTCTTCCAATCTCATTTATGTGGCTGTTATACCACTGTGGACACCTGATTTACGATGCTGGCCTGATTTACAACTCTCCGAGACCAGATTTAGCCCTAAGAGTTTTTTGAATTAATGCAAGTGGAAACATAGCTGGGGGAAAAAAATGGAAAGGAAAATGCACTGTAATGGTTGCTAATGAGAGGAATAATTATGGGTAGCTGGTGATCCAATACACAACATCACTGAGCTGAAGCAGAGACTTTTGGATTTATGTTCAGGTCATTAGGGTACTGCAGCACCTCTCTTATGGGGAAAGGCTGAGGGAGCTGAAAAACTCATCAGGCAAGTGCCAACCCCCTTCATTTTGGGTTGCCAACTTGGTGGGAGGAAAGAGAACACTGGCATGCTCTGGTTCTGAAGATGCTGGCTCCAGCAATACACTGCCTGGCTGACTCTTGCTTTTTATTTTATGTTAAGATCGCAGTGCATTGTCCCCTAGCGCATGAAGTCAGGAGTCCCAAGTTAGGTAAATAAATAAATTTTCACATCTACTTTTAACAAAAAATATCTGCAAATATGCTTTTCTATGGGAACAGATGGTTTGATCATTTCTGTGTCTGCAGATGTCGTTTTGGTAGGATATGGTCATTATCTCTGTTGTTTTTGTCAAGCTTCTGCTTTCTGTCAGTTTTCAGCATTATCACATCTCGGGTTGCATTGGAGCCCAACTCCCTAACTGCAACGAAGTGGCTTTATCAATTATTCTCATGATTTCTTAAAATACTTGCAGCTTTCATTCAAATTTGCAATGAAATAGCAAAAATTCCTGGGCCTAGAAATTGTCATAAGCTCTCATTTTAAAGGAATGGGCCAAGGCACACAGTTTAAAGCACAAGATAAATAACTTGCATGCACTGCCTGCACTGGAAGAAGATGGATTGTGTGTGTTTCCTTGTCTCATCTTTGTCTTGTATACCATCTTGCCTGATGGACTGCCAAGCAAGGGCTGAAATGTGCTTTAGACATCCTTCAGTGGCACTGCTTTTCTCCTTCCTGACCAGTGGGATTTAACTCGCAATGTTTAGAGCAGAACTGCACACTCCATTTGGTACAGCTTCAAGAGCACAATAATTACAGGAATAAATCACCAATATCTGCACAGTGTTTGTGGAAACTGAGGTTATAAAGCACTACAGAACTGCAAACACTGGCAGCTAGAGAGGATGGTGCTGGAAGGCAGTCTGAGTCTAAAGTTTCCTCCCTAAGCAAGAGAGTTAATGATGATAATTATATAGTTATTCTTTCATTTCTTTGGGGAACAGAACTTTGGAAATGGGTCTGAGCAGGGATATGGGCAGAAAAATCTAGAAATTACCCCAAATAGAAAAACTGTGGTGTTCAGGACAGCACCTTCCAGAGATGAGAGCATGGAGGATACTTTTCCTAATTCTCTCAAACAAAATTATGTCTTGATCTTTGGAAATATCCAGCTTATTGTAGGAAGTAAAGGAGTTTAAGATGTCACAAAAGTGCTTATGTCTGCTATGTAAAGTTCATTTTTATGACCTTGGTCCTGTTGAAGGAGTCACAGTCGGCCCAAATTTACACACAGATTCAATATATGATAAATTTAGTTTGGATTGCTTGAAAACCTGCAAGCTTGGCTCTCTTGCTGACCATCCTCCCTGTGTCCAACCATGGCAATACTCAGCATTCTATTATACTCAGTATTATATTCAGTATTATAGAGCAACACATATTTATGGAAGGTGCCTCCAAGTTGTGGCTCCACTCAGTACCACCAAAGAGCTCACCAGAAAACTTCATGGCATGTGTACACACACCCAGCTTTGGGGATTTTTTGGCTTGACATGCATTAAAGGAAAGATAATCTCAGCTACTGAGTAAAAGTAAATTTGTTGTGGATATTTATGGACATTACATGCATGACCTTGAAGATTTATGGAAAGGTTCTGTATCTCCCTCATGTTTCTTGGAGGAGTTATTGAATCATAGAAATCAAGAATGGTTTAGGTTGGGAGGGACCTTTAAAATCATCCAATTCCACACCCTTGTCTTAGAGGACACCTTTCACTAGACCAGGTTGCTCCAAACCCCATCCAGCCTGGCCTGGAGCCCTCTCAGGGATGGAGCAGCCACAGCTTCTCTGAGCAACCTGTGCCAGGGCCTCACCACCCTCACAGGAAAGATTTTTTCCTGATATCTAATCTAAACCTACTTACTTTCAATTTGAAGCCATTCCCCCTTGTCCTGTCTCTCCACATCTCTCTTGTAGGCTCCCTTCAGAATATGGAATTTTGTATTTGGATCACCCCAAAGCCTTCTCCTTTCCAGGCTGAGCAATACCAATGCTCTCAGCCTTCCCTCGTAGCAGAGCTGCTCCACTCATCCTCTTGTTGGCCTCCTCTGGACTGGCTCCAGTGTCCCAATGTCCTTCCTGTGTGAGGTCCCAGAGCTGGATGCAGCGCTGCAGGTGGGCTCTCAGCACAGGGGCAGAGGGGCAGAATGCCCTCCCTGGCCCTACTGCCAGCTCTGCTGGGCATGCACCCAGGATGGGATCGGCTTTCTGGGCTGAAAATGCACATTCCCAGCCCCTGGGCAGCCCCTCACCCAGCACACCTGACAGGAGGATCTGCCACGGCTCGCTCTGGCTCCAGCCAAGAGTGGCAGGTCAGAGCAGGAAGGGGAATAGCTGATAAGGCTCAGAAAATCATAAATGGGATACCTGCAGGGGCTTAGGCAGCCCTCAGGCATAAGGAGTGAATTTCTGCTGTTTTCAGCTGATCACAGTGAATGAGGAGTGTCACTGGCCTGTTGGTACCGATTTAGACTGCCTTGCCAAGGAAAAGCTTGTTGCCTGGGTGAAACTGTGTAGTCTCCAAATAAAACACATCATAAATGAGAACAAGTGCCCAACATTTATATGACCAGGCTGGCTATTTTCTTTTTGTGATAAATACCAATGCTGAAAGGCAAACAAGAAGCAGAATCTACTCTGTTCTCCAAAATTTAGGATAACAGAGTTTCCAAACTATTTAAATTTGGAACAACTCAAATGCTAAAAAGACATCAAAACCAATATAAGATATTTTTTAAATATAGTTCAATATGGCTTATTCATTTTGCTTTGATTAAAGTAAGAACAAATTTCTTGTGACATTTTCAAAACAAAATGGGACAACCTCAATAAGTCATTTACTTTTTTTATTTTCCTATCTAATAATAGTTCGAAAACAAAACCCAGAGAAGCATTTCACTTGCAGTGAAACTTGCAGGGAAAATTTCTTCTGGCTAAAATATTTCAACCAGCTCTGGGATTGAAAAAAATTCTGGCTTAACATTTATTTTTCAGACAGATCTATTTTCGTCCAAGACCACCTGGCTGGTGAATACCAGGAGATAAAAAACAACACACAGAAGTCTCAGGACAACGTTTCTGTCACAAATAAATCAATGTCCCAGCATCACATAAATGTAAAGTGGAGGAGGAGAGACCTTAAGGCCCTGATCATGTGACTTCATTAGGATTCAGGTCATGCTGATGTATGAAAAATGATGTCAGGGAACAATAATTCACTTTACTTTGGACTAGATAGATGAGGAAATATTGAATCTTGCATTAGTTTTCAGAGCTGATGTTTCACATGCATGGGAAATGTGAAATTCTCAATGCCCGTCAGGAATGAAGCTGTAGGGGAGAGAAAATCTAAGGCTTAGCCAAAACTTTTAAAGGGACTGGTGGCACTGGATTGCTAATGGGATCTTTGTGCAAGAGTGATCCAGAAACATCTGTGTCTCTCTTCAGAACTGGGCATCCAAAAAGTGAGGAACACATCCCAGTTTAGGTGAAACATTGTCTTAGTGATTAATCCCAAACTGTTTCTGGAGGAGAAAGGGGGCACCAATACCGAGCTGGGGGTTGGCCTCTTCTCTCAGGCAGCCACCAACAGGAGGAGAAGAAATGGCCTCAAGCTGTGCCAGGGCAGGCTCAGCTTGGACATCAGGAAAAATTTGTTCATGGAAAAGGTTGTTGAGCACTGGAACGGGCCCTGGTGGAGTCACCATCCCTGGAGCTGTTCATGAACCAGCTGGATGTGGCACTTGGAGCCGTGGTTTAGTGGTCAAGGTGGTGATCAGTCAAATGTTGGATTCAATGATCTTGGAGATCTTTTCCAACCTAAATGATTTTATGATCCTGGGGTTCTCTGAACAAAAGAAATTGTGGATTTCTAAGTAATTTGGCAATGGTCAGTACTGGTTTACAAGAACAAGTAAGCAAAACAAATATGACCTTTTTATAGGTCTTTTTTAGCACTTTCCTTCCCCATTTTCAGACACCTTTTTCTAAGAACCTTTAGTTACTGCCCAGAAGTGGACTTTAACAAGATTATTATCATGGTGTCAGGTGACATCAAGTGGTCATTTGAAGAAATCTTCCCGTTAAAGCAGTGGCCTTGGGCTGCCCTGCAGACCCCCAGAGGCTGAAATTCACAGAGCTGTAGTGAAAGCTCAGTACTGAGCCATGGAACTGAAACTAAAATGAACATTCATAAAAGTGTCCACGCTGTGCATGTACTTTGTGCAGTCCATCAAGGACCACCCACTCCCCATGATTCCACTGAGCCAAATATTTGGGAAACAAATCCTTAAAACTACCTAGGATTTCTCTACTCCCTTGGACAGCTATAGCTGTTGGCATCAGCCAATAAATGCCTAAATATATTGAAAAAGATATTATATTTTTTATGTTATATTTAATAAGTTACATTTATTATTAATTTTATTATTTTTATTATATTTAATAAGTTAAAGTTTATTGTTGTATTGTTCAATAAACCTCATACTGTAACTGTAACAAATCCATGGTCCTGACCATCAGTGCTTGCTTCAGAAGCATCTGATGATTTTTGTAAAATACAGGTGGGTCGTTCTGGGGGA
Source organism: Onychostruthus taczanowskii (assembly GCF_017590055.1). NCBI lineage: Eukaryota > Metazoa > Chordata > Aves > Passeriformes > Passeridae > Onychostruthus > Onychostruthus taczanowskii. The sequence continues at coordinate 34,778,187 of NW_024496525.1, read as the reverse complement.
AGGGGTGAAAAACAGGCTTGTTAGATGAGCAGCCCTGAGCAGCCTGCCCTAGGAGACTCTTCTTGAGCATGGGAGTGTGGGACTAGGTGGCTTCCAGGGATATTTCCAGCCTCATCCATTCCATAAGCTGTGATTCCATTCGGTTGCAACAATATTGAAATATTTGTTTAGAAAACACTTATGTGTATTGGTTTTGCTGTTGTATTTTTTCCCCCTCAGTATGTCCTTGTACTCGTAATGTGGTTTCAATCTGCTACAGTGCAATTTTTCCCAGTGTAAAAACACTTTCACAAAACTTTCACCTGCTGTAATTCCCAGAGTAATTGCTGTGTGAAAAGCTTCCACATCCACAATAAACTGCCCACCTCTGGAGGCAGAGACACCAGTGCTTGAAACATTGCTGTCTACACCAGTTCTAGATTCCTTCCAAGTCTGATGTACTCCTAACTGGACTTTGTGCATGTTTTCCATGGAAGCTTAGGACAAAATAAATGTTATAAGTTCATCTCAGTTATTCTCTATGGAGGTTGTTGCTGTCTCAGAGTTCTGGTAAGAATTAATTGCAGCAATTTTAAAATTTTGCTCTCTATTTTTTACAAGTACTTTAAATTTAATAAACCCAGTAACTAGACTAATGTCATCTCATCCATTTCCCTGGTTTCCCTTGTGATGCTTTGGTGGGATTATGCAGCTTCAGTCTTTTTTTCAGTTGTTAAGGTTTTACTCCTAAGTGTGTAACACAGAAGTGAACAGCATTCTGAAAGTGCTGTTAAAAGTTGTGAATTGAAATCACGTATAGCATTTGTTGCATTTGTATTCCTGATTTGTTCATCACGTTTTTCTTCATCCTTTCATCTAAGCCACGTTGAAATCATTTGAGGTACAAATATTAGACATGAGACACCTCTATCTCTTTAGAGGTTAAAAAAAAAAAAAGCTAGCTTGACTAGGAAGTAGAAATATTGGCACATTATGGCAGCCTTTCTTATGCCACAGTGTTAATTTCTGCCAAAGATTCCCTGTGCCACTGATAATATAAAAGAAGAGAGATCAGAAGTTTCCTGCACCTTTGAAAAAAAAAAATGGTGTCAGGGTTTAGTGCTCTGTGGTGATGGGATGACTTCAGATCCATCTGAGAAATGTACTTCTGTGTTGTTAGACAAGAGCTTCCATGGGACCTTGCTTCCAGGTTCTGTGAGTGGGACCTGCAGTGTGAGGGGCTGGAGACAAGCTCTGATGTTGATACAGGATCTCAGGTGTGGAAACCCAGGCACCAGGAATATTTCTCTGTCTGCTCTGGGGTGTCCTGACCCCCAGGGGAGCACTGACTTTGACCCTCATTCATGGAAAAAGTTTCCTAGACTTCAAGATAGACTGGAATCCACAAAAGTGTGAAATAGATTATAGAGAGTAGTGTAGGTGTATCACTTGGTGAGAAATTTAGGTTTTGGGATTTTTAGTATGTTGTGGATGGAAGCAATATAGAGAACACAAGGTGTTATTCTGAGTTTCTTCTTCATGCTTCTTCTTCCTTCTTCTTCATAAGTTTGGGTAATGTTTTGTAATTAGACAAAAAAGTCCACATTCCAAGCTTACAGAGATCCGTTATTAGGTTAAAATAGAAAATCATCTATGTGTCCTTTCTTAATTGAATAGTTTAGTCTTAAAAGACCTTGCAACAACAGATTGCTGGCCATTTTGTACCTTACTAATGAAAAGCTGCTGAACTCATAGTTGTGAGACTGTTTTACTGATAAAAAATAATAAACATGTAAGTCCAAACATAAAACTACTGTCTCAAGTGCCTTCAATCCAAACCCAAAGAAACCCATACCCAGGACAGGGTCTGTTCCCATCATATCAAGGTATCTCCTGGATGCTCCTGTTACCAAGTGATGCTTGAGTCCATCAAGACATGAAGGAACCTCTTTCTTCCTTTGTAGCATAGAGATAGCTGTGGCAACTCTCCTGTCCCTTCTTGTTCCAAAAGGCAGAAGCCCTGTAAAATGGAGTCACTTTATTTTTAAAACATCGCCAGGAAAGATAGACTTCATGCTATAAGTTTGTTAGGTGTAGCTCTGAACTGAGCAGACATTTCCAGAGGGAGCCACTGCCCTCCTCCCTGATTTCCAGATGTTTAGCCAATCTTTGGTAGGAATGAGAGTCCTGGTACTGGGAAGAGTAGTTTTGCTTTTGGGCAGAAGAAGAAATGTTAAGAGGCAGCAGGAAAAGAATGATAGCACGGGGTTGCTGTTGGGCAGAATTCCTCTGACTTTTAATTCTGAACTTTGGGTCAATTTTTGATTTGTCTCCTGCTCTGCTCACCCTCTCCCACAGCAATGAAGCAACTGTAAATGCTACTGTAAAAGTAGCAAACTCACCTAGGAAAAGGTTCCCTTTTATACCAGGCAAATTCAGATTGTGGGAAGCTTTGGTTGAGTCCCTTTCTGTCATTTTTCAGATATCAGTTCTTTTATTGCAACTTATCCCACTTCAGCTACTGAATCCAGACTTTACAGAGGTTCAGCAGTGTTTCCTGTCCCAGTGTAGTCACATTTCCATGTGTAATTACATTTGTATCAGTCATTGATCAAAATGACTGATCCAAATGACACTCAAAATGTCACTTTACCATTTTTGCAGTCGCCCTCCTGTGAATTTTCCCTTCCCACTCTGAATTTTTTCCAGACATTTCAGTCTCTTTGAAACCTCTGTTTTTACAGGAGCAGCAGTGCTTTTCCCAACAGGTAAAATTATTTCCACTCCAGGTATTTGCTGAGCAGTTAATAACTATGTCTTATAAATCAAATGACCTAGCACTTTCTGAAAAGCAATGGAAACTTTTCTATCACTGGGAATGTGTCAGTATTTTAATTAAATGCAAAATAATACTCATTACATCTAACAGTGCAAGTAGAATAGGCTTACCATTTATCCAAATAAATAAGCAAACAGTCCAAATCCCAAAGCAACAGAATGAGATGGAATTAAGCTGCCTGTGATGGTCTCCCCCCTAAAATAATCATTCCTGGTCACTGTATCACAGGTGCTTCCATTTTTCAATTTATTTCTTAATTACATTTTCCTTTCAGAGTTTTTTTTTCTCTGACTTCAAATGCCATAATTCATCTATCACTTTTTATTCCTTGGACTCAGTCAGAAATGGAAGAGGGGGAGCGAGCGGGGTCACTGATTGAAATGGAAAATGGCATCACTGTATTAAGGTCCGAAATAAAAAATACAAAAGTTTCCAAAAGGTAAAGAATTTAAAACAAAGCAAAGCAAAACAACAAAAAGCAGCTACGAGTACAAAATATCAGCAAAGTACCCTCTGGTTGAGTCAATTTTGTCCTGCACGTCATTAAACTACTTCCACAGAGGAGACCCTGAATGTTTGGCCTGCAAAGCACAAAGGGACAGGTGAGAAGGCACTGCTGCAAGGGGGATTCAGGATCTCAGATGCAGCATTTGGGATCCATGGGGAGCTGCAGGCAGGGGATCCACAGCCAGGAATTCTCTGCTGCCAGTGGAGTTTTGGAGTGGGTGCGCTGCGTCACTGCCCTGTGTGGGGACCTCGCTCTGCAGCATCACAGTTTCAGTGCTGTCCAACCACGCAGTGACATCCCACCCTTTGCCAGGCTGCTGGGGAATATCTGTGCTGCTGAACAAAAGGCATGGAACCAGCTTAAGTGCTGGATATCTATTGTCCATGTGGCTTAGCTGATCATTCACTTTTCAGCTCTGTTGTCGACCCATGCAACCCACTTCTAGACAAATTCAGGACAGAAAGGGTGAGCTCTAAACAGCAGAGATGTGAGCCAGCTGCTTCCACCTGTGCTTGGTGTCTGAGGCTGTTTCCTCTAGCAGCACAGGCACAGCTTAAGCAGCTTTTTGGAGGAATTGGGGTTGATGTTGTACCCCAAAATAACACTTGCAGTTCTTTGGGGTGGAAATTTACTGATGAGGCATTGAGTTTGGGGTCACTACTCATTCAGAGGCTTCACAAAGAGACATGTGGAGCAGATTCCAGAATCACCTGAACTCTTTGAAGGGAGTGGGAGAATTTTCCATGGCTCCAGGGGCCCCATATCTGACCATGGCTGTAGAAGAGCTCCAGGGACTGGGGCTGTGCATGGCCTTCTAGGAAAGTGTCCACAGGGGTTCTGCCCATCAGCAATATCTTTCTTCACATGGCCTGACTATGTTCTGGCCAGCTGGAGGAAAGCAGAGTTTTGAGCAGTCCACCACCACGTGTTACTGCCTTTTCTGTCCTGTTTGCATCCCAGAGGCACTGAGCCCTGTTGAGGTGTATTTTTACTAACACAATCTGAAAGCCTAATAGGAGTGACTTCTCTGTCTTTATCAGCAAAAAATGCATGTATAATCTGATATGAAAACTACTAATCCATTAGGACTTGGACATTTCATTAGCATGCAGAGAGGAGCTTTTATTGCCTGCTCAAGCTCATAAACTTGTCTCCAACTGGAAGGAAGTGGCATGTAGTTTGAAATCCTGGGGCTGGGCCCCAGGGGGATGCTTGCAGTACTGTACCAAGCCCACACATAAAGGTCACACGAGGAGAGGCTGCTCCTTGTCATGCTGCTCTGCAGCAGCAGCTTTGCCTCTGCAGGCACTGCTGAGAGCTGAAGTCTTGCTTGGGAAAGTGCTGCTTGGGTTGGGATAGTTTCTAAGCTGCTGATGAGCTAAGCTGCCCCCAAGAGCATGGAAATGGAGAATGGAAAGGAAAAGTAATTTACTGAGAGTCACAGGTGAGAATTTACCTGGGCTTTCCACATGACAGCATCAATTTCTTCCTTAGAGTGATGAACAGTGTATAATTCACTGGAGAAAAATCTTGTGTCCTTTCTCCCCATGGTCCCTCTGTGCTGTCCCAGTCACTTTGGCTCTGTTTCACCCACATCAGTGCTCTGCCTCCCTGGCTTCTCCTCTCCCCTTCTCTCTCAGTGACTCTGCATATGCCCAGCTGCACTTTCCTGCTTCACTTCTCCTTCTCCTGCATGGTTCAACCAGATTTATCCTCCTTCTGCCTTTCCCCAGACTTAGGATGGGTTCTTCTGTGCCAGCTCTTCTTCCTAAACTGGAGAGCATAGATTTGAGCCTTGAGTGAGGGCACTTCTTCAAAGTGCTCCTGGAGAGGACAAGGAGGTTCAGGACTGGCTCTACCCACGGAAAGAAAAGTTCAGTCCAGTGTTTCCTCCTCCTGAATCTTATATTTCATCCAGTGGTAGAAAAGATTATGCATAGTCTATTACTGTCAGAACCATGGTGTAGAACTACTGTAGGAAGATTTACTAGTACTGGGTTTTATAGAGGGTTTTCTGTTGTCCCTCATCTAACCCTGAAGCTGAAACTTGATCTTAAATTTTACCTTTAAATTGTTCTGAACAATCTGATGTACAACTCAGTGACCTGATAAAGCCAAAGCCAGTCCTGATCCACAAGTACATGATCCATTAGGAAAAAAGCAAAATCCTCAGTGCATTTCTCTGTCCACTTCAGCTGTTACACAATAACTATATGCAAATCCAGGGTTATTCTCACAGCTGGCACAGCTTGGCTTAGATAAATATAAAACTTGCTTTAAGGGAATAGCTCGTAATTGGGTTAGGCCCAGGGTTTTAATTAGATTTACGTAAATGCACACAATGCATGGTAAAAATCAATAACCTGGAGAGCTTCTTTGGGCTTATTGGTTAAATCAGCAACACCAAGTCAGCTGAATTTAGCAGGATATTTGCATACCCCATCCCTCCAAAACCAGCACATTTTATATGGCATGTTTGAAACGTGCTGTGCTCTCCCATGTTTGTGTCCTTTTTTCTCTGTCTGGCCACTTGCAGTTTGGGTGCTTGCAGGCAGAACCCTGTCAGCACAAAAGAAGAAGGTAGGAAGTATTTTAATCAAGGAAGAATTTGAGATTTAAACTAGAAGCTGTGCTATGCAAACAATTCATGCTCACCTTGCAGGCTGACGTGAGGTTATCAGTAGCTGAAGTTAAAGCATTTACCATCCCTGCAAGTGGCAGCAATGGTAAAGAGGGAAGCACAGTCTCCTTGTTGCGGTTAGAAGTAAAAACCTGTGAGCTACATATGTTTCAGAGACAGGGTGTGCTGATTTTCTGCGAAGGACTCGAGAAAAAGTAATTGTTTCATTATTTATTTCAACTGAGAAACTGAAATTGTTAAAAAATAATTGCTTTATTATTTACTGACAAAGACTTCCTTGCCTCTATTCATCAACTAAGAGGAAAAGGACAGATAGAAAATAGTATTATCAGCTAATTCTTAAATGGAACAAGTTTAAGTGCAGTGTGAAATGGATTTAAAATACCCTTAGAGCTCCAAATAGTGATATGCTGCATTTTCTAAGGGAAAAAAAATTGCAGATTTTCTCTTCTTTTCTCCTTTGTTTACCACCTCAGTATGGTCTTGTTAACACTGCTGCTTTTCCACATTTTAAGGAGCCTTTCTTCCCTTAGGAAAATTTACATAAAATAAGGGTGAGACTTTTAGCACAGCTTGGCATTGAGCTCACTTAGAGTCAGTGGAAAACCACCATCGTGAAGTGCTTCAAAACCCTTAAACCATCCCTCAACACAGGGAAGACTGTCACTTTCCAGGAGGACCAGCAAGGGCAGAGTAATGCACTCACAGGTGACTGCCAGGGTTAAAGGACTCGTGCAAAGTCCATTTCTGCAGACATTTTGTGATATGGTCTTTAACTGACTGACCACCATCTAATCCTCCTGACTGCAGCACCTGAGTGGACACAATTTTTGTCTCCTTGTGGCATTCACATTCTCTGAAAAATCCCTTCTCCCAGGATTTTTCTCCTGGGAAGCTGAGAGGCCTCAGAGAAAAGGAAAACAATTCTTATCTCATTTGCTTCTCCTGTGTTGTGTTTATGTGGAATGTGTTTGGAGATTGTTTACCCACAGGTGATTGTTTCATTGGATTCTGGTGTGAGTTGTTTTGAGTCTTTGGCCAACCATGGCCAGGCTGTGTCAAGACTCTGGAAAGAGTCACGAGTTTTCCTTATTAATTTTTAATATTCAGTAAGTATCCTTTCTGTATTCTTTAGTACAGTACAGTATTTTTAATATAATACTGTGCTATAAAGTAATAAATTAGCCTTCTGAGAACACGGAATCAGATGCATCATTCCTCCCTGCCACGAGGGCCCCTGTGAATACAATATCTCCTCACTGGGCAAAGTGTGGCTTCAAGCCTTTTTACTGCTGTCCAGAGCCCCAGTACGCTGTCCAGAGCCCCAATACACCGTCCCTCACCAACTGGGATTACCACTGTTGTAACATATCCAGATTTTGGGGTGTCTGAAGATGTTCAGAGAGCTCTAATGGAAGTTTTCAAAGTTTCATTGTTTTTCCTTGGAAATCCCAACTAGATCCTTCTGCCCTTCCATCCATAAACCTGAGATCTTCAGCTCTCCACCTGCAACCTGGTTTTTTGGTCTCTTTTTTCTATTGTGTCATTCAATCCTGTCTTAAACCCTTCTCTTTAATTCAGACCCTGTCTTGCCTCTTCGATCTTTCTCCATTCTGTCATTTTGATGGCTCCTCCTCCCAAACTCATCTCCTCCTTTCTTCCCTGCCTTCCCTGCCTCACCAGGGCTTCAAGTTTCGTGTACCTTTCCTTTTCTTCACCTTATCCTTTCTGTCCCTCATTTGAGTGCTGCACAGTGAGATTGAGCAGTGATGGAAGAGAAATTCCAACTCCACATCCACCACCCCTGGCTGCAGCAGGCGCTGCCCCATGGATCACACACGTCAGAGATGTGCAAATCTTCTGAGGTGAAAAATGCCACCTTCCAAAGCATCAACAGCCAAATTCATAAAAAGAACCAAAAACATTAAACTGAGTCTTATATCTTGGTGGATTTTCACAGCAGCAGGGAAAGGGAGAGCTGTAACCCCAAAGAACACACCTGCAGTAAATCCGAGTGTGGTCACGGTTTCTATTGAAACCAAGCAAAGCAAAACAAAAGAGAAAGGCTTGCCAATATTATTTTAAGACAGAGGAGGAAAATATGCTTTCTCTTCTCCTTAATTCTTTTTTCAAAGAATTTTTCCTAATTTTTTTCCTCAACCTTTTTTACCTAAAATGAAGTGAGAAAAAAACCCCAAACCATAATAATCAAAACATAAACAAAAAGCCCAAGCAACTCCTCCTTACAGGAATTCTCAGAGAGGAGCAGTTGGGGTCACCTGTCCAGGCTGTGTCTCCTCCCAGCCCACCCTGAATTCCCAACTTCCTTATCAGTGTGGCTGTAGGAAAAGCAGAAAATGCCTTGGATTTGTGTGAGCCCTGCTCAGCAACAACAAAATCATCTCTGTGTCACCAACCCTGTGTTCAGCACAAATCCAAAACACAGCCCCATACCAGCTGCTGTGAAGAAAATTAACTCTACCCAGCCAAAAACAGCACACCTCAACAATGTTTGATGCCAACACTGATTTATAACATCATAAAGGTTATGTCTAAATCTGATGAAAGAATGGAAATTGCCATTGTTGAGGGCTTATATTCCCATTTTTTCTGCAAAGTAGATAGAGTGAACAGTAGTGGCATGTTTGTATTTGCACAGGGTAAGAAATGGGCTATCTGAAACCTAGGAAAACAAGCACTTAATAGAAACAAAATCTTTGGACAGCTAATTTTTGAGTTTCCATGTTTGCTACTTGCTTCAGTTATTTTTCCTTCCTTACCTTTTTCAAAATTTTTTCCTTGTTTTTTGTTGTTCACAGCAACACTGTAGTTCCAAAGAAAATAGGGTGGACTGATGAGTGTATTGAGACTTGTCTTCATGGGAGATTTCTGTTAACCGGACTGATGCTGTAGCCAGAATTATCCATGTAAATATAAAAAAACCCCTCAATATTTATATCTTTACCCCAATGGTCAAGATAACTGACACAGGTCTGTGCTTGAGCATCTTCATCAGACATTCCTGAAAATTATCTTGGTTGTCTCAATGGGTTGAGAACTGGTGACCAAAGGATGGCTTGCAAGAAGGAAGATTTAAGGTGCCATTTGGACCAGGAAAACTGACAGTCACTGAGCTGTGCAGGCCAGACTTAGAACAGAACATCTCAGGTTGAAATCAGGGGTTCCATAGCTAAAACACAAGGAGTCACTTTGGCTCACTAAGGGAGAATCAAATCATGACTTGACCACAGATGCAATGTCAAGAAAGATTCAAATATGTCACTAAAGTATTTCACATGGAAACAACAGCCAATAGAATAAACAAAACAAAAAAAAATTCAATTCTTTCTATTCAGCCTTTGAAAGATCATTCAAATATGCCACTAAAGTATTTCACATGGAAACAACAGCCACTAGAATAAACAAAACAAAAAAAATTAAATTCTTTCCATTCAGCCTTTGAAAGAGCATGAAAGAAATTCCCTTGCAGAAATTTGAAAGTATGCCCAGGCAAGATATATATGGAATGAAATCTAAATTTGAGGTAGGAACATGCGTCTTATATAAAAATGTTGTGAGGGGGTTTTTTTGGGGGTTTTTTTGTTTTGTTTTGTTTTTTTGTGGTTTTTTGTTTTTTTTTTTTTTGGTTTTTTTTTTTTGGGTTTGAGTTTTTTTCAGAATAAAACATTCTTCAATGAATTTTTTAAGACTCAGTTTATGCAGGGAAATGCTAATGTTACTGTGTAGAGGCAGCTGCTGGGCCAACTCAAATCAAGTTTGGACTGCGTCCTATAAAGTCTGTCTGGAGGAAGCATATGCATTTTTGGTGCCTGGATTTGAGAAGTAGTCTCTGAAATAACTTGGTTCAATATTTGGCAGACAGGGAACACAGAAGAAAAGCTGAATCTTCAATAAAATTGTCACTCGTATTCACAAGAGTAATATAGACCAAAGTGAGGTGCTTTGAAACTGCACAAAGGAACAAACAGGAAGATGGAGCAAAAGGCACACAAAACCACAAGAAAAGATAAGTAAGGGTCAATTTTGTGGCAGAACTGACAGACTGCCTAAATGAAAAAGGAAATCAGTTCCACATGGCAGCTAGGAGCCAATAACAAATGAATGATAAGAACAGGAGACAGCAAAAGAAAGAAGATCCTGGGCTAAGGACTTGAAGAAATGGCACAAGGAAATGGTCCTGGACAATGCTGCTTACCTTTTAAACTGGGGAGTTCTGCTTACTTGCAGTACATAGGCAGCATACAAAATGTATCCTGCCATCCTTAAAAGTAAAGCTGAGTGGCTGTGGCCTGGATCAGCACTCTTTTTGTAATTAGTTTTGTGGTGAGAAGATAATTTTGTGAGGATGCAGAAGGCCACCTCCTCCGAGCCCTTGCTGGTGCGCAGAGGTGAGGTGACCTGAGCAGGGGGAGCTGGGCTGAGCCCTCCCTCCACCAGCTGGCCACAGAGGTGAGCTTGGTGGCCCTGGATTTTGGTGGTGACAACAGTCTGAGCACTTCAAAACTTTCAAACTCTCAAATAATATCCCTCTCAAAATTCATTACTTAGCCCTGGCTCACTGCAGCTAGAGCTATTCTGACCGCACAGTAGGGCTGGGTTTTTCCATTACATGTCTCATGGAAATCCATGATGCAGAATTTTCAAATTGGACTATTGAGATGATAAATTAATGGGATGGCAATATTTTTCCTGTGAAATGCTACAGAGAAAGGAACCTCGATTTCACTGGTTTCTTTTTTGCTCATTTTTCTCTGTTAAGAATTTTTACAGAAGGAGTCAGGGTCTCTGCAGTCATCTGGGTCTTAAGGTTACTCCTGACACTGGTCAAGTCATCCTGCAATTCTCTCAAAAGATGTTTTCTCCTAGGTTATCACAATTCCTGACACTGGGCAAATCCTCCTGGAATATTTTCAGGAATGTTTTCTTCCATGTTACCCCAGGGCCATAGGAAATAGGAGTTGTTGGTTACCCTGTGGCTCATGGCGCTTCCCAGGAGATGGTCTGAACTGCGCCAGGTAAGTGGTTGCAAAGCACAAAGAGATCCAAAAAGGTGGTACTTAAGGAGTAAAATTAAGAGATCCTTGGCCACAAGGAGTCACTCTGATCAACCAGTCTCACCATTTGCAAAATGAAAACGTTACTGAGGTAGAAATATCTTTATGAAGATCAGAGTCCTTCTTTGAGTTGCTTTGGAAATTTGGCCTTGCACAAATTTCAAGTAAGGTAAATTTTTTAAGTATCTCACAAGAAAATTAGGTTGAACATGGTTTGAAAGTAAAACTCTTTAATTAATTTCTCCTCTATGTTCATGTCACATTTTCAAGCAAGAATGAAATTTTACACTTCAAAAATCCTTGAAACATGAGGGTGTGAGATAGCCTGACTTTTTCCTTTTGTTTTCTTCCAAAGACAAAATCTTTACAGAAAATCAACATGACTTTGGTATTGATTCATACTTTTCTTAAGCTATATTTAGTTACATTCAGGTAACATCTTTTCAGATAAACTTTCCCGAATCTATTGATGGACAAAGCTGACCACACAACTGGGGCTAGCATTTTTACTTAGCAAGAGAAAGAATCTAGCATTGTTTCCCCCAAGATTTGGTGTTATACACTTTAATTATTGCCAGTCATATCAGTGAAGCTGTCTGTGTAGTAAGGTACTTGTAAATGCTCAGAAAAGTGATAGAAACCAGCCCCAGCTCATTACCATGGCTATAGTGAAATGGTAATGGTGGAATAAATTGCCTGGTATAATTATGTATATGCCAGATGCTCTTAATCATTCCACTTCAAGCCTCCTTTGCTAACTGCAATTTTGAGCCTTTTCTGAATTTAAAGGAATTGGTAAACATGAGTAATTAAAAAGAAATTAAATGGATTTTAGAAGTGAATTACTGCAGTTCCTGCAACACTAATATAATTAGCACCTCTGCAATCAGTCTGAGCTAGAAGATGTGCTTTAAATGGCACAGAAGATGTTTCATTTGTGGTTTGCACTAAAATCATAGTCACTGTGTTAGTGTGGTTAAACATCTCAATAGAAACATGCCAGGCTAGTAAGGAGAAACTTATTCTCTCAGCTGATTTATTAAAATAGAAAGACAAATATCACTGATGGAAATCACAATATTTCCACTGACTGTTAGATGCTGAACTGGCTGAGCCTGTGGCCCATCCTCCATTTGGAATCATGCAAGGGTCTGTTGGTATCCCTACCCATAATAAATGATTTTTGGCTCTCTAGCTAAAACTTCTCTTTCAAATGAGACAAAGTTCCTGTAGTGAAAGCAGAAGATACCCTACTATCAGTTAATTTTTGTTTGTTATGTTGATATTTGAAGTACTTCAGTTCCTGTAGTGAAAGCAGAAGATACCCTACTATCAGTTAATTTTTGTTATGTTGATATTTGAAGTACTTTTCCATTTTCAATACTCAGGGGATATGAAAGACAAAAACAGATTGCCACAAAGAAAACAAATTTCTGATCAAAAGTTTTCCTCAGAGGCTCAAAGACACCTGTGCTTCGTCAGAGCTTTGTGATATATCACAAAAGTTCCATTTATCTGGGAGAAAGAAGGTTTTACCTGCAGAGGAAGGTGGGTAAGAACGACACATCTGCTGCAGGAATCACCCTGGAGATATCTATAGTCTGATTTAGCAGCCAGATGTGATTTTGTCTATCTGTGTCTTGAAGCCACCAAGAATGAACCTAAAATCACCTACCTGCCTGTGCAGCTTGCTGTAGCATTGTAGCACCCTCCTGATGGAAGGTTCCTCCCTGAACCTCCAAAATGGCAATTTGTGGGGGTTTTCCCCTGCTATATTGTCTCCTTCTACTTGACCTACCTTTGTAATTCCAGCTGCAGGAATTTGCACATCTTTTCTTTGCACTCCATGAGTTTTCTGTCGTCCCAGTCAAATTTCTCAAGATCCCTCCCAAACCAAAGTGAACCATCAAGGGATAAGATTCCTTTTCTGTGTATTTTGTGCTAAATACAAGGCACCTCCTTGATTTGATCCCGATAAATTCTTTACTTGCACCTAATTATCTTATCCCAAGGGTGCTTCCTACAGACTGGGGTGGAAGAAGCATTATTTGTGTTCTTAAATACAGATTTATTGGAAGCTAGGGCACACAGCTAGCTTGCAGAAACACAGATACCTGAGCACCAGAGGCAGGCTGCTGCCTGCCTCTTGGCTGTGGCACCAAACAGGTGGGGGATTCTCTCCTTTCACCAGGCTGCAGGTTGAAAAGTGGAAAGTTGCTCCAGCCATCTATCTGTGTGTTCAGAAGTATGGAGAAAATGTGAAGGAAAGTTTTTCTGCTGAGATGCTTGTCTGTCTCCTTACAAACACAGTGGACCAGATCTTCTGCTGTTCCTGAGTTGGCCTTCACTTCATTGAAGATGTGGAGTTATTCCAGCTGACAGAGGGCCTGAGCAACAGCACTTTAATGGGCTTTGCCTTATTTAACTATTAACATTTGTTACAGGATCGTTCATTAGATGAGGCATAAAGCACAAGTATTTTTATTAGGTTTTCGTCTCTCCTCTCCCATTAGGGAAAGGTTCCACTTTCAAATTAATGTTAGAAGGACTTTAAAGTCTTAGCTATCCCTAATCTTTATGGTTTCATTCGAGTTCCTAATATATCATTTGGTTTATCCTGTGAGCTGGGAGCTATATATTTGAGGGACTTAGCCCAAAGATACAGTATAAGCAGATAGTTTGGTTAAGCTGATTTTTGCAGTTTAAGTGGGCCTAAAGCCCATCATGCCCAGGATTATATTTATACTTGTGGTTAAAATTTGACAGAATTTGAGCATTCTTTGGATATTGCAGTGTACAGCTGGGAAAGTAGAAGGCAGCAAGGTTAGTAGTTTATATGTAAAGTGGGGCTTGAAGGAGCACGTAGACAATTTACATTTTCATTCTTTTGTACATCACTCAGGGAGAAAGTAAATATTTTGGCAGCCTAGATCATGTGATAGCGAAACAAGAGACTTCATTAATTCAGGTATTTCAGATTCAGCAACAGCAGAAAGGAGGGATTATGAGTGCCCAATTTGAGCCAGCTGGAAAAAACTAAATCTAGACCAAGGTCAGGTATATCACAAATGAAGGAAAGGTATAAAATGCATTTAATTTCCTGAGAGCTGTGATAAAATTAAGATAAGAGCCCTGGGAAGAGAGTCTAATACACCACTCAACCCTATCAGGCCTTACAGGTTTGCTAGGTGTGTCATAGCTGATTTGAAAGGATGATTCCTAAAAAAAACCCCAACCTGCAGAATGTTCTATTTTTGTTCTATTAAGAGTCCTTGTCTTTGTGAGCACTGCCATTCACAGAATGGAATGATATTTTTGTGCAACATTGCTTAGTGAAAACACTCTTTGTAACTAGGGACAAGAGCAGACTTTCACTCCTGCAGCCAGCCCCCAGCTCTGTGAAAAGCTGTGAAAAATCCCCTCCTGTGGCACTGCAGACCCCAGCCCTGCAGTGGGCTTGGCTGCCTTTAGCACTTGCCCTTCACAGGCTCGTGGTGGAAAAGGCTGCTCCTGACAAGCAAAGTAAAGCCCTGGAGGAGTTCTGCATCACCGAGGCTGGGAAGCATTTCCTTAAGCTTAATTTATTTTGCAGAGGCCAAAAAGGAGGGAGCAGCACTAGCTAGGAGAGAAGGAGACTGTGGGAACATCACTGCCTTACACTGCTGTCTTCTCAGCAGTTATCCTAAAACCAGCTTTTGTTACAGAGGGTGAAAACTTGCCATCTTCCTCTACTTTTCCTTCTCTCTTTAGTCCATGCCTTCAATAATTTTATTTGCATGCACATGGGAATATGGGAGCACACAGGTATACATTCATGTGTACAGCACATTTTTTATATAGGGGTGTGTGTACATTTTGAGCTAAAATCATGTTGCTGCTTATCTCTCACAGACTAAAGGCCCTGTTCTAAATGGTGGATTTTAATAAATATTCACTTCTGCTTGAAAATCACACCCAAAATTTTCTTATTAGACCAGTTCTAGTAAGATCTGGTCTTACTAGACCACATCTACGGGGGGATGGAATTTACACTGCCCCCAACCCAAACCTATTTTTAATTCCTGACATGGTGAAGGTTAGATGCATCTGTGAAAGATTCTCTCTGTGTTCTGCCCGCTTCTTTGTTCACTCAGGTAACAAAAATCCTCTGACCTCACCCAGAGTGTAACAGCTGGCTCTGCAGCTCAAGTAACAGCAGCCAAGAGCAGGAGCATTGAAAGCACCCAGCAATGGAAGGGGAGGACGGCAAAACACCTGCAGGCCACTGAGCATTTCCCAGCACTCAGCAGTGGCCAGCTGTGAGTGCTAATTAGAGGCATTGCATCACTGACCTGCTGCTAAAAGGGAAGGGAAATGGGGCTGTTTACCTTTGCTGTGTTCAGTTCTGCTGAACTGAAAAGGAGTGGCTGCTGCTCCTGGCTTTGCCAAGCGTGTTGCAGGTCTGATGCTGTACCCAGGGCACAGCTCCAGCAGCAGCTGAGAGGGTCCAGCAGGGCAGGGGAGCAATGAGGGCTCAGCAGTGAACTGAAAATTCAGCTGGACTCTGATAAAAATATCTGTATCACGGTGAAATTCAGTTTTGCAGAGTCTCTCTTCACATCAAAGTTAGATTGTTTATGTTTATGTTTATTGTTTATGTTTAAACAGGAAAGAAATCAAAGGTGCTTTCACAACACCTTCAGAACACCAAGTTTAGTGTCAATCCACAGTAGCCAGCAAGGTGAGCACTGCACAGCCCAAATCCACAA
The DNA here is from genome assembly GCF_017590055.1 of Onychostruthus taczanowskii. Classification (NCBI taxonomy): domain Eukaryota; kingdom Metazoa; phylum Chordata; class Aves; order Passeriformes; family Passeridae; genus Onychostruthus; species Onychostruthus taczanowskii. The sequence goes on along the minus strand of NW_024496525.1, from coordinate 34,762,397 downwards.
GCCTGGTTTCCCTCAGAGATCCAGCAGTTCGAGGTCATAATTCCTTCTGATGTTTGCGTGTTATTCCCAAGGGTTGGTGAGCATTCATTCACCTTGAAAACCTGTAAATGATGGCTGTGGTGTGCTCATATAGCTGTAGGGTCTAATGCTTGTACAGCTGCCATGTGTCAAGAAATTTTCCATAAAAATAGTAATAAAAATACGAGATTATTGCTTTCTGTAACCCTCAGCCTAAGCAGGCCTTGTGCTAGATTAAACCCCACCTCTCCTCTGAACACCTCTGTGTTACCTGCTTGTGCCTGGTGTGCTGCTCTCCTGATAATCAGTTCCCAGTTACAATTGTCTGCCACACTCCTCTGAAACCAACACTTTGCTTCGTTTATTTGGAATTTTATTGCTCAGCGTGAAAAGATGTGATTAGATAAAGGAAACATGAGCTGATTGCTGTAGCCCTGTACCAGCAGCTTGTTTTGGCTTGACACCAGGGTTTATTTTAAATGGAGCACACGAGTGCGAGCCTGAGGAAGCAAGGCACGGGTCTGAATCCTCTCAGCACAGGGGCCACTGAGGTGATTCTGCAGAAAGGGCAATGTGCTCCCAGGAGCTGTGTCCAGCTGGGCAGGCAGTTGGAGTGGACCATCAATTAGCAGAGCCAGCAGTGGTGTGCAACTGGGTGTGCAGAAGAAGCCCCTGTGGTGATGGAGAACCTGAAACTGGAAAGCTGGGCTGCAACGTAGGCTGAAATTGCTCTCTCAGGATAAGGCTGAGACTTCCACTGAGAGGGAGGAATTACCAAGACACCTTACTCATCTCTAAGGAGAAGTTACACAAGTACTGAGTCCTCAGTGGTTTTGTAATAAACAACCCAACAAGCTCACCTTCCTCTGGTGGATCCCCAGTCACAAAGGTGAAGAATTTGCTGAGCACAGAACAACCTGCACCTCTTAGCAATGCCAGGCTAATGCTGACTCTGTGCAGAAAGGATCAGCTGAATGTTGTGTGCTGCCTGTTTGGGAAGCAGGTTTTTTATGTGCCACATGGTAAATGAGCCCTGGCTTTGCCCAGGACCTTGTAGGTGAGTTTTACCCTGCCCCACCCACCCATGCTGGCACAGGGTTCTGGCAACATGGCAAACAAACTCCACAGAGACATCGTGCAAACTACTTCAAGATGGGTTAGAAATAGGAGCTGCAAATGCCAAACCAGGGGCTAATCATGTGAAACATGAAAAGGGAAGAGATATTCACAAAGCAGCAGCCCTGAGAAAGCTCTACTGAGCACCCAGTTTAAACACCAATGAGCCCAGCAGAGTTTCAAAGTGATAATCTGAGTAATAAAAGTTCTTGTAGCCAAAATATGGAGCAAAAGCATGAGGGCAGTAGCCAGGCTGCTGTAACCAGAGGCTGGGAGCCCTGGGACCAAGAGTTTGTAGTTATCTGCTGGTCACAGTGGGATCAGAGCCTCCAAGAACAGATGGGATTTATCCATGCAAAAGCATGCACCTGCCTCTCTGTGAGGCCTAATTTAAAACGAGAGAGGAAGAGGTGCTCAATGCAGCATGGCTCATCTGACCTAAATGTCTTATTTCGAGAAGAAGTTTTGCTTAGGGAAATTCTGGGACAGGATCATCCTCTTCTCTCTTCTTCTCTCTTTCTATGGGTGTTGCACAAATATTTTTGTCTGTTACCCTGGGCCTTCAGGTGCTCAAATGGGCAGTGTCTGTGTTAATGAGCACTGCTGGGCTCCAGGTGAGCAGGTCAGGGCTGAAGAGCCCTGGGTGGAGCTGGACATGGCCTTAAACAGAAATGGGAGCACAGAAGAGCCTTTTGGGGTGAAACCCCAGTTCAGCAGGTCACCAGGACAGCAGCACTGGCAGCATGCTGGTCTTGGGTAGTGTCCTCTCTGTGACTCCAGCCCAAAGGCTTGGCGTTGATTTTTAAAGTATTTGAAAGCCCTGAAAGGTTCTCTGCACCTTGCTGCTAATGAGATTTCAATGTAAAATAAAAGGAACATTGTCTAACCCAGATTAAACTTGCTCCTGAGTTATTTTTAGCTTGCCTAAACTCTTTCAACCCCTTTGGTAAAACTCATCAAAATTCATCTCTACTAAAAGGATGTAGCTTCAAAGAAGGCATATGCATTAAATGTCAACATGCTTTACTCATTATAAATTACAGTATCATTAAATCTAACATGAGTTAAACGGGAAAGATTTAATTTCACTATCTTTAAAATGAAGGCATTTTAGCTTGGAATAAAATTTTCTTTAAAAAATGTTTTTAAAGTAAAAGGGGGCACAGAAGGTTTATTTTATGTGTTATCATATTTGTATGTAAAACAAAAGCAAAAATGCAACACCCCATTGTTCTGAGGAAGATGTGGCAATAGTAGCTGACTCCTGCTCATTTTACAACCCTCTTTTTGGATACACTTCCAATTTAAACTGTGGAAACCGAAAACGTTCCTTTAAAACTGGTTGTCATGGTTATAAAATCCCGAAAGAAATTATGTGCGTCTGCATCTGCTGAGGGAAACATTTATGGCGTGATTTAGCAGAGGGGGGGCAAGCAACCACCCACCACAACCCATTTTCAGACTCGCTTATTACATTACTCAAATTAATTTATCACCCTCCCCAAAAAGGCAAGGAAAGGATTCTCACACATTTTTCACTGCATGCAGTTCATTAGCAAATATCATATGGTGAGGGGTTAGTTCTGTCAAGTTTTAAGAGCTTGGGGGGTTTTTGTTTGTTTGTTTTCTTTAGTTGTCTTTGTTTCAAGCAAGCTTATCTAGAAATATAGTGTGCTAGACTGCCAGCATACAGTTGCTGTCACAATTGATGTCTTGGATCTCTTCCATTCTTTTTCCTTTCCCTGATACAGCTAGAAAGTCATCTGGCCAGAATAAAAAGCCAAGCTGAATGCTGCAGGTCAGACTGGCCTGAACAAATGTCTGCATTTCTGCATGGAGATCAAAAGGATAAAGCAAAGGACAAGAGGAAAAGAAGCTAAAGAAGAAGAAAAGAAAAAAAAATAAGGGAGAAAAGGAAAGAATAAAAGGAAAGAGAAGAGAAAAGGGAAAGGTAAATGGAAAGAGGCATCACCTTTCTGAAGGAAAATTAAGTCTTCTGTGAAGCCACTGCACTTTCATATGCTCCCAGGACAAAGTTGACCAACCTGTTGAAACTGTATGTTTATTAGAAATGAGTCTGTGTTGAGTCAGACCTCCTCTCTCACAGGGATGCACAAATCTGCTCATGGCTCAGAAACCATGGTTTGGCACATTTCATTTTTCATTAAGAAAAAATGACTGCATAGACAATTAAAAAATTACACCCTGAAAGGCTGAGGTAGCATTTTTTGATCTTTAGGGTGAGCAATCTGCAGGAAATCTGTGTTGTTCCTGACCCTGTTAATGCAAATAGCAGATAAGGATGAGGAGGGCAGTTTGGATAAACAATATATTTTGTGTTATCTGATTGTGAGCCTCAAATGGAGTTCAGAGTCTCCTTATACCCACTGATCCAGGATTTTTCCCATTTGAAAACTTCTGCTGGAGAAGGAAGTCCCAAGCGTGAAGCCGAACCCTTGTGAGAAAGTCTGAAAAGTAAAAACAGGCTGAGCTACTTCTGAAAGGCTGTGGATACTCTCAGACTCCTTGACCTTCTGCCACCCATGAAATCAGGGGTGTCATTCTTCACTGTTCTATTTCTGTGGAAAATTATTTCAAGTGAATATTTTCTACACTCCTGATGGAAGCCCTTAATTTATGGCAACTGAATGGAAGAATACAAGAAACTGGAGAAAAGGGAAATCATCAGGGACAGAATTATGCTTCTCCAATCCTCTTGCCTCCTTCCTTTACATCTCAACAAACAAAACCTTGCCATTGATTTTGAATCCTTTATGTGACTTCTGAATGTTCATGTGCTACATGACCACAGATTTAGCTTTTCTCTTGTTGTCTTCTAAGTGAAAAATGTGCTTTCCCATGTCTGCACTACCTAGCTCCTCACTCTGATGCTTCCTAATGGCTGGAATAAACGTGAGATGGATGCAGAGCTGCATCCATCCAGCTCCCTGCAGCTCTTCCTGCCTCACCTGCAGGCTACTGCCAAGCTGTGGAGTAGTGGAGCTGAGGGCTTTGAATGTTACAACACACACACACACACATATATATGAAAAACAGATAAATATGCCCAAATTCTCCTCCCGTGTTGAATAGTGTCTGCTCTGCAGTCCTAGATGTCACACAGAGATGTGCTTTTCTTTGAGTAATGTCTATATCATTGATTTATAATCCTATAAGTAGATTGCAAGACTGATTAATCCCTCATTTCTCTCTGTCCATCTATTTATCATCTCAGTTCTTTTCTTTCCCATCATTTATTTACCTAGCAGGAAATAAATTGATTCAATATATTTCCTTATCCTGTCTTATTTCTCTGCTAATTATTAGTAGACAGACTCAGCACCCTGTGGGAGGGACCCCTCTGCCCTTTGGGTACCTTTGGAGCAGCAGCCTCACCTGCTCTCAGCTGGGATGGATCCCACCCTTCTGCTCTCTCCAGGGGCTGATGACAACCTGCTTCACTGCAATCTGATTAATTTGGAACTGTGTTACTTTCCTGGAGAAAATGCCACAGGATTACCTAGGGGAGGGATGCAGAGGTTCATTAAATTGGTCAGTCCATCTTCCTGCCAATCACTGGCAGCTCCTGGCAGGGCACACTCCAGCTCTGCTCCAGCAATGTTTCCTAAGTGCCTGGTGGTGTGCTGCCAGCCTTGATGATGTCCACAGCCAGCACCTTCCCAGGTCAGGAGCACTCAGAGCCACTCCTCCTGTGCTCTGCCCTGCCCCTGGTCACCCTTCCTCCTCATATGTTCCTCTCTATGAGCACCACAGACAGCTCTTGCTAAGGAAGGTGTTGAGCAGAAGTAATCCCTCCAGCAGCACTTGTGAAGGAATCCTCCCTGGGACAGCTTTGCTGCTCTTTGGGAATGTCACCTCAGTGCCTCTGTCCCGTGCTGCCCACACACAAACATCCCTCTCAGGCTTGCAGGAGCAGCCTGCTCATGCTTGAAAGCAATGATTTATAAACTTTCTTTAGTGCAACCAAGTGAGCAAGAGGCTTTACTCAGACAGACCTGGCTAGATGGAAATTATTGACTAGGAGAGGGTCTCAAGGTGGTTAGAAAAATAGCTGCCACCAGTGGCATACCTCTCTTTATCCATTTCTGAGTTGTGCTTTACAAAAGTTCTGGTGGCTTTTGATGCCTGGCTCAATTTGTGCCTTGAACTAAGCAGCTGTTTTATTTCTATGCAGACAGAGAATTTTCAGTGCTGAAGAACTTCCTTGGTCCATCTTCACTACTTCACTTAATCAGATGTGTAAGGTGATCATTTTAGCTTCATTCTCTGCCAAATACAGAATCACAGAATGGTTTGGGCTGGAAGGGACCTTAAAGCTCGGTCAGTTCTATCTGTCTCTGCCCTGTGCTCCTTCCCTGTGTTGGCTTGTACATGTTGTTTATATCTGCATCCTAAATCAGGAGTAGCATCAGCCATGGAGAATAAATCTTCATCCTGCTGTGTTGGATGATGCTCTCCCAAAGGGATTGAGATGTGCATTTATTAACTTGTTTCCCTGGCTTCCACAGGGCTTGTTTAGGCAGAGGTTATGAGCACAGGCAAAGCAGTCTGAAAAGCAAAATGGGTGCCCCAAGGCCTCAGCAATTTTGGTGGCTGATCCTGCATTTTGGAGAGCATCCTTACCACTGCAGGTTACAATGCAAACCCTGTCTGGGGTTGTGGAAGGAGCCTGGGATCTGGTGAGGGCTCAACCCATGGATAATGACAGGAGTTGCCAGCTTTCTCAGGCACAGCTGCAAGACCACACAAACCAGTGCTGTCAGCCAAATCAGCTCCTGCAAATAAATCCATGCTTGCTTCATACCCAATCCTGACAGCTCCCTTTCCAGCAAGGCTCCCAGGGCTGGGATGTGCAGCCTTGACACTCTCCCAAATGCCCACTTGGAAGAAGCTGCTGTGCTGATGCTGCCAACTCCCAGTCTGGCAAAAGCCAACCCCAATTACAAAAGACAAGCAGCAGGAGCAGTCCCTGACACTGTTTTCTTCAGCAGTGGAAATTATGGCTTATTCTACTAGGGTTTGAAGGTTTTAGCCTGTTCTCCCTCCTGTGCTGAGCCCAGAGTATCTTCACCCCAGCTGAGGATGCTGAGAGTAGGCTCAGAGAGAGGAAAAAAAAAAAAAAAAAAAAAAAAACAAAAAAAACCCAAACAAACAAAAAAAAAAAAAAAAAAAAACCAAAAAACAAAAAAAAGCTCCCCAATGAATATTTTATGCCATTAAATGAAGACGTTTTCTACACCTGTCCCTACACATGGCAAAACCTATCTGTGGACAACTAGACTTGGATCTAGATTTGGGTGCTTTATCCTCAAACTGAATTAATGACACTCTGTCCCTCACAGCTGTGATGACTCCACACCCAGACACCATTCCTGGCTGGGACAAAACCTGTAGGGTCTGGTCAAAGCCACTTGCAAGGGAATAGAAAAAGCTCCACCAATTTCCACATGTTTTGGTTTCTGCACTGAAGGAGCCCCAAAGCAATGGTGGTTTCAAGAACAGGTCAGCAATGTTGTGTATGTTTATGTAAAAAAAATCTCTCGTACCTTGGCACAGTCAGTTCTTTTGGGAATGCACTTGTAACCAAGCTAATGATGCAAGAAGCAAAGGGAGCCATGTCTTAGAAATTATGTAAATTTCCAAGTGAAACACTTCTGCCTCTATCCCACTGTCCTTCAAAATCTTCATTTTGTATCTAAAGTGTAATTTTTTTGAAGCAAGATTACCCATTTGCAGCAAATAAAGTGGAACATTTTATGAACAAAAGGTTATAAGAAAACACTTATTATCTGCATAGATAAAGTATTCCCTCTTCAGCCTAATTTGCTTGGGAGAGGGAATTAGATGCTACAGAAGTTTTATGGATGAGGTATATGTGACCAGCTCAGCTTGATTTATTTCCTATTGTCTTCAGGCTAACAAGGAGGAGGGTCAAGAACTATTCCTATTGTCCTGTAGAGAAGCTCCATTGTAACAATAGATTTATGTATCTCCCTCATCCCCAAACCACCTAAAAATAAGATTATGTTTCGCTCATTAATCTCAACAAATTGTATTCTGCTTTGGTCAGGAAAAAAAGAGCTATGGCTTTTCTGGTGCTCAAAAAAAGTAAGGACACAAACACTCAAGGTCAATAAAATGCACTTTTTATTCTGTATCAATGAAAATATAGCCACATGTAAATAAAGACGTGTGAAAAAAAAAAAAATCAACATTGATCCTCCCTGAAGAAGTACAGTTCATTGTGCTAAAACCCATTTTCCTTTGGGTTAGAAACAGTTGTCTGCCAATGCTTTAAAGTGACCCACGATTTTCCTTGTTGTTGAATTTTAGCAAACAGAAAAGTGCAACAAGAAGCTTCCTACAGATAAACCAATTTCTCCTGAGCACACACACAGGTGGCCAAGGGAGCATCCGCTCTGCACAAACTGATGTGGGATTTCCAGTAGAAAGATGGTCCTTCCTTGATGCAATTCCTGATTGCTTTGCAGGTTTCAGATATGGTAGCAGAGGTGCATTCCTTTCATAGCTGTTCGCTTTCAAACGCTTTATTTTATTTTTTTTTCCTCTAGGTTTTTATAAGCTTCCTGCTGTCAAAACACAGTTCTCAATTGCTTTTGTAGAAATAATCCTGAAAGGCAGAGGCATTTAAAATCCTCCCAAATCCTCAGTATATTAACAACAGCAAAAAAGATAGCTGGGCTGTTCAAAAATATTGTCGGGAACATGAATGTCATTTGCATTGGCTAGTGTACAAAGAGCAGCAAGTAGTAACAAAAGAAACATCACCCCAGCAATAACCCTTTCCCCCAATTTCTTCCTTGCAAAAAAAAGAGTTTTCTCAAAATACTTTTCCTCCCCACAGTCCCGTGTCTGTGAATCACATACATTCAAAAGCAGCAGTCACTCTGTAGATCAGGTTTTCCAACACGAGCTTTTAAAACCAGTTGTTTTGCCCAACTTCTCCACGAGGGTTGCACAAACACAATTGTACCAGCTGGTGCTTTTTCAGCTAATGGGACACCTTGAAACTTGGACACAGAAAGTAAGGACCTCAGGGAAAAAAAAAAAAAAAAAAAAAAAAAAAAAAAAAAAAAAAAAAAAAAAAAAAAAAAAAAAAGATGATTTAAAGCTCACTATGTTTTGAAAGTCCTGCTAATGTTCGTGGAAAGACTCACACAAGTCTTTCCCTTGTCAGGTGCTGGAGGGTGGAGAGAGACACCACAGCACAAATGTGCCACAATTGTGGGGTGGGGAGTGCTGAGCTGATGATACAAGGGAAGAAAAAAAGTGCACATTAGCATTTCAGCAGAAACAAATAAATAAATAAATAGAAGGCAGTTTATGCCAAGGTGGGGTGCTCAGCACAGCCCCGTGGGTATCTTGTGAGGGCAGGCTGGTTTTTAGGTTCAACATCTCTGTGCAGGCTTGTACAGCAGCTCCTGCTCAGTTTAGTTTTCAGTTGTCATTTTGGGTGAGGGGGGGAAGCCTAAGGAAAAAAAAAAACCTAGAAAAACAGTACAATGTTTTGACTGTAATGAGGTCCCCTGCGATGACAATTCATTAAAAAATAATCTCCCCTGCCACTAATTGTGATTATTCTGTGAGCACGCTCCTACCAGGACACTTCTGCAGACATCACTGCGCAGCTGAGGCTGCACAGATCATGCCCACTCCTTGTCCCTCTTTCTTCTAGTACAAATTCCCTAGATTTTTCCTCATTTAGGAACCTAGGTTGACTAGTTCCCTAAATGTGTGGGAACTCATAAGCATATCAAAGGGATGGGGGAGGCAGGGGAGGAAGCCTAAAACCCATGTGTCCCTCACAGAGCCAGGATTTCAGCCTCAAAGCCTGGTCTGGGGTGGGGGTTCACCTCAGGAACCCCCACAAGCTGCCCCTTCCCTGCTCTGCTCTGCTCCAGCTGTGGGCACGAACAGGACCCAAAAGTTGAGCACATCTGCCCACAGCTGGATCAGCAGTGCTCAGATGGAGGGCTGCAGGGCAGGATTCAGCCTCACAGCACCTGGTGCTCAGCCCCTTGTCTTTGTCATCATCTCTCTCTCCGTGGCAGCAATAATAGCTTTATTTTTAACTGTGCTTCTCCCCAGAGAGTTTGCACAGCTTATGTACATATCTGGCTTGTGCAAGGATATACTAGACAGTCATGAATTTTGAGCAGTTACTTTGGATGGAAATTACTGACAGTTCAGACCAAGAATGTGTCTTTTGGATTCAAATACGTGTTAATTAAAAAGTGCCCTTTCCCTGATCGGGTCAGCTGATTTTTATGGCAATTCACCTTGCTGTCCCAGTCTTCAAACACATCCTCTACATTTCTGCATTCAGCATGCAGCATTTAGTAGGGCATGAAATCTTGGACCCATTTGCATTAGACAAGGGCCTGAAATTAAAATTCTAGTACCCACAGTTCCCAGTTTTGAGAAAGCTCAGCCCATGCTGGGACTCAGTGTCCTGGTCCCTCTGCAAGAACTGGGTTAGAGAAATTAATGAAAAGACTTCCACTGACCTTAGAAGGAATATTTACACAAGATGCTCAAAGATTGAAAATATTTACCTCCAAAACAGAGAACACAATTTAGAAGATCTGCTGAGACCACTTTACTGAACCACTCAGTCACTGGCTGGTATTTAAGCAGGACATTAAAAAATCTGCTCTTGATACAATTCTTATTAGCATATTATTTCTTCTGAACACAAATAGCAAAACAGATCATTACCTCATTAAACCTGCTGATGCAACATCACTTAATCAATCTCCCCATTTCTACAATTTGCTAGCCTAATGATCAAGGCAAGAAAACATGAGAGGAAGGAAGGAGAGAGAAAGAGAAAATACATAAACAAACAAATAAGGAAGGAAAACACTGCATTTCATTGTGGAAAACATTCTGCTTCATATTATGTAGCTTTCAAAACACGAAAATTAACTCAAGATACACAGCTACACCTGCACATAAAAGCCCAGGCAAGTCTCTATGCAGAAGAACAGTCAATAGGTATGTAAGGTTTATGAAGCACATCATGTCCTAATTCATGTGAGGGTGGTTGGCAGTACTAATGGGATTTTGTTACATAAACTGGGCTGATAATGCATTGGAGCTTTAAACTGTTAGCAAGAGTATTTTTATGGCTGGCATGTTTTCCAGACAAGATATGGTGAACTTTTACCTCTGCTAGCAGCCCCACAAGCTGCCCCACATCCTTACAGGGCTGCAGATCTCTTAAAGGGCAAATCATCCACAATCAGCAAGTAAGGGGGAGAACAAAGCTGCCCTAGGAGAAATGCTGCAGCACCAGCTCTAGGAGCATCTCTGCATCCCTGTGAAACCAGGGGCTGGGGGAGGCTGACACTGAAGTCAGCTGTGAAATGTGCCCACGGAAGTGCAATAGTGCCAACTCTTACATTTGAGAAAACATGGTTTTTGTGCAAGTTTTCTGGGAAAGCTCATTAGCCAGTTGTACCCTCCACAGAAAGGAGCCACAGCTCCCCTTGTCTGAGTGCAGGGATTTGATTGGGGCAGCTGAAAGGAACATTTACAGACCTGCTTTGCACTTCAACGCTAATGAGCTTTTCCACTTGTATCAATAAATTCTCCTGCTCACAAGTTAAGCATTCCTTTGGCATGCCTTGCCAGATAAATCCTTTATGGTCTTTCTGGTAGCTTGCCCAATTCCCACCGGGCAGATTTTTGAAACCCAAATCCTGCCTTATTGCTGGCTACTGCCTCTCTCACCCAATAAATTCAATTTACCACTTGATAGAATTAGGCAGTTGGTGGCCCTCAGCCCTCCCTTTAAATAGAAAAGAGATGTGTCTGGGAATCTACAGACCATCAACAGGCAGCAGGAAGAGCTGGGAGGTGCCATTGCATCCTTGCACCCATAATCCTTTTCTAAAAGTCCCATTGTGGGAAGATCCTGCAGAATAAAACTCCTTCTGTGATTGATTTCAGGAGAAGGATGTTCACACTCATCTAATGATGACCCCAAAGGGATGAGCTCTGAACATGCACTGAGTGCAGGGGGGTTGTTGGTATTCAAAAGCTGGGTATAGACTACTGGCTGAGGTGATATTTCAGCTCTGAAATTTTAAGGTACAACTTGACTGAGCTTGTTTGTAATGCCAGGACTCCTAATTATACCTAAAATAAAAAAAAAAAAAAAAAAAAAAAAAAAAAGAAGCTGTTGCCAAATAGTATTTGATGATTTGAGTAAAGAAGGCAGTAATTAATCCTGCAGGGACAACAGAGGACTAATTAGAAGCAGAGCAGAAATTTTGTTTTCCTATAGAAAAAAAAAAAAAAGCCTTTTTCCATGAGAGCTCAGATAAGACACCCAATTTACAAACTGAACTGTGACCTCCAACTAATGGTCCTGGCAGCAGCCTTGGATGCAAGTGAATTCCCAATGATTAGTCAGAAAATACTATTTTTTTTTCCTTTTTCTAGGAAATAAAAGTGGTGACAGACAAAAGAGGTGGAACATGTCAGGAAACTCTACTGAAAACAAGTCCAGAACAGGAAAGTGCCCACATGTTCTTGGCACAGGACACATGGAGAAGAGGAGCAGAGCCCTAGTTTGCCTGAGGAAATACAGAGAAATTCTACTATCACTGCATGGCACTGCTTCAAATTGCTGCTAGGGATGAAGTTCACCCAAAGTGTAACTGGAGTAGGAATGGTCACACACATGGCAGAAGCTGGTGTCTCACTCCAGTTCCCCTTCTCAAAGTGGCTCATTGAAACCCACAAACACTCCAGTCTGCCATTCTATGGAACACTCAGAGTGCAGCTCAAGAGTGTACAAAAGGGACAGAAAATAAAATAATAAAATAAAATAAAATAATGCAAAATAAAATAAAATTATACACAATAAAATAAAATAATACAAAATAAAATAAAAATTAAGGTTTGCCTAATAAAATAATGCCCTGAGAATGGCAGAAGCCTTGCCCTATTATTCCTGTTTAATTTGGAGACTTGTTGCTAAGCCACAGATTGGGAAGGATTTTGTGAGCAACCCTGTGAGACACCATAGAGACTGAGGAGGTTACAGAGTCTGGGAAAACATCTAATAACAGAGCCAGGCATAAACCTTTGAATGTGCCTCGACAAGCAGGGAATAAGCCTGGGAATGGGGCTTGGGCAGACCCTAGGAATGTGCCCAGACCCCATGGATGTCCCCAGATCCTCTGGACAAGCTCAGGTCTTTTCATCAATGGTGTCCACACTCCATGAGAGGAGGAGGCTGAATCTAGAGGGATGAAAATCCAGAGGGATGAAAATCACCTCCAGATCCAGCCACTAATGAAAACCTGTACATTTCCTACAGCCTTGGATGTGCACGTCTGCCAGGGCAGCACTGAAAACCAGCTCAAATGCTATTGATATTTTGATGGCATTTTCAGGCACTGCAATCACCCTTCACTGGACTGGGGAAGAGGCTGGAAGAGGGTGTGGGTGTTGTTGCTGTATCCATATCAGCCCACTGCTTCCAGAAACTGCACAGTCACTGAGACATTATTCTCAGTGTTTGGCACCAAGGGTGGATTTTAGCTGATCCCTGACTAAATGCTTAATTTATTTATATGCCATAGTTTTCGAATATGCCAGATTTCTCTGTTTGATGAGTATTGGCTCTCACAGCTATTATCTTGAAAACTGGCAACATGCTCCTCCGCATGGCATTTAAACTGAAAACCAGAAAAAAATAGGACATAACTAAAAACCTTCAAATTTTACCTCCTGTTTGTGCTATTAAAATCTACAGAATCACCAAATGATAAAACAGAACTTGGGGCTTTCTGTAAATCACTTGGTCCAATGCCCTCTGTTCATTGCAGGGCCAGCTGCAATTACAGAGTCCATACACTGATGCTACATAATTCAGATAATGTAATAATTCCTCTTTGTAACAGATTTTTGGGATACTGGAAGAGCTTTGGCTCTCCTGAAGCCCACATTTTCCCCTAACAGCATATTTTTAAATATCCTTTAATGGACTTTCCTGTCCCACAGATGTCACCCCAGAAATGTCTGCCAGCCTCATCCTGTCCTGCAGCAGGGAGAGCTGAGCCCAACCTAGCACAAAATCCTTTTTATAGGGCTTTTAATTAAGGCTAATTGATGTATTCATGGCAGACAGCCAGACACAGAGTTGGTGCACACCAGTAGTCTCAGACTGTGGGCCAAACAAGCTTGCATCTCTGAGAAGAAAATAACAAACAAAAGAACTTATCTGCTTTATAGAAAACAGATAAAAACATTTGTGAGAATACTGCCTCAGATTCCTGGTTCCACATGCCATGCATCAGGGGGCTGATTAACATAATGTAAGAAATAAATACAATTTATTCAGCATGACCTGGTCAAACTCTTTTTAAATGCTTCTGCTATTTGAGTATACAAAATCAATATGTGCCTTCTTGTCCCACTGTGCTCTACAAGGTCAATTTTCTGCCTGGCTAAATGCACCCTCAGTAAGGATGATTTTAGTTTGTTTGTCATTTGTTAGATATCACAGCACTGATCTTTGCACAATATTCTTTATGTCAGTAAGAACATTCACTGCTTCTCTGCCAGAAGAAATGTGGACTTTTTGTCAGTTTTAGCTCCATTCAGCACTTTGCTTTAAGAACATATTTCATTTGAAAATGCACCATACCATATTAAACCAAATAAAACATGTAGAGATGGTGTTATCTGCTTGCACCAAAAAAAGTTAGGGGAGAATTAAAAAAGATATTCCCAGATGTGGAAATCTAGATGGATCAAATTTTTCCTCCTACAGCCTATTAAGAGCAATGTTAGCAAAACCCATTCAAACTCTCCTCTGCAGGAAAATGGTATTTGAAAACCTTTTTTTAAAAATAAACCAGGTATCACTTTGACACCACTTCACTTAGGGAAAAAAGTATTTTTTTTAAGAGTCAATCTGTCCAATTCTGACATCCAAAAAGATAGGCTTGGGTTTTCTAAATGCTCAAAATCCAAGTAAAAAAAAGTGCAAATTCTCACAATATATCCCTCTATATCCTCACTCCCAAAGTCCATATTAAAAATTTGGCTTTTTTTTTTTTTTTTTTTTTTGTTTTGTTTTCCCTTCCAGTTCAGGACATCTTTTCCCCCCAAAAGCCTCTAAGCTATTTTATGAGCACAACATCTGTTTTCTGACCCAGGCAATGATAACATCTGTGGAACGGTCTCAGTTACTTCCAGGGCAACTGCTCTTGGCTTTGCAAAAAGTACTACATTATTTCTGCAGCTTCCAGTCCTCTGAAACTGTCCTGGGATCCAAAATACATATTAAAGTCTGATCTGATTATCAGATTCAGCCTTCACACCTGTGCAACAGGGTTACTCTCCATGTGGTGATAAATGAAGACTGAACTTGAGTCTAGCAATGAGCCCAGACTTGGTGCAGCATCAAGCCCCCAGAGTGTGCTACTTCTGCAGAACACAGAAAAGAAAAATGGACAAAGCTAAAGTTTGTCACTTCCAGAATCAGCTCTGCTCTAACCCCCGTTTTTTTGCAAAGACAGAGAAAAAAAAAAGACTTACAAATACAAATTCAGAAGAACTGAATCCTCACTACAACAATATTTTTTTTCTCAGTAATTATCCTGAAGTGCTGTTCTATCTCTTATATGCAACATTACACAAAAGAAGCTATTAAAAGTACTCTAGTTCATTTGCTTTGGGAAGTGCTTACTTCTCTGTACACATTTTCTGTACATGTTTTATTTCTATCCCAAAGTCCAGAAAGATAAAATCCACTCGAGTGCAGGTAAAATGCTTTGGACACACAAAGCACAGGGTAGGTGCTAAGGATGCTGTTCCCAGCATCTGGCAGGAACATCTGTACAGGTTTTAAACTCTCACAGGAAAGGAAAGGAAAGGAAAGCATGCAGCCAAGAGCTCCCTCCTCATGGTGTGTCACTGCTTGAGTACTGGCCTGGGTGGAAGTGACACCTTGCTGTCCTTATTGCACTTAAGCACTACAGGTGGTTGTTTTCAGTCCAGCCTGAACTACAGGACTGGGAATCATGCTTTTTAACAGAGAAGGAAAGCCCCAGTCACTCATCACATCATGCACAACATGAGGGGACAGGAGAAGAACTGCTGACGACTCCCCGAACCAACATGAAATGCTCCCAACATGGATTTTGGAGGCAAAGTCCTTCAGAATTGCACCAGCCACAGCCAACCCCACAAACTGAGCCTCCCAGCACACAGAGCCTGGGACAACCCAGGCACAGGCTGTGCCTGCAGGGCACCCATCACTCCACTGCTTTGTGCAAGGTACAAGCTGGTTCCACTGAACTTGCAGTGGACAGGGCTGGGATATCAGAGTCAAAGCAGCACCAGAAATAGACCTGGAGACACTGTATTTGTTTCATGGACTTGGTATTTTACACTGTTTAGCCACTCACTACACATTTGAACCACTCAAGCTGCACTTGAACTGTAATAGACATTCTGGGCCTGCCCAAATGATTTTCAAGGTCAGACTAATCCTGTTAACACATCCTCTCATTGTAAAGTGGCACAAAGTTACACCTGACTTGCAAGATAAACCTAAACAGAGATCCCTTTGCATGCCATGTAGTTCTACCTAGAATTGATATCAGTCATAGAGAAAGAAAAGCAGCCTGTCACAAAGGCAGAGGAATGCCATTAAGGCTAAAGCTTTCTAACAAAGCCAACCCCCATTATCCTGCTGTCTCTTTTACAGCATCACTTCATGGCAGGTTCATGCATTCTAGGCATTTTAACAAAGCTGGCCCCCAGACTGAGCCTGTGTGGCTCAGCTATTCACCAGGAAGCCCTGGGCAGTGGCTGTGTCTGTCTTAACCAGCAGACCAAGTCACGCAAGAACATTGAACACTTGACATCTTGGCACTTAAACTGTACCCACAAGGTCTGTGCAGACTCCTGCAGCAATCTTGTAACTCCCTAACCCCATAAGACCCACCCCATTCTTTCAGAGTCCCAGGGTAGAACTTATCACAAGAATGGGAAGTTGTGTTGTTTTGCAGGTGCAGGGTGTTCTTGCAGTCCAAACCATGGCTGCAGAGTCATGGATTTGCACTTATGTCAGAACAGCAGCTGCAAAACACAGCTGAAAATTCTGACAGAGGCAACTGCAGCTGCAGAGAACTAAAATGAGCGGGTGACCTGATCACCAGACTTTGGGAAGACCTGTCCCCTACTGTGGCTTTTTGTTTTTTCCCCCTTTTTTTTTTTTTTTTTTTTTTTTTTGGTACCTCTAATTTCCTAAAGAAAGGAGCAGAAACAGGACAGAAAAAACTATCATCTCCCAAAAAGCCTCCATGAGTTGACACAACAGAAGCAATGACTTCTCTGACTTTCTTATGAGCTTTTGGAGCTCTATGGGTTTGCATTTCACGGATATGTTCACCCTAAGATGTAGATTCCTAATTGCCACTAGAGCAAAGGATGGTTTGTTTGGGCTTTAAGGATTTTGTTAGTTTTTCAGGAAGTGATTTCATTTAGTCTAGTTTTCTAATGCTAAAAGATGGATCTAATACTGGTGTGTGTTTAGAATGCTCACTAATTATACCCATGTATTTGATATACCTGATTCATAGTGATGTCTTGTGGTACATGTTTTTACTCCAGGCACTTTTGAAAACACAGGATCCTGATACAAGAGGCCATTTAAGCCGGAGCCAGGGGGAATCCCTCTCTGAAGGAGCCACTGTGCTCTGCTGGGTTGGCCTCAAACTACACCAGGTAACATCTCTGAAGCTGCAATGGCACTTTCTGCTATGCATCTTGTGTACCTGGATTTAAACCAGTGCAAACTGAGAGGCAAAAACCCTCACCAAACCCAGGGGCAGAGTCCAAAAGTCCAGCTCCAAACAGGAGATCAAACAAGATCCAGCACAAAGCCTGTCCTGCTGCAGCCCTGCAAATCCAGCAGCTCCAGCCCAGGAGTGCGGAGGGGGTCTGAGCACAGCCCAAGGCTGGGAGATGCCGACGGGAGTCAGTTAAGAGGAGGGACAGAGCCTCTGACACCTCTGACCTGAGGGACTCAGTGTGTGTAGGCACTGCAAGCCTGCTCCCAAAACGTGGCCCCTCCATGCACTGAAACCTCCAGGAGCCCAAGGCAGGAGCAGCACTCCAGGCAGGGCTCCATCCCCCCAGCACACCCACCGCTCTCCCACCCACACATCAGCATCCAAGCACCTTGGACTACAGAGAACTACATCCTGACCAGTTATTTTCTCTCTTTCTAAAGGCAGCTGCAGACTAACAAATGTCCTCATGAAAGAGCGTGGAGGGAGATTTACTGCAGCCTTTTAACTTCAGGCTTTCAAACTCGCTCCCATGGTTCCCAAGAAGCTGAACTATGAATGTTCTCTCCCGTGCTCAGACCTCGTGCAAAGTCTTTCTGCCAGGGGCAATAGGGGAGACAGTGGGAGAGCAACCTCAACCCCACAAAAAAGGGACATGCTAATGAAGATACTGACAGAACCGGACACCACCACTGAGTGCTGCAAAGAGAATTTACATAATGTTACTCTAACAGTTCAGTAAAAATGGCATCAGTAAAAGGAGGCTTTCAAGAAAGAAGTTACCCCCAAACACTCAGGGAGTGCAACTGAGAGAGTTTCTGTTAGTTTCATTTTGTTACATAAATCACCATTGTTATAATTCTTATTATTATTATTATTATTTCTTACTTACGATGTTAAAAGAGCAGGAGGATACTTGAAATAAAAGGCTGTGCATGCACAATACCCACACAAATAAATTCCAGTGATCCACCCTAGCACCAGGCACGGTGCCCTTCCCTGCCCACTGAGCTGAGCCCTCCCTTTAGGAGGAGTAGGGGAAATCATCACCAAATATACAGTATATTTTCATGGAATGATACCAGGAAACAATACTAACAGGAGTCTGAATGTGTCCTTCACGTCATAGTAATCTACTGTTTAACTCGGCAGAAAAGACAGTGAGGAAATAAAAGCTCAATTCACCCAGCCTGAGATCAAAACTGTCATGGCAATATTGGCAGGTTAGACCCTGATTCTTTAAATAGTACATTGCCTTTGTTAAACAAAAGTCATTCTTTTATTACATAATAGAGATTATAAATAAATGTAAAGTGTGCATGCAGTCAACTGCATATTATACAAGCAATATCTATGTTAATAATTGCTTTCTTTGGCAGGCCAGAATCCAGCTGGACATGCAATATTTACATATCAAAATCCTTGGTGTGTTCAAGTCATATTGGATGCAAGTGAAAATATATATGTATATATATTTACCGTATACACACACATTTTTATATATATATATGTATAAAGGTATATATACACCTCTGCATATATACTGTATACATATATACACATAGGTATATGCTAAAAGTGGATTTCATCTTTTTCAGATTCAGGTGATGCAGGCCTTGAAACACTAAAAATATCCTGACAGGGTATCTGGGGAGGGGACTGGGGTGATAAATGAGACTTGGGGGAAGAGAGCTGAGATACGTTCTTTTCAGACAATATTTTTAAAATTTCTGCCACCTGCTTCTCAAGGGCAGCCATCCTACTGCTTAGCAGCTGGATATCTTCTTTGAGTTCGTGCTTGACTTCCTGCAGCGTGGTTTGTAAGGCCTGCTCAGGAATGGGGTAGAAAGGACACCTAGCATCCGCCTGGATGGGGCTGTGCTCCAGGGGGCTGCGAGTCTCACCAGCTTTATCCAAGCGAAGGTCACTTTTTGTTATTCCACTGTCACAAGAGTCTGTTTTCCTCAGCGGGTTTTTATTTACACCATTCTCCGAATCATTGGACTTGGGGTCATCGGACAGCAACCCCATGGACTCGGCCTTTGTGACGTTGTTCCAGTCCTCCTTCTTCTCCTCGTGGGCACCCATGGTGTTCTTCAGCCGCAGCCAGCCTTTCCCGTTCCCGTTTTTCATCCGCATGGGGCTGTTCACTTTGAGGCATTTCTGCTCTCCGTTTGCGTTTGGCTTCAGCTCCATCACGTCGCGGTTGTTCTGCTTCACGGCCTCGCTGGTTTTCATGTAGGCCAGGGTGGTCTGGATGGGCGTGATCTGGGACACGGTGACCACGCTGGTGCCCGTGATGGAGGCCCCGTTCTGCACGCTCCTGCTTTCCACCTGCAGCTGGTTCCGCTCGGGGTCGATGTGGGTCGAGCCTTGGTTGCGCATCTCCTTCTGCTGCTTGAATTTCTGGAAGAGTTTCCGCACGGGGTGGTCCACAGGGATGCTCAGGGTCACCTCGTTCTTCTGGCGCAGGCGCTCCTCTTCCTCCTTCTTGACATCGCTGATCTTCCTGAAAATGATCTGTGGGGGATAAATCCACAACAGAGTCAGGAACCAAAGGATACCGCAGGAAATTATTAATTTGAGATGGGTAAAAAGTCTTGAGAACAGCCATTTCTCTCTTTATTCTTAATTCTGATCTTCCTTTCCATCTTAATTTTTTGTAGCGAATTCAAATGTAGCTGATCAAGACACAGCAACCTCAAGGTTAACCACTATAGATAGGTTATGTACACATATACACACACACACTTTCTTAACAGGATACAATAAAAGTGGGTTTCACCTTTTTACTTGATGCAGAAGATACTACTAGTTGAAGAACTAAAAATATCCCGACACCAACAGGAGGAAAGAAACCGAACAAAGAGAAGAAAGCCGTTGACAAAGAACCCAAATACTGTGATGCCAACCTACCCATTACTCACACTCATAGCTGCTCTGTCACTATCTTTAGTACAGATCAAAAGGAAACAGTAATTCAGCAGGGACTACTCAGGTGCAAGATAAATTAAATGTACACACCTCAATCCCAGTTTGCTCAATACTTTTTGGTTTTGCTGTTAAAGTTAGGGTTTTTTAGGTGTGTTGGAGGGTGCAGTTAGGTTCTCCATGGGCCACGTGTGTGGCTTCACACACTTTACAAGTGTTTACTGCAGAATTAGTGGGTCTAATAAGTGTAGGTGAACTGAAAGCACCATGGAGAAGCAGTGTAACAGGGCTGTGTGTGGCTCTAAACCCCAGCAATATCCACCATCTCATCATGCCATGCCATTTAATGCTGAGTTATTTCACTCAGCAGCATGTGTTGGGCTGCTACAGAAAAAGAAATTTGAGCCTCAAGCTGAGGGAGGATCCACAGAGCAAAATCTTTTTGTTGATTTTCTGCATGTTACTCATATGATTTTTTTTTTAAATTTTTATTTTTAGGTTCATCCAGTTTTCTTGAATGTGGGACTGGGAATCTGGGAAACTGGTTCTCTGTTTGACAACACTGTGAAAAGCAGCCTGTGATTAAATACAAATATGGACTGTGAAGGGATAGTGTGGTAAGAAAAGGAAAACAAAGCCCTTGAAATACACAAATAAAACCCTGTGTCAGTCAGCTGTAGGCTTTTGAAATATCAACATGAGTATCCATATTTGACAATCTATTTACTTTCAAGTCTCACATCTTCAGAAGTCAGCAGAGAAGTGCCACGATGACTACAGATCCTTCACTGCATGAATCTGGGATGAGCTGGACTTCAAAGCTTCATTAGAGAGCTTTCAAATGCAGCAGATATCTCCTTGCCTGCTACTGCTAGACACAGCTGCTCATAATAATTTGGTTAACTTGCTTATTAGAAGGCCAGTTAAAAAAATATAAACAAAACCAAGGGACAAACAGGGAAGTTACTTTAATCTGACTACTCTGACCTAGATGCAGTGACACATTCCCTCATTTGGAGGCTCCCCTTCATTAGCAGCTGTGCTCATGGAGTTACACTCTCTCTCTCTCTCTCTCTCTCTCTCTCTCTCAGGCCACTCTCCAGAGCAAACAATGGCAAGAGAAACTGCCCATGATTCAAAATTGAGTGATCACATTTAATTGAAGCCACGCTCTCTAAAGGCACATTTGGAAGGTGGGCTGTGTGTGATGTTTTGTTTGTGCCACTCTTGCCCCCAAGGGCAGCGCAGCACCTCTGGCAGAAGATGCAACAGTGAAAGCAACCAGCTGCAAGGATGTGTCCCCAAGGGGTGTCTCAGGGGACATGGCTGGTTCCTCTGCTGTGCTGCTCTGCCTTGTGCTATGTCCCTGGAAACATCTGCAGTGGGAGAAACATCCTCTACCCAATGCTTTAAAAGGTTGCGTAGGGACAGGACAAAGGGGGAATGGCTTTAAAATGAGAGTAGGTTTAGACTGGCTGCTAGGAAGAAATTATTTACTCTGAGGGTGGTGAGGCACTGACACAGGTTGATCAGAGAAACTGTGGCTGCCCCATCCCTGTCAGTGTTCCAGGCCAGGTTGGATGGGGCTTGGAGCAACCTGAGAAAGTGGAAGGTGTCTCTGCACAGAGCAGGGCGTTGGAAACGGATGATCTTTAAAAGTCCCTTTCAACCCAAACTGTTCTATGTTTCCATGATTCCCCTGCTTTCTGGCCACAACTCTGTTTCACAGCTGGAGCACCCTGCTCTCCTGCAGGCAGCCTGTGCCTGGCAGCTGCTGTCCAGAGGCACTGGGGGATGCTGAAGGGAGGCAGCTCCAACAGCCTGGCACGGGCTCACGGCGCTTCCCTGGCCAGGGTGGCACTGGATGTGCCATTGGGAAAGGCAGGAGGCAACTCTGACAACTCCTGTCCCACTGCATGTTTACAATGACCAGAATGACAACAACAAGGACCACAGCAGCAGTTTCTGATTCCTCTTCCAAAGCTTGCACTTCACTGAAAATTACCTCCACCTCCCTTTCTTCCCCAGTCCAATCTTGGCTCTTTTATCCCTTTTCTAGACTCAGTTCAAACCCTCCCCAGACAGAGGTCATCTCCCTGCACATAATATAATTACCAGTGACTGCTGCTGCTGGGTTTGGCAGAAGAAAAGCAAAAACCTCTTTAATCTGACACCACCTTTACCTCATACTCCTGAAGTGTGTCCTTATAAAAGTCAGGAAATGACTGTGAAGCTTTTTGCCCCAGAACCACTTGGCCAGGTGTCATTTGGATGGGTTGAGCCCAGTGGCAGGGGGGGTCTGAGCCTGAGTGCTGCTGTGACTCAGAGCAGAGCAAACACGCTGGGAACAGCAGAAAGGGATGGTGGCCAAGGTGGCAAATGCCATCAGCTACACGATGAAAATCTGGTCTGCTGTGTGAGGCCAAGGACCCACTCACCACTCACAGCCATGAACTCTACCCCTACTTTATGCCCATGCAGTGGAGAAGCCACACACCCAAAGCCGTGCTGTCACCTCCTCAGAACGTGTTCTCTCAGCTTCTTGCAGGACACAAGAGCTCTTCAATGAGTTATTTCCCTTTTCTTCTCTTGGGACAGTAAATGCTCCAGCCTGGAATGGTTCTGGGCATCTCCTTTGAAGAAGCAGATCTGCCACATGCTGGTTAGTGCAGAAAAGGCCCAGGGACTCAGAAATCCAGGGGTTAGCTGGGAGTCAAGGATTCAGGACTGATCTACCTCAGTGGAGCCCTATTTCCAAAGGCAAAGGTGGGCTGATGCACAGCCCTGAGCCTACACCCCCCCTTGGCTTTCTCATGGAACCTGCATGTGTTCATAGCTGTTTGTTATTTTCTTTTTCACTCTGAAATGCATAGCCAAGCAGACCCTCACAGCCCAACTGACCCTGTGGGATAATGGCACTTCGGATGGAGACTCAGGTGTTGGTCCTCACTCTCCCACTGAACTACTCTGCCAAGGAAATAATTTCACCCCATGGAGAACTTCCCCCTCTCCCTTCCCCTCAACGTAGGAAGATGTACACCTAGCACAGCAAGGATCTAGTTTTGGTCAGCAGTACTTGAGAGCAGCAGAATATGTCCAAGTAAAAGAAAAGAAAGATCTTACACAGACAAAGAACTGAAGAAAAAAAAATATGTGAATTCTAGCACTAACAGAGCAATAGTTAGTTTTCATTACCATTTTTTTCCATATTAGGAGATTTTTCATGTGGCTGGATTTAATCTGCTTCCACAGTGGTTTAAACTAAACCAGAATAGTTAAAATGTGTTTACATTTACAAATGTTTATATGGAAAATTAATTCTATTAATGTCTAATAACTTTAACCAGATTTTTTTCTTTATAAATAAGAGTTGAATACCATCTCATGCAATCTGACATTTCTCTGAGATTGGGAGAGCATTATTTTGAAATCTTAAATTGGATGAGCTATTTCATTTGTCCCTGACCCTTCTCAGAGAAGTTACACATAGGCCTGCCCAAGTGTGTGTCCCAAGAACAATGACAATTTTCAGAAGAGTTAATCAGAAGAAGCTGAATTGAGTATGCATAGTGTATCTCAAAGAGTAAAGAGCCACACTCCTGTCTCACACCAAGTTCTAAATTCATTGATGTAACAGACCTTAGGTGCAGGACTTCATTTCCTTTATGGATCAGATTTTGAAAGACTCTTCCATGTAGCACAAATTTGTCCCATGGGACCAGGTTCCTGGGTTTCTTTTAGCGTATTTATTTTGGGAAGAAGGGGCAACAGAGATTACATTAATTACTGAACTGGCAAAGAGGAAGCAGAAGTTAACTGACATTCAGCCATGGGGACTGAAATACTCAAGTTATTTATGAGGCAGGCACGGAGAAGAAAACAGCAATTTGAGATTCTCTGATCTCTGATCTCAACCTCAGGCTCCTTTCCCTCCCTTCCATACCAAGAGGTAACTCATGTGAGTGTGAACTCTGTCCCTTCCAAAGGGGGACCCTACCACAAGTACTGGCAATGGATTTGTCACTGCTGGAGCAGCTCTTGCAAGGTGCCAGCTTGTATAACCAGCCCCAAAACCAAGTGCAGATGAGGGCAGCAGCAATGAGGAGTCAGCTCAAAGCTGAGACACACACTGAATTAAAGAGTAAAGCTGTGGCCTTTTCAGGTGCTTTGAAATGCATCCCTTGTCTGCTGTCTTTTTCTGTGGAAATCATCCCTCCATGACCTTGCTCCATACAGGAGATCTGCACAAAGATCCCTTAATAAGTGACTCCAAGGCAGGTACGTGCAGGGATTACAGAACTGGTAAAAGTATTGAAGAATTACAGTGAGTTCATAAAAAGTGGCAGGTGTTTGACCAGAGATCATCCTGTCCTGTGCCTGAACATCCCACGCTGTTGTTAGTGGTGTTCAACGTGTGCCTGCTCCTCTCCACAGAAACCCACAGAAAGGGACAGCCATGGATCCAAAGGGAACACAGTTGTCATGGTGATGGATGCAGGTGTGTGCACTGACTGTGGGGGAGAGAGGCAAGGAGGGAGGGAGAGCCACACAAAGCCATCAAAAAGCATAGATTTTCACAGTGTGAAGACCCTGTCCTTGGGGAATTGGTTTGACTCAGCTCACTGGACATTTCTGCAGCAGGAACACCACACTTCAGTCCCCGTAGCTACATCCACTCAGTAACCACAGGTCACTCTCATTAAAGCACAGACCAGGCTGATGGCAGTGCTGATCATCTCTTGAAAGTTTGTTTTCAGGGGCAATTATCTTGTCTGATTCAATGTCTTGTGAAGCCTCATCTCTCTTGCATCTGATTATTCACAACCCAATGCATTTGTGCAGATTTGTCCTGTATTTTTGTTCCTATTTATTACAGCAACTTCTTAGAAGGCATCTGAGATCAGTCAGATAAGAATCATAGAATCACAGAATCATTAAGGTTGCAATCAAGATCAAGTCTGAACCAGGTTAATAAATTTGAAGAAATCGAGGGCTCTTTTTGACCTGGTCCCATCTGACAGCACAGGTCCAGAGCTGTACGTGAAAACACTGCAGATGGAGCAAGTGGAATGAGCAGAAAAGTGAATTGGATCTTCCCAAGTGATGGAGGCAGGGAAATGCACCCTTCCTTAAACCACACTGCAGAGCTGGCAGCTGGACTGCAGTTGGCTGAGACCCACCCAGCAGCTCCTTCACCAGCTGTCAGATCCAACCAGAAGGATTTGGGCTGGTTCACCTTCTCCAGGAATGTCTAATTCCCATACAAAAAGGGAATTAGAGTGTCCTCACAAGGTGTGTTGTTTTGGCACCCTTTTATAAAAGCCTTTTTGCCTTTTTTGGGTTTTTTTTGGAAATAGGAGAGCTGCCTTCCCTTGCCTCCTTGGCCTGAAATTACACAAGCTTAGCTGAAGCTGGCAAATGATTTAAAAAATTTTAAGTGGTATAACCAATATCCAATACTGCAATAACACAGATCTCATTTTCTTTGGAAATAATGCTACAAGAATGTACAACATAAATTTCCATAAATATGTCTGCAAAAAATACTATTAATTTTCACATCTTGGAGTGCACTGTACAAAAGTAATTTCCATTTTCCTCATGCTAATGTGGAAGGCAGATTTATGTCAGATCCAGGATTTAGACGCAGGATACCCCAGCGCAGACGTGTGTGCTATTTCCTGCTCCTGAAAATACATAACACATAAATACATTTCCTGCCCCATAAAGTACACCCAATTTCCAGAGGACAGACACTCGGAAGAGGGCTCACTACAAAGCCTCTGTCTGCATCTGAACTCACCCTCCAGGAGCCCTGCACAGCAGAGGGAGGAAGACAAAGGCACTTGGAAGGTGTGAGTCATTTCACCTGCAGCTGGATGTTAAAGCAGGTCAGACAAGCTGTACCCTGAGCTGCCCGCTCGTCCCTGGTGTCTGCACAGGGAGCTCCGTGCCTGTCGCCTCTGTGCAGACACCCTCCATGGATGGTGGGGAGGGAGGATTCAAATCCCCACCTCTGGCAGTGCAAATGTCAGGGTTTGGTGCAGAGTGTATAAAAAAGCTTCCTGTAGTTATTCTCTGTGTGTGTGTGTGTTGTGCACCCTTCATCTGGTGCTGTTTTTATTTCCACCCCAGCGTGGTGGGGGATTGCCAGCTCCTGGCTGGGATGAACTCCCCACAGCCTCAGGGCCCAGCCAGTCCTTACAGACAAACTTTATTCTTCCAAAAGCTGCAGAGGGAGGACAAGCCACGACTGCCCAGGAGACCCTGCCAAACGTGTGGCTCTCAGTGAGAGCTTGTGGGAAATCAGATGGAGCAACTGGATGAAGCACCAGCAGAGAAAGGAATGCCATCCCTTCCCCCAATTCTCACTACACTTCCCAGGAAAACCTTCCAGCAGGGGAATGGAGATGCCCTTCCCACAGCCCCTGGGAAACTGGAGACCACCTGAGATGTGTCTGTTCTGCATGCCCTCCCTTTACACTGCAGAGCTCATCCCCCTCCAGGTGCTGCAGGACAGATCCTGCTCGGATCACTCCCACCTCTGGCACCAAGCACTGCCAAACCCAGCAAACCCTTCCCAGGCCTTTGCTCTGATGGGCTCAGGGGGGTCTGGGATGCTTCACCCCTCAGTCCTTGAGGATTGGTCCCCTCTAGGAGCCTTCAGCTGTCAAAACAGGGCATATCTGGGATCCTCTTTTCTGATATTCTGAAAACTAGGCCAGTCAAACCCAATTCCTAATGTACAACCCTTGGTGAAAAGGCTTGCTCCAAAATGAATGTGTTTTTAAAATCTAGGCAGGTCCCAAAGAACAAGGTTCACTATTAATACTTCATGCTAAAATGCTTTTAAATCTTATTTTTCAGATTTTCTTTTTCAGAAAGCTCCCAAGACATTACTAATACCTGATGCTGAAATGGTTTTAAATCTTATTTTTCAGATATTACCTTTTTTTAAAACCCAGAAAACTTCCATTATATTAAAAAATCTTTCTTCTTTTTTTTTTTGTTTACATTAATTAAAATGCAAATTTAAAAAGTCAAACTATGAAAGACTAGATAGAAATGGATTAATAGGAAATGACCCCACACAAGCCTTTAGGCTGCTTCCCCTAATTCACTCCTGCAAATCTCCATAAACTCTTAGCTCACTTTATTAATCTGCACTCCAAGGATGCAGAGTAGATGGTTTGAAATGATGGCTTTATTGTTCTTCTGCTCTGTACACTCCTCAGATAGCTCCACTTTGATGTGAAATTCAGCCTCAAAAACAAACTGCTCCAACAACTCTTTTAATTGCTCTCCAGTAAATTCCCCTTAATCCTCCTGTCCCAGGAACTGTTTTGTGTTAAACCACTGCTCCATCTGCGTGTGAGAAAGGAATCACTGTCCTTGGCTGTGCAGTGAAAATGACTGACTGCTGAGCAATTAGTTAATCTCCAGGATAGGGATGTCTCACTAAACAGTCTTTCATGCTGGATTTTGGAGGAAAAGAAGATTTCTGCAGGTTAGTCTTCCAGCTGCTGGAAAGAAACAGTAAATAATAGCCTTTCTGCAAATTTCCATTGATCCTGACTTCACAGACACAGTAACATGCTACAGCAAAAGCTTCCTACCAAGCACATTTTAATTTTGCTTTGGACAAACTGTATTCACATCCATTCTTCCTAAGCACCTATAGAATTGACCTGCAAAAGATGTGAAGATTTCCAACCCAAGCAACAAAGTGATGTCACTTCAAGGAAATGAGAATTATTTCCATGATGCTGAAAAAGCCCTTTTAAGGGATATTTAGGGGCATTTCATGTGCAAGGGAGAGGTTCATTCTTTTATGATGACTTAATAAAGATCATTGTCCTCCAAGTTGCTCATCAAAAGAAAAATCAGGACATGTAATGAGGGAGAGACCCTTCAGAAGAGCACAACAACAGACAATAACTGATTTCCAAAGTCCAGAAATTCCATCATCTCCTTACTGCTTGTCCTACTGTTTAGAAATTGATTACTGTAGGTCAAATTTTAATCTGGTTCCATTTCATGTTCGCAATCAATTCTCACAGCACCTGAGAACTCTTGCAGAGAGACATCTGTGCATGCTGGCAGCCAATTAGGCTGATCTGCATTTGTGAAAAAGCATTAAGAAGAAAGTGGTTGAGAGTTTGACCCATCCACTTCATACTTGGTATGGACCTGAAGTCATCCTGGTGTCATTTAAAACATGTCTGGATGGAAGAAGAAAGAGGAGAGAAATGGGCAGAGATCCAAGTCCCATTTGTCACATCCCCAGAGCATCGTGTCCAAACACACAGAGCACCAGGCTGGGATTCACAGAGATGGATTATCCTGCTGGCCTGACCTTCAGCCAAGGGGGAAGTCCTGTACAAATCACTCTGCTTCTTCATGTCTCCATCTCCCCCAGTGTAACAGAGGATAATAACACTGCCCTCATTTCCCCAATTAACTGGAAATCCCTCTGTCACTGCTAACTATTTACAACGGAGAGATTAAGACCCATGGCTGACAGCAGAGAGAGGTCACTGTGCTGGCCTGTTGCCAAAACTGAGGCAGTTATTTTAAAAAAAACAGTCACAGAAAAAATGCACACAGGTGTCCTCAGGGTTTCAGCTCACGATCAAGGGCTCAGGGCACTGCTGCCCTAAGATGTTCAGGGCAGTGCACAATGGAAGTACAGTGCTCCATGATGTCCTGTCCTCATCTCCTGAGACATCAATCTCAGACTGATTAAAGGTACTAACACCTACTGACACCTACTCTGCAAGGAAGGATCGGTCAGATCACTCACCTGGCCTGATGGGTTCTTTAAATGGTGTGAGTACACATTCAGCCAACTGTGGGCTGAGCTATGGAGTCAGATTTCCAAAAGAAATGCCAAAACCTTCTCCTCCCTTGGAAAATTATACCATTTTCCACCAACTACAAGAGCGTTATCTGAGAGCAGCTTGGTTTCCTCTTCTGCTTTTTCAGTCACTCAGGCCTGAGCACCTCCTGCCCAGAGATGCCTCCATCTTTTCATATCCCAGGGGAAAACAACTCATGGACTTCCCGTGGCTGCAGGTTCAGTTGTTGTCTGATGTCTGCCGGGCTCTGTTTGTTTGCCTGAAAAGGATGCTGAAGAAGGGCACTGGGCACCTTTGGAAGTAGGGAGCTTTGCCACTGTTTTTAAATGAGACTCTGGAATTGGAATTGATCACTTATTTTTGCTGCTTTCTCACTCACCATTTTCTGTTTTCTTTGCTGTAACCAAAGAGCAGATGCTTTAGCATGCTGTAGAGCAGACAGATTCAGAATGATTTCTGCAATACTATCCAAGTGAGCAAAATGCTCCTTCCACATACAAAATCACTTCAATCAATAAACCAGAAAGGCTACTTTGTTTATGAATTTTAGATGGGTTTCAACCAGGGTCTGTTGCTGCTTGGCCTTGTTTAGGGTCAGTCTAAACTCCTTGTTGCAGAGTGAAGTATTGATCTGTGTGGCCTCAGAAGGACTGTGACCACAGTCACAGCTCCTCTTGGGCTCCTGTCACAACTGGGAGCAAAGAAGCCCAGTTTTAGCCTTCTAAATCCTTTTCAGGACCCTAAATCCCACACTGAACTCAATAAAAAGACAAAACTGGATCAGAAAGCTGAAGTAATGCATTAAATCAGAGTCTAATCTGTTTTCTGTATATCACACAGAGTTGGTTAAACATGGGGAAATTGAGCAGAGAACAATCTGAGTATGACTGCTGCAGTGTAACTATTACTGAGCAGTGTCTTGTGGGGACCTCTGCTCCCTCTCACTGGTTAGGTTCATCCACTTTGGGATTTAAACTCACGCCTTCCTTCACCCCCTAACAACCCTCCCATGTAAACAAGTCTAATCTGGACTGTTCATTTGGTGGGTGAGTAAACTACTTGCAGATGTGCTCTTGATGGAGAGTATCACATATTCATCTTTCCTTCCCATTTCTCTTTTCTTCCTTGTGGACACAGTTATTAGAGAGCAAAGGGCAAGGGAGATATTTCTCTTATTTCTTTGTCTGGCATTGAGGCAGAGGGAAAAGCAGATTTCTCTTGACAGGATTTTTTTTTTCATTTTGCAGACGTTTCTTTCTCCTGCAAGAAGGGAAGCTGAGGTACTTACAGAGGGGATAGGAGGAGCCCTGCATCTGGCTAGAAACCCAAGCCCATTAGACCCAAGATCTTTCACTGCATGTAGAAGCGAATCCCAGCAAAGACAGCCTCCACCCACCCCAACCAGAGACTTTCAGAGAGCCCCACTGATGTAAGGAGATGGTGACACGTGGCACCACGTGGCGCACTACGGCCACGTTGTCACCACCAGCACATCACCATCAGGTACCCCAGGGCTTGAGAGCCAGAGGGAGCTTCCCCACTGCCTCCCAGCCCAGCTGAGGGGTTCTGTGCTCACTGCCAGACAGTTTCCTCTTCCACAGGACAGCTCCCAACTCCATCAGGCAGGCTGGGTCCTTGCAAACTTATATTGATTGGCCGCTGGATCGATATCTGCTATTGGCACTGGCCTAATGAAATGTCAGTCAGCAGCACTGCCAATTGATCCACACTCATCTGTGCTGCAGATTAGTCACTGTCTCTGCATTTTACCAGAGATGATTAAAAGAAGAAAACTGCCTTCAGCTCTCCCAGGATCTCCTGAGGGGGCCACGCTCCTGGGCAGGGAGAGGGAAACACAGTTCAAAGCCTCCAGATGACAGCAGGGTGGTTTGAGCTCGGGGCACGCTGCAGAAACAGGGGAAAAGTGCCAAAAGACTTTACAAGTTGCTCTTCAGCCTGATTTAACTTGAAGCAGGAAATCAATCATCAATAATAATATGCAGCAGTAATCCAGCACTCCCCTTTCCCTGTATTGGAGGAAGTTGGATTTACGCAGCTGCCGTTTGTGCCAGAGGCCAGCACAGGGCACAGAGAGGTCATGCAGCACTGGCCCAGGGTCACTGAGCTGTTCAGTGGATAAGCTGGGGGGATGGAACCAAGATTTCCAACCTAAAGCCCCTAAAGTAGGAAAATCCATACTGCAAAAAGATTAAACATACAAATATATCTTTTAGAAGTGAAAAAACCCCCATATTCGTATAATAACAACCTTTTTTTTTCACCACTGTCCTGTCTGGTGTGTAGAGTTCTGGATTTGAAATAATTGAAAGGGCTCACCTTTAATTGCAGTTAATTGCTGAAATTAAATCCAGACCAGCACAACTTCCTGCTGCTTAGGTTTTTGTTGGAGGAGGGGTGAGGAGGGAGGCAGAACTATTTCTGTTTATTTAGTGACAAAGGTTGTGCTTTTATTCCAATGAAAAGTATCAAAATCCTCATGTTTGGCTTCTGGCCAGCCCTGTTTGTGCAGTGTTCCAGCACATCCCCAGCACAAAGCCACACGGAACACGGGCACAGAGGATTTGCAGAATTTGTGTTTTCTTCTCTGCATTTTTGCCTCTTATTGCTTTTTGCCTGAAGACTAAATGGTCTCACTAAATGCCTAAGAGAGTCTCTCCATTTACAAAGTAATACATCAGCAAAAGAACTGCAAATTGCTCCCCAAATATACTACTCTCTGCTGTCTGCTTTAAGTGGAAATTTAAATTAATTGGAATCATTATGGCTTTCTTTTTTAACTTAAATATTACTGTACCAGACTATAAAGTGCCTGAAATTTAATCTGAAGTCTTCAGACCTGAAAAAGCATTTTGCAACTGAAAGATTTTTGATTTTTTTTCCAGCTACATCCACTGGCCCAATAAAAAATAACACCCGTTGCTATCAGCCTTGCTTCTGACATTGAGGACATTCCACCTGGTTTTCAGAAACCTTGGTTTTATATGGAATGTGCCACCAGCTACTCTGTTGACTTCATCACTCTCAAGGTTTTGTTAATTTATTGAAAAGCTTTTACAGCAGGAGCTTCAATTAGAACAATGCACTTCCATTGCCACTCAATGTGGAACAACATCAGTTTTGTTTGGAACTGCTAAGTCAGAAACGAAGAAATAATTTAAAAAACACAAATGGAAGGGACAAGGGACAGCCTCTGTACCTAGAAGAGACAAGACACCAGCTTGTATTACAAAACAGGGAGGTAAAACATGCTGCTCAGTCACTGTCAGATATCCCTCACCTCAACCAGGGCAAGTAACAGAGACCAATTTAGTCACAGACACCAGACCCAAGCTACCTGAAAAACATTCCAGTATTCCTGACCAGAGCAGATTTACACTGGTGGATGGGCAGTCATTTGTTTCTTTCCCATTTGCTTCTAGATTCCAGTCAAGGACCCGACCTTTTGGGGCTAAAAGTGAGGGCCTGCCTGTGTCACACCAGGTGGAAAGGGCACCAGGACTCCTTTTGTCCCACAGCAGTGTCCCCCGGCAGAAAGGCAGGATCCAGGAGGATGAAGCCAGGCTCTTAGTGGTGCCAAGCAGGAGAAAATGTGCAGAAACTGATACACAGGAGTTCCACCTGAACATGAGGGAAAACTTCTTTCCTCTGCAGTGACTCAGCACTGGAATAGGTTGCCCAGAGAGGGTGTGGGGTCTCTCTCACTGGAGATATTCCAGAACCATCTGGACACAATCTTGTGCCCTGTGCTCTGGGATGGCCCTACTGGAGCAGGGAGGTGGGACCAGATGATCCACTGAGGTCCCTTCCAGCCTGACCCATCACAGGATTCTGTGATTCTCCGATCAGGCTGCACTCAGAACTGCTCTCCTCTCTCTCTGTTTTCAAGCCCAAAGCTCACACTGCACCATGGTTCTGCTCTCAGCCAGCCAATCATGCCAAAATTACCTCAATTATTTCTTTTCCTATACAGCCTATTGCCATATCAGAGAAGACTGAGCTGTCTAAAACAATCTCAGGACACTTCTGCCAGCGCTCACTCCCTTTCTACAGATCCTTTGGATGAAACCTAAGTTCAAATGACCACTGATCCTATCCCAGTGCCCACCTTACCCATGGGATGCCCTGCAAATGAAGTCACAGGAATGCTGCCAGGGAGAATGAGCTGGGGCAATTCAGCAACATCTCTGCTTCTCAACTCGGAGACACAGCACAAAATCCACTGGCAGGGTGACCTGGCAATTCTTTAAATTTGAAATCAAGACTTGGAAAGGATTAACACCTCTGAAAGACAGGGTCAGCCCACTGCGCAACAGATGTGAAATAACTCAGTTAAACCACTGGGAAATCCAAATTTGACAGGAAAAGAAGACCAAAAGGTTATTTAAACTTTTAATATCTACTTAATTTAACTACAGAAAGCTTGGTGAAATAACCTTAAAAAGTATCCCAGGGATTCTTCAAGTGAAACATCTCACCCAGCAAGAGCAAAGCTTTTCCCAGTTGGGAGCTCTTAGCTGGCAGTGTGTGATTAAGGAGTGCTGCCTGTTGGAACATGCTGAAATTGCCTTTAATATGATGACAGTCACTGCTTCAGTGGGGAGGAACCACTTGGGGAGA
Organism: Onychostruthus taczanowskii; assembly: GCF_017590055.1. NCBI lineage: Eukaryota > Metazoa > Chordata > Aves > Passeriformes > Passeridae > Onychostruthus > Onychostruthus taczanowskii. The sequence goes on along the minus strand of NW_024496525.1, from coordinate 34,728,973 downwards.
AAAAAAAAAAAAAACCAACCCAAGACACAAGCATGCAAACATTAAGGAGTATGCTGTCAAGAATATACCATGAAAAGGATGTGCTACTTTCCCCTCAAACTTCTCCCTTTGGCCTTAAGTGGCTGGCATAGCTCTGCCACTGAGGGTGCTTTAGCTCAGGAGATTGAAGCCAGTTTTTTAGAGGCATCTGTAATTGTCAGTGGAGCAGAAACCTTCTATTTATGGCAGGACCAAATTAAATTAATTTTTAGAGAGCAAAGATGCCATTTCAAAGATTTTGCTAATGTTTCCTCATACTTGAATGTGCACCAGAGAAGAGCTCTTCCTTTCTGGTGCAGAGTCAAGGGAAATCACCCACAACTGGGAAAGCCAGGAGGAGAGCTACCCACCAGCCAGTGAGCTCTCTACCACAGCATGGAAACACAGCATCAGCCATGTGAAAATTCAGAGTGCTGTTCCCTGAAGCCACTTGTGCAGAGATGGAGCTGCTGGTGACAATTGTGGCAGAGCCATTCATGGACAGCACCACGGGGCTGCCTCTGTGACACACACCCAGAGGATGAAGCGCTCTCCCTGTCCCCTGGGAGCACTGCATATTCTCCCAGCTCAGGAGATGTCACCGAGGCACTTGGCAAGCAGTGACACCGCAGAGCCTTGCATTTATTTCTGAAGGGCACCCACAGGAGGAAGAGGCAGCACAGGAGAGTGAGCTGGTGGGGTTATGGGGATGGCAGGAACAGATGGCGTGGTGAAGAGCCATCTCCTTCCCACTTGCACACTACATTAAATCAATCCCTGGGCTTTCATGGCAGTGAGCTGAGGCTGTGCTGTGAAGGGTTTTAACAATCTGACCATTTCCTGCTTCTGGGTGTATTCCATTGGGTCTCCACACTTCATCTACTCTCAGGGAAAGCTCCTTCCATTTTTCTCATGAGCTTCTTGGTGATCTTCCCTGCTATCTGTATGGCAGCCATCTCCTCTTTGCCAGCTGTGGATCTCTGTAAAGCTCACCAGCAGAGTTTTTGTTCCCATCCAGGTACTCAGGCACTGACACAGGATGCTCCATGGGAGCTGAGCCTGCTGGTTCTGCAGCCTCCACTTATCTCATTGCTCCAGACCTAAACAAATTCGTTTGTAATCCTCAGTACTGTATGCTCTGGAAAACCTGGCTTTAAAAGTGATCAGAAATTACCTCATGTAAAACTGGAGTCAATCTCCTCTTCCTGTCTGGGGCTAAAAGAAAACCCTGTACCTGCACAAATAACAGGTCTTTGCAATCAATAATATTGACGATTCTGTATTTCCTTATTTTTGGCCATGCTTCACCCTGTTTACACACAGTTTGTATTACTTTCTACCACTCCCTGTGCGCACACAATTAATGAAACACCAGCTGGTGCAGGATAAACACTGCTGCAGGGGTGTAAAAAGACACTACACAAAAGTACAGATCTCTGCCTCTGTTATTTTCCATCTCAGATGCTGTGCTTGCCTCCCAGAGCTTCTTCTGAGCTCAGAAACTTTGGCTAAAGCATCTTCCTGTTTTTCTCTTTGATTTTTTTCCTGATATCCGAAAAATCCAGCTAACCCCAAGCCTCCCACACAAGGCAGCAGTTCTTCAGTCACCCTCTCCCAGGAAAGCCTTGTCCAGGAGGCTGACTCTCCTCAGTGGGGTTTGCCACTCACCTGGCATTGTTGGGGGACAAATGTGCAGCTGTGTTGGGTGTTAAGACCATGAAGGTGCTCAGAGGGCTGGAGCAGCTCACCTGTGATGGCAGGCAGAGAGAGCTGGGCTTGTTCAGCCTGGACAAGGTTCCAAGCAGACAGACCTGAGAGCCCCTTCCAGCATCCAAAGGGGCTGCAAGAGAGCTGGAGAAGGACTTTTGATGAGGGCATGCAGTAATAGGACAAGGGGAAGTGGCTTTATACTGCCAGAGGGCAGGTTTAGATTCAATTTAAGGAAGTAATCTTCCCTGTGAGGAGGATTTGCACATGGTTGCCCAGAGAAGCTGTGGATGTTCCATCCCTGTAGGTGTTCAAGGTCTCAGTGGATGGGGCTCAGACCAAGCTGCTGAAGTGTCCCTGCCCATGGCAGGGGGTGTGGAAATGGTCTTTAAAGCCAAACTGACCCAAACTATTCAGTGATGCTGTAATTCTGCGTTCCACCACGGGGCAGGGCTGATCCATGGGGCCAGAGCATCTTGCCCTCAAGAAGGCCAGCCAGGCTAAAGAAGGCTGTGGGGGTTTTACAAGCCCAGTCTCTGTCCTGGCAGATTCCTGAGCATCCCCATTAGCAGCTGCCTGACATGTTGGACTGAATTTGAGCCCAACTGGTCTGGCAGGAAGCTTTTCATGGGACACGTACTACAAAATTTCGAACAAATGTTTTAAGTTACAGCTGATGGCTCATCAGGCTCAGCCAGGCATCTGTTTGGGACATTAATGCATGGCAGCACTGAGTTTGTAAATTATTATTCATGTACTTTTGTAGAACATCTTGAGGTTGTTGGCTGAGTCCTTCACTAAATGGGAACAGGGACAATTATCCACACGTGAAAAACATGCTTGATTCACTTCATCCATTTACATTTCTAGTGTGGCCTTCCATGGCAGGATGGCCAGTACAGCCTGGGAGAAGGATGGACATTGATAACTGAGCTGCTCTGACCAACAACTGTCCCATTTAAAATGGATTTACCTCAGACAAACCATGGAGATGGAAATTCACCACAGCAGCATGGAGCCAAGGAAGGCAGAATTGGTGAAAATACACACAGAAATTAATTATGGAGATGACAGGATGCTCTGTTAAGGTCAGGGACATGGATAAGGAAAAGTGGATGTCTGTGCACTGAGAGGGAAGCAGTGAGCATGAATGGAAAAGCAAATTTAATCATAATAAAAAGGCTTCATTTCATCTGATCAGTCAGAAATATCCTGATTAGAAATGGCTGCTCTTTGCTGCTGTCATCTTCTGGTTGCTTAGGTCCCCATTTTCACATTTTTAAGGGAGTGTGAAGTGCTTTAGGCTCTCAGAAGAAGCCAGAGCCTGTTCCTGAGGTAACATGAGTGCTGTTCATAATAAAAAAAGAGGACAATGGACTGCTTCCAAAGGGATATGTACTCAGAGAGCACGGAGAGGTAAAGTCCCCCTGCTCTGCAGTACAGTGACTGATGGAAATTTAATATAGGAAACAGTATACAGAACCTTTTTGGCAGCTGAGACAGCTTTGTGAAGTACTAATAAAGAATCTGATATTCACCCAGAAGTCAGAGGGGAGGTCCCAAAGTTCACAATCACTGACAGTTCAAAAGATCACTGACAGTTTAATTAAGGAGTTAAGAGAATCAGAGGCTTTTATAACTGCTCACACTGTGCTCCTTTTCTTAACAGTAACCTACAACTAAAACCTATATTATGGTTTTGCTATCTTCAGGAAGGGAAACAAATTAAGAGCTAGCACTGTAAGCTCTGAGAAATAAAAATATGGGGGAAAAACAAATTAATAATATATATTCCTTCCTAAATGCACAGAATATTTTTAGCTTTCAGTAAGTTGCTCAGAAGTGCAATAATAGGGGACTCAGATTACTTCAGGTGCTTCCCAGAATGTCCCTGTCCCTCCTGACAGCTGTGCCCACCTCTGGAATATATTTAAGCATCTCCTGAATTTGTTCCTCCAGAGTTTCTTTGCATGGGACCTAAACTGAGCCAGCTTGCTAATCACAGCCACTGGCAGACAATTAAAAAAGGCACAGTCAATCAGCCATCATCAAGTTGGAAGTGACAGGCTGGGTTTTATTTTTAACTAAAACCAGTGGGATTTATGCAAACCTTCCCACAAAGTTCCTCTTGCACTTTGTTTACAGTTTAATACTTTCCTACATGCACTGTAGAAAGCAGCCCCAAACTACCACTGAAAGCAAGGTAAATCTGGGATTTGCAGGACTGCAATGATTATTGTATGCTGAACCAGCACGTTTGGGTATTATTGCATTTGTGAAGTGTGAGCTGAAAAATAATAGATTAATGGATTTATACTTGCACAGAAAAGAAATGCCTCACACAGGGAGTTTTATTTAGCATTTGAGAAGATATTTATCTATTTATTTATTTATTTATTTGAGGAGCCTTTTTGTTCAAGCCAAGGCAAAAACCTAATAAATAAAATCAGTGCTGTCTCCACTGCAAAACTGCTGTGAATTTTTTACTGATGGGTCAAAATGGATCCCATTTTGGGCAGAGCCAGACAATTCCCACTTGGATGAATGCTAAAGCTCTGCCTGTGCCTTGTGAAGCCCATGGGGATCCACTGATATGATCCCAATGAACAGGCAGAGGTTCTCTTTCCCCAGCATGACTTTGGGTGCATTTCTACCAGCATTCCCAGTCTGGCAGAAATAAGGTTTAGAGAATGAGAAGTCTGTGGTAGAAGCTCATTTTATACCTTCAAGTCATACTGTGCTGTTGCTAAAATGTCTGGTGTTCAGCTCCAGGAAGCAATGACAGAATAAATCATCTCAGGTTTTTAACATCTCCTCGTTTTCTTGAAGTTATCAGGTTGAAAAAAAAATCATAGATCCACACAGCAATTAGACTCAGCAGCCCCTGTAAGAAGAAATCCATCGCTCTGGAATAATTGCTTGGAGGGGTGTGAGGTAACACAACACACCTCTGTCCCCACTGTCTGTGTGAATCCTGCCTGCTGGTAAAAACTTCCTTAACTGGAAATCAAAAATGAAATGGCAATGTTCCTTCCCATTGCACCAAGCACATTCCCTCCCCTTCCTTTGCAGTGGGAAGAGATTAAAAACATCCATTTTAATTGATGAGGGGAGGTAAACACAAAATGTTTATTTTTTAATATTTACAGGATTAAAAATAGCAAACCTTTGATTTATTTTTTTATTACCAGTCATGTCCTGTGCAAGCAATGCTGCCTTGAACTGATATTAGCAGACAGCCTGCAGAATGCTTTCTGTGTCAGCCAAGGAGAATATCTTAATTATGAGAGCTTTCTAAACAAGAACATAGTATTAATTCACAGAAAGCACAATAGCAAATAATGATCAATCTGGATCTTCACCCTAACACAGCCAGTCACATTTTTGTCTCCCTATGGTCGCTGCCCATCCCTGACATTCCTGTTTAATGACCTCTGCACACACAAACAAATCACCCAGACTGCACTGCCTGCCTGAGGAGGGATGCTCACACTTCACTGGGGTCCATCAGCTGAGTGCATTTAGCATCAGCTGCCTGCAGAAAGCATCACACCTGCACACAGGATTCTTCTTTCTGCAGTCAGACAATCCTGTTCCAACATCCTTGAATGAGAAGTATGCTAAATTGCCTTGAATTGCTCAATAAAGACCCGCAGAAAAACAACATAAAATGACCTTTTGATTTAGATTTAGACAGGGAAGTTCCACGTACAGGAAAATAATAAGTCTACCTCTGTAACGCCAAAGGATTATCAGAATTGGGTTCAGTCCTGCTTTTAACAGAGCTGGTGATTTGTCTCTTGCTCCTACAGAAGCATGCTCAGGATGTCTGAAGAGGGTATTTAACTCAGAGATTATATCCAGAATAGAATATTGGCCTGCTGGTACCCTGGGGGATTTATGTGGCTCTGAAACACCGCTGAAGATGATAGTGCACTGGCTGATCTCTGCATCTGCCTGCAGTCTGAAGGCAAAATATGCTAATCCAGACTGTGCTGTGAAGCCACAGCACCCCCAACCTCCCAAAGAAGCCACGGGATATTCAGTGCCCTGGGCTTTAGGTGAGTAATGGAAGAGAGGAGAGGAGAGGAGAGGAGAGGAGAGGAGAGGAGAATCTACAACCATCATCTAGATCAATTGCCTGACCACTTCAGGGCTGATCAAAAGTTACAGCATGATCTTTAGAGCCAAATGCCTCTTAAACACTGACAGGCTCAGGGTATCAACCATCTTTCTAGGAAGCCCATTCCAGTGTTTGTCCATCCTCTCAGCAAATAAATGCTTCTTAATTTCCAGTAAACCATCCCTGGAGCAGCTCTGAACCATCCCCACACATCCTGCCACTGCACCCCAGGGAGAGACCAGCAGTTCTCTCTCTGCCCTTCCCCTCCTCAAGCAGCTGCAGGGGGAAATGAGGTCACCCCTCAGCCTCCTTTTCTCCACACTAGACAAGCCCAAAGTGCTCAGCTGCTCCCCACCCTCCTTCCAGCCCTTTCACCAGCTTTGCTGCCCTGGATGCCTTCAAGAGTTTGACACTTAGCACCAAGTTCTGCACCCAGCCACGAGTGCAGCCAAGCAAGAGAAAACCTCTGTGCTCCCTCTGCTCCTGCAGGGAGGGCATTCACTGCACCTCACTTCCCACGGCCAGCATGACCTGAAGAGCACCCAGAAGAGATGACCTGAAGAAGAGATGAGTGTACAGGAGATGACGAAGTGGCAGAGAGGAGAGGAAAAGGAGTGAGGCTCAGGGAAAAGAGTCCAGCTCTGTCACAGCTCCAGAAGTGAGAGAGCAAACCCACAGCAGCTCCTGCAGCACTCACTCTGCTCCAGCTGTCCCACCCTGCCTGGCAGGGGCTGAACTTGAAGCTGCTGCAGTTCATCCTTTCAATTTTTATGCTACTCTTCTACCTAGGAAAGTCACACACAGCCCTCCAAGGACTCACTTCCTTGCTTTGAATGCCTTAAATTCAAATCCCCATGCCCCTGAAGATGGGCAAAGACGCAAGGAATTGCTCAGGGGAGCAGGAGATGGGAAGGAAAGGCTGCAGTAAAAACTCTCACCTCAGATCTGTAATTTTCACTCGGAAGGATCTGTGGGGCTCTCAGTGGCAGAAGGAGGAGGATGGCCTTTGCTGGGATGTCTGTAACCACATAGCTACAAATACACAAGGAATTGCTGCATTATCTGTACTGATAAATTCCTCACATGGGTTTGGATTGCTCAGATCCCTGAATTTCTCCAGAAATTTCCAGCCCAGGACCACCAATCAACAATTTGAACACTTTATTTGAAGGCTTGGAGTGGGCTCTTCTCACCCAAGCTCATCTGACAGGCAACTGTAGACACCATCATAGGTGGTGTTAGATGTAAATCAGTGGAACAGTCCTTTAGGAAATACTGCAACTGAGTATTAACATATTTGGAGAGAGAGGTGAATGTAATAAAGCTAAACAATAAAAATCTTCAAGAATTCTCCAAGGTGAAAGTCTTTTGAAGCATAATGGCAGCTGCAAAGTCTCCTAAGGTGTGAACAAAACAAAACCAAATTGACTTTTGAGGGTGTAACTTACTTGTTTGGTAATCACACTAAACAGTCACTAAACTATCCCTGTAGTTAATTTTCTGGCACAACATGTTCATATAAAAGAAAAAAAAAAAAAACCCAGACAATTTAAAACCGGAGAGGGAGAGAAAAGGCCTGAGACAAGGGCGATGCTCTGACCCCTTTCCATGTAAGTCACTCTCCAGCACTGGTGGGGATTGTGTGTAAGCACCAGCTGGTGCAGTGCTAACAGCTCTGAACTAAGCTCCTGCAATTGTGAGCAGCTCAGTTCAGAGCTCAAAATGTGTGAAAGTCCTCGGGTCACCAGAACACAAGTGACCTTCAGGGGCAAGAGCTGATAGCTGAGCAATGCTCTCTGCCTCTGGCATTCTGCATCAGGACTGTCACTAATACAGCACACCACTGGGAGGGTCTGGAAAATGAAAATAGGGATGGTGAATGAACCTTGGGACAACCTTCACTTTTAGGACACGTGAATGCAGAATTCAACTTAAGAAAATGCTTTTCTAAAAACCACATGACACAGAACTGATGAGTGATTCAGTCAAGAAACCATGTGAGATGCATTAAAACCTCAAGCAAGAAGAGGAAGGCAATTTAAAAAGAAATTATTCTAATCTGAAGGAAAAAAGGAAAATAGGACATGTGTGTTAACACAGTCTGATGGCCTCACCCGCTAAAAAGCCCCAGAGATTCCGTGTGCTGGAGGTATTAGATAACATCAGTCGCTCACAGTGCTGTCCCTGGCTTTAAGAGCATCACAGGTAAAAAACCTGAACCTCCCCAAAAGGGATTTCATTGCCTTAAAGGCACTCATCTCTCCTCACATCTCCTTGGCTCACTCTCAGCACACCTTCCAGGAGCAAACCAAGGGTCGGACAGGAACAATTGTCCTCTTCCCCGGCTGCTCCTGACTCATTCCTTTAACACAGCCCATTCTGGCCACGGTAGAAAGCAGCAGGATGTGACTGCGTGCCTTAAAAGCTGTGGCTGAAATCTTTGCTGTATGGAAGCACAGGAGAATTTTAGCTGTGATTTCAGGAGGGACAAGGTTTCATCTGGTTTGCACAGGCTGTGCTGGGCTCAGTTCAGCAGAGGTGGCACATTAGCAAATGGAAGCAATGATGAGAAAAGGGAAAAAAAAACCCCAGAATGTGGCTGGAGCCAGGGCCATATGGAGGTAGGTAGGGCAGCACTTTTCCAGGACAAACATCCTTATTCTGGCTCCTGGAAATAAAAACACAGCACAGCACAAGTGCAGGAATGAGACGTGGGCGTGGACAGTAGAAGGGGATCAAGACCACCCAAGACCCTCAAAGCCTTCCAACCCAATGCCAGGAAGGTCTGGAAGAACTGACTGTGCATGATAACTAATTTGCATTGAAAATGAGAAACTTATCTCCAGGATGGGAAAACCAATCTACAAACAGGCACCCCCACAAAGCCTGGACTTTTGTGCACCCCACAACCCAGGACACCCCAGCTGGAACAACTGGAGCCAGGACTGGTGTCTCTCTTTCTCACCCTTCTTTGCTTGTTTGTTTGCTTTCATTCATCTCTCTCTTTCTCTGCTCCCTTTCACCCCACTCCTTTATCCAAAACCCACTGCTGTGTGCTTTCACAAGGAGAGCAGGGATTAACTCATAGAAGTGCCCATGCCAAGTGAGTAATTTACTAATGAAACTTTGCAAACATTTGCAGACCCCCTGACTTCTTTTGTTCCTTTTGCCCCAAGATTTCCACCCTGGGTGCTCACTTCCCTTTGATGTTTGGATGCCACAGAGCCTCCTAAAAATCAGTCATGACTTCCCTCCTCAGGCCAAACTCCATGGCTCAAACTTACAGAGAGGGCCCCCTCCAGCTGTGTGAAATCTTGAGAGGCACTTAATGAATTAGATATTATTAATATTCTCCTCCAGCATCAGAAGGCAGTAATTAACTCTTTGAAGACTCATCCCAAACCCTGCTTTATTACTCAATCCTCAGAGGCAGCTATGTAATCTCATTGTGATTTTAAAGAATATCTTTTCAGAATAATTATTTTCCCTGATTTAAAAAAAAAAAAAAAAAGACGTTTAAAGGAGTCCTGGTACTGCCTTGGAGTGTGCATTAGTGATGTCAGACATGCTGTAAAGATATCAGAGCACGAAACATGATATGCTGCAATACTTTTGCTGAGCAGATGCCTTAAGGAGGTCATTCAACATGCCAGGCTCTAAATGCTATTTGGGAGTGAGAAAACATTATTTTCCCACTTCAACAAGACTTTAGCTTCCCTGTCATGTGGAAATAACCTTTTGTGCTCAGCACTATTATTAATTTATTAGCCTTTTGAACGTCTAAATGTTTTGCAGTCTGTGGACTGCATCAAAGTTCTGGCTGAGGGACAGGGCAGCACAAACACATGGTGTGTGCACCCAAATCCATGGATATGTGTTTCAAAGAGCAGACCTGGAGCAAGAATGTATTTTTGACAGTGAGAACAGCCATTTTCTCAGGCACAAACCCCCAAGGAGTTTATTTAAGTCATAATTAAATGTCAAACCTTATGAGTGATGACTATATAGAAAAAGTGCTAAGTATATATTTCTATAGAAATCAATTAAAGGAGACAATGATTTTCTTTCCATTTAGGCTACATGACTCCAGCACAAGCTGCTGCAGCACAGTGCAGCTGTCAGCTCAGCCTCAGTGCCTGAACAATTGCTTTCTGTTCACCTGATGGAACCGTCCTGGATGGCACTGATTTTCCTCAGGGGTGAACTCACTGCCGAACGCTTCTGTGATTCCCAACAGGGAATCACGTATCCTTCCAACAGACAGGAGGTTTGAAACAATCCCCTGAATATCTTTATGTAACAGCACTTGGATTGTGTCCCTGGTGTTGAATGTAGCATGAACTATTTTGTGCCCAGGAACAAAACACAGAATTTCTGCAGAGCAGGCTCTGGCTCAGCGCATCTGACTGCAATGCCAGGCTGCTTCCAAAACAGTTATTGACTGGAACTGCAGGAGAGGGGTGGAGTTCAGCTGATGGACGTGAGGTATTTAAAAGTTAGTGATCATGGACTCTGTGAAATCAAAAGGGGATGGTTTTCCAATCCCAAACTGAGAACCCAAACTGGTTCCTCCCAGAGGAACCATCCTTCATGGACTATGGAGGTGATTGGTGACTACTCTGGACATCATCACCCAGTTTTTAATGAAATGAACTCCACTCTGCATGTTCCACATTGACATGACCCTTCTTTTACTTTTCATCCACTCTCACATACTGCCCACACATTTCCATAAACAACATTTCTTCTCCTGCGAAATTCAACATTTCTTTAGGAATGCTGTTCCTTATGGGAGTCACTGTCCTCAAGTCAAAGTCCATGTACCTGACACCGAGTTAAACAGCAGGTATACTGGCAACTGAAATTCCATGAGTTTTTCCACCTGTGTGATTCCCCATGCCAGGACCCTGCAGGGAAACAATTTTCCTTAAAAAAATGAGGAAGAAATTCTAAGAAAGAGAGAAAATGAGAAGAAATTCTGTGACAACTCAGCCAGGAGAATACTCCCCATACACAGCCCTGGACTGCAGAGCTGAACTCCAGCACACTGCCCTGTCAGAAATAGACATGTCCATGTTTTTCTCAGGAAGGCAGCTGGAGTGACAGGCTCACAGTTTTAAGAAGGAAAGAATACATTTTGGTACAATACATGTGGCATTATCTTGTCCCATGAAATCACCATCAGCAATGCCTGAGCAGAGTTGTCATTGCAGGGCTGTAGCTGGTGAGATGGCAAGGGGGGGAATGCTGAAGTCAAGGCTTGGAGCACTTCTTATCAACAGAGAAGTGATAAGCTAGAAATCATGAACCAGCTTCCAAGCCCCAGAGCCCTCCTTCAGGTCTGAAGTGGAGCTAACAACCTTGAGTCAGAGGTAAGCTGACAGGCTGGAACCAAACCTGATTATAACTCAGCTCTTTCAGGCTCCAGCACAGACAGAGGGGCACTGTAATCCCATTGCATCTGCTTCTTGCCACGGGTATTTTGTGGCATACTTGGGGCGTTAATGAGCACAAGTGATGCACAGGAATTGAAACCTCCCCTGAAAGCAGCTCCAGTGGCTAGAGAGAAACTAGACTCAAGATAATAAAATTGTAGTTGTGCAGAAGTCCTCTTACTGCAGAGGCTGAAATGGTCTTGTGAAATACTGAGGTAGCCTTGGTACATTATCAGGTGAGATGCCCAAGGTACAGCTGCAGAAAAACGTGTTTCAGAAGCTAGAGGATCACAGCTAATGCTCAGCAATCTATAAATCATTGTTATGAGATTTCTCTATGCAAATGAAATTTATATAACCTTCATCAATCGTAAAAAAAAAATCATAAAGATGAAATTTTGCAGCCACAATGTGAATTAAAGGATCCCTTAACCTGTTTTCAAGATACATCTTTACAGCTAATTAATTTTTAGATGGAGTGTTCTTTGAAAGGACTAATGGATAGTGAGCATTGCTGATTGATTATAAAATGAGCAGGAGGGTTTAAGAAGTGAGCTGTGAATGTAAAATCACTACCCAGCTTTATTAAATTTGCCATATTAAAATTCTAGACTATGCAACTGTGAGAAGCAGGTATTAATACAGTACCTTTGACGAGTGTATGTTATTTACTTAACATCAATAAATTTCTCTTACTTGGTCTATAACATGGAGATCTATCAGATTGTCCTCTGAACTCTATCTTAGAGACTTCAACTTTGAGAAATCCAAAATCTGGATTCTATAAAATATAACTTTATACATTTATGCGACGGGGTGGAAAAAAACCAACAAAACGAGAACCAGCAGCTATGAAAAAAAGGAAAATAAATGCAATCCATATGTCATCCTTCTAGGACTGCTCCCCAGAGCTGCAAATCTACAGGTAACTTTCATTGAGCCATCATTACCAGCAGTGACAAGAGCATTTATCGAAAGGCCACTCAATCTGCCATGACCTGAAAACATCAGGAGGAAATGGGGGGGTTGTTAAACACTGCAAGCACCTGGTGAGAGGAAGGGGAAAATAAGGGGCTTACCCTCTTCCTCAGATTGCAGGTGAGCGTGAGGTTCCTTGAGAAGGAGTTGGCAAAAGCAGTGTAAAAGTCCAGCACTTTCAGCAAGGCTTCTCGCTTAATTATATGCAAATCGCAGTAGGTCAGAGCCCGAACGTTGGCACATGCGTGGGCCAGGCTGGTTTCCTTCCAGAAGATATCACCAAACACATCACCTTTACCTGAAAAACAGCAGGGCAGATTTGTTAAAAAGTAATGCTTAGGAAGAGTTTTGGCACACAGATGATTTTTTCACAACCTGTCTTATGCTTTTAATTATCCCAATGCAAGCTCCCAGCCATGAAAACTAACAAGGGTAAAAGTTTTAAAATTAGCTGAGGTACTTGAGCATCCTTAGCAGTAGCCCCAGGTTTTAAGGTATTTATAGATTGCTCTGTGAAGTGTCACAAAGCAAAAGAGCCAGATTGCAAAGGTCTCCTTGTAGCTGAAGATTCAAGTAATGGGTTTTTCAAAGGCTATGGAATATAATGAGCCCTTACTAATGTTCAGGTGATTGAATATTTCAGGTGTCTGTTCCCAGGTGATTTAGGAGTCCTGGTCTTACAAAAACCTTCTGACATCTAGGTTCTTTCATCCTCATGGCTCTACAGTGAGGGGCAGGAGCCAGCTTCCAGGGCCTAAGGACAACATTTTAAAGGATGTTTCAACACTTTTAATTTAGTATCAGTGGTAATAATCCTTCTGGAAAACCCAACAAAAGCCTCACTGAGACTTTTAAGTAACCACCTCTAAATCTTAAAACATATCCACCAGTATAATTCTAAACGCAAATTCATCCATTTAAGTAGAGGCTTAGGCTTAAGTCTGTATTTCAGTGTTTGCTGAGTAAGAGAGGGTTTGACACCTGAGACACCTACATGTATAAATACCCTCAACCAGAGGGGAAAATTACACCTAAGGCTACTTCTTCAGTGCAGCAGGACAGCTGACTGAGGATTAGGGACTAGCTGTAGTCCAGTGCCATGCACAGAAAGGCTCCAGGGACTGGGAGTGCTCTGACTTAGCCCGGTTTTCTTTCCTCTGCAAGGAATCCACACCCCCAGACCTGTGCTAGACACCCAAGCAGGAGGGGAGGATGAGGACACCAGATTCAGAATCACACTTCTGACCCAACCAGAACCCCGGCATGGGTGCAGGATGGAGATATGCCTTCAGGTTCGGACCTTCTGGTTGTTCTGAGAAGGGGCAACAGAAAACACACTGAAACATTCCAAAACTGCTGCCTCTTGCTGCCCGGGTTTGGGCCAGGACCTTGGCGTGTGGTTTGTGGCTGACACCTCAGATCCTGAAGCAGAAACCGTGGTACAAAGGGTATTTTTTGTTTCACACCCCCAGAGATATCCCTGCTCTGTATTTCAGCAGTTATCAAAGGGAACTCCAATCAGTCAGCCAGTGGCTATTGATCTCAGGCACCTCAAGCAGCCCCTTGGTGAAGGTTAGAGATGTTACAGTTTTGGCATAAAAATGGATTTTAGTATTTCCTCTTGTAAGAACTTTTAACGTTTTGCTCCACTCTATTGTGGAAACACAGGCCAGAGGGGTAATCTATCCAACCTTATTACTTTTAGGGGTCAGAGGCTCTATTTCTCTATTTCCATTTCTGCTTTTGGTATTGTATCCAGTAAAACATATCTAACATTTCTCAGGCAGAGTGAAATAAAATGTGCAAGTCCTTATCTTCCCTTCCCTTCTCTGTTTTTATTTTCTAAAAAATGTCTCTATAACAGAACCATCCCTTAGAAAGGTTATAACTGTATCTCATTGAGCTGCTTTTGATTCTACGTATTTTTATGTAATTGAATTTAACTACAATACATAACACAGCTGGTATAATTTATAAAACAAGGTGCATTAAAATGTTTTCTTTAATACAGAGAATTTTGTAGTAACATTATAATTTACCCAATGTACTGTTTTGAAATTACCTTTTGCAGTTAATTGTCCTTGTCTCTACTTAGAGCTCAAAACCCAGTTTACAGACATGCTCAACAGAGTTACATAATTTATAGAAAACAGTCCATCTCTGAAATGCAGAAAATTGCTTAATGGAGTTGCTCTCTGAGGTGGACATAGGACAGAGCTGAATCCTACTTTCAGAGCAGACTGCAGTTAAAAGACAGTGGTTTCACCACTGAAATGTTAGCAAACCACTTGTTCTCTTTTCAAATTTAGGCTAATATGTAGTTAATTTAACCAAGAGGTTGAAAGAAGTGGATGCTCACCCCAAAACTCAGGACAACAGTGTGTTACAGAATCTGTACACAGTGTTACATGGATAAATGAAATAATATTTATAAGCTTGAGAAGATCTTGTTGTCCCTCTGTGTGGCAGGGATGTGGGACTGCACTGGTTGTGACTTAAAGGCTAGGACACAATGAATTGAATTTATTCACTCTTCCATGAGCCATCACTCACTGGATTTGAAGGGTGAAACTCTAAACTCCTCTTACATTGTGGTTTATACTCTTCAGAAAGTACAAAATATTGGATGCCTTTAAGTGATCTTGAATTTGACATTCCCCACACACTTGAGCTTGTCTCCTGGTTATAAATGTGCTAAGGAATGTACAGAATGAAAACAAAACCTACGAGATTCTCCAAAACAACGCCTCTTTTTTCGTAAATACAGAGATTAATGCACTATACTTTATCCCCATTAACTGGAGTTCACTGTGCAGAGAGGTAATTTCTCACCCAGGACAAGATCAGAAGTTAGGAAAAAATTCTTTACTCGGTGGGTGGTGAGGCACTGAACAGGATGCTCAGAGAAGCTGTGGGTGCCCCAGCCCTGAAATGCTCAGGGCCAGGCTGGATGGGGCTTTGAGCAGCTTGGTCTAGTGGAAGGTGTCTCAACCCATTCCGTGATTCTGAGGGTAATCTTTACACATTGCAACTAAATTAAAACAAAATTTTCAGGGTTGCAAAACAGAAAATTTAACTGGCTAGGTCTGACACAGCCACCCAGAGACACATACAGGAATTTTTCACTTGCAGGGGATGTTCAGAGCTCCAGGGGAAGTGCTGCTGGGGCTGAGCTGGGAATGCAAAGGTGCTGATGCAGCCTGCATAATATCCAAAGATTCTCTGGAGATTTATTGAGGCCTTAGTACATTCCCTCCCAAATCTGCCCTGTCCTGAGTCCTGAGCACCTCCTGAATGGAGGCAAAACTCTGGGAAACCCTCCTGCCCCTGCTCCCAGTGCCCCAAGCATCGCTGGAAGAAAGAATGCTGTAAATTAGAGTGCAAAGGAACTACTTGCATACATTTACACATCACAGAATGCTAAAATTCTTTGGGTTGGAAAAGACCTCTAAGCTCATAAAAATTCAGATTTTTGCAACAAGAGGATATGTGAAGGGTGTTGGTGGCAGGCATAGTTTTTGCTGAAATAACTACACTGCTATTATTCTAAATACTATGTATGTTTGCCTGTACATAAAATATACATATATATTCATGCATATTCACATAAATATGTTTTGGGGAAATCATATGGTAAGCAGCTCTTTAACAGGTCAGGATATTTCTACGCACTGTTCTATCTTCTGTATTCTGATAACCTTGCCAAACAGATTTGGGGGGACAGATGTGCTCTGCAGCCTTACACCATGGACTGACCTGCCAGTTTCTCAGACAGGAGTTGATGCCTGGACCTTTCACATAGAAAAATTCTTAAGGGCTTTATAGAACCCCCCAGGAGCTTGCAGATGGAATAAAACACTCAGAAACACTCTGTTTAAACAACATCTCAGAATCCACATGTGTATTTATGTAGAGACAAAATTTATCCTCCTTCAGATGGGGACAGAAACTGAGCTAATAAATATCCTAGCAGAAATAAGAGCTTGATGGATCCTTTGGAAGAAAGTTTAGCCAGGCAGTTAAAGAATAAATTCTTGGTAGGAAATAGCACTGGGTAAAAACACATAAAGGGGACCAATTCTTCTTAAGGAAGTGGTTTTTTGTGCAGTCTTAGCTAATAAACCAGCAACCCTTTAACCATTTGAAGATATCTCCAAAGCCTCATCAGTCACGCTAGCACGAGCCAAACATGATGAATGATGTTGGCTTTCCATCAGGATGCACTCAAATCTTACACTGCTCATGAAAAGCAAAGGCTGATGTTGTTTGAAGATCAGTACAACTGTACCAGAGAGAAAATGTTCATCCAATCAGCTCAAGTGCCAAATACCATGAAGTGATGGCAACATGCACACAAGTGGAGGTCATAATTACATATATTGGTGTGTTTATTCATACAAATTCATATTTCTGTGTATCTGCAGTGAAACCTGCTGCAGGAACAAACTGAGGTAGAAACCCAACGAGCAGGGAGTGAATCAGCTCCTGTCACCCAGAGCAGCTCTGAGATGGGTCAGTGAGCAGTTCTGCATCTCCTCACCATGGCACAGCAGGACTGGTTGCACAGGTCTACAAAATGGAATAAAATCCATCTGTGGCTACTAAACACAAAAAATTTCCCTCTGGGTGAAATACTGTCCAGTCCAGAGGGTTGGAAACATTCTGGGGAAGTATCACAGTTTCCTTACTTCACTTTCCTGCTTTCTTCTGCACTTCTGCTATTGACCACTTTTGGAGACAGGCTGCTGGGCTGGCTGGATTTCTGGGTGTCCTGGTTGGAGACAAATGTGGGAGGAAATAAATTTGGGAAAAATGGAGGATAGCAGACCATCAAGTCACCCTAAGACATTTGGCTTAGCTGAAATGGTTGTTTCTGCCTAAAGAGGGTGTCTGGAGAAGGTGATGCAGTGGTGCAAATCCATCAGATGCACTTCCCATGTGGGACATCACTGCCAGCACAGCCCAAGATGTGCAGAGATGATTCCAAACTGTGAGAGAGGTCTTCTTGCCCCTGTGAATCTTTTAGCCTCATATTCTTCTGGGGCATCCAGAAGGGCCAGAAATTCTTTGAAAATCAGACCAGAGCTGATCACTGAGCTGCACATAAGCCCACCTCTATGGGACTGCACGTGAAAGGGCAGAACAACAGGAGAAAACAGCATTTCCAGCCTCTGAGGCATTGTCAAACACTCAGCAAAGCAGCAATGACTGTCCAAAACCCTGGTCCATGCTGGCTTTGCATTATTTAACACAATGCAACCTGCCCCATCTGCACCTGGAAGCACAAAGGAATTACCTTTCTTCCAGCATTCAGGACTGCTCCAAGCAGGACCCAAAGTCCAGAAAGATTTTTCTCCTTATCTCTCTCATTTTTAGTGCAAGTAGCATCACTACCTCACATCCTTCTAGAATCCCCAGCTCCTGGAGACAGGTTATTTCCATTTTGATTTTACATAGAAATAGGTTTCTATCCTTCTGACTGAGGAAATAAACCTGATAGCATGACCATTCCTACCATCTTGAAAACTTGTAGGGCAAATCAGATTGCCTCAAACTGTTAGGCTGATTTAAAAGAACTGTACCACATGATTTTTAAATAATTTTCCTATTCTTGTGCTGGCAATACTTTCGAGTTTTGGCAGTGAAGCATGCAGGTCTAACTCAAAAACATATCAATTCAGAGAAAGGAATCTTTCTGACTGGAGGCTGCGGATCAAATCTGTAACACACTAGCTGGCACTAAATTAAGACTGATGTTTCTTATCATAATTAACCATCATGCAGAGACACAAAAGTATATTAAATTTACTGAACAATATGAACAATTCAGGTTTGTTGGCAAGAACTAATGACACTTTTGAACAAGCATCAGTAGGACTAAATCACACAATGGCAGTGCAGATGTCAACCCAGACCTGCAAGATCTGACTGATTCCAAGGCACTTAAGGAGAACTGCACAGTGCAGACCAGCAAATCACACTAGTTTTCAGACCAGTAACCCTTCAAGTATTTTGCAAAATATTTTCAGATTCAGCACTTAAAACCCAGCCTAAATCACATTAATTATTTCAGTTCTGCTAGCTGAAAAAAAATGCTCAATCTTTTCCTCTATGAATCATTTTCCTCTTAGTTAATTTAGAGCTTTAACTCATTGGAACACAGGGGACTTTTCCTATAGATGAAATAGGACACAGCCTGTTCTGTAAATTGCTACCAGGTGCATGCTACTAACCTGGGGAAATGTTCACAATTAGTCTGCCTTGGTCGACTTCACATGGAAAACAACACAAAAGTCCAGTATAAATTAACAAGAGCTGATTTTGACACAGGGGCCAATTCTGCCACCCTCACTTCACTTGAGAAGAAACCCAAGCTGCAACTAAACAAATTAAAATCAGCCAATTAGCCACTAATACCGTGAGATGGAACTGGACAAGCAGGTTTTCATGTCACAAAGTGCACCACATGCACAGTCAGTCAGCACAAAGCACATGCCTGGCTTGGAAATTCAAAGTGCTGATGCATGGATACCAAATATCTTCTTGTTAATGCCCATGGATGAGAGCTATAGAGCTCCTGGGATTTCTGCTCACCCAAACGGGAGCTGCTACTTGCTCTTCCTCTAAAGAACTTTTCTCTGTGTGATTTGGTGGGAGACTCAATGTTTTGACCTCCAAACACAAGTAGCATTAAGAGCGGAAAAAGACTCATCCCTATTTTCACCCACCACACCAAACTCAAAAAACCTGCTTTACTCCTCTCATACTGTATCATATACCCTTCCCAGACAAAAAAAAATTGGAAATAATTAATGAAGCAGACCTTTAATAAGGTCTGGTTTGTCTAATAACAATTAACAATGGGTTACTCTGGAATTATATGCAGAACATGCTGAGAATTAACATGTAATACATAAAGGCAAAAAACTGAATACTATGGGATCAGGACCCTAAGTGTGGCTGAAACATGAATTATTAAATTTATATTCATTCTGACCTGCATATCATACTGAGTTCACTCAGCAGCAACCCCCACCAGGATTCCACTGCTCAATATATTTTTATCACTATGCAGCTTGAGCAATATTTTTGATCAATTCCTACAATCAACATCTGAACGCAGTAGACCATTATTTTTCTGCTGAAAAAAACAACTTCTTTAAGCCTTGCTAATCAATATGCCCAGTTTAAGTTACTGCACAACTTAAACAGCCAGCTGTGAAAATAGCAGGAGCTGGAAAGCAACTTTCAGAGCCACTTGGCTGGCATTGCCACCGATGTGTAACTCCTCATCAGGAGCAAATCCAGGTTAATTTGAGCTGGGTGAATTATGAGGTGCCCTCTGGTAGCTGATGCCTATTTTCATGAGCCTGGGGACTCCAAACCCCTGGTCCTCCCTGAGATCCTTTGCTGTGACACCTCCCTGTGCAGAGCAGAGGCAGTTAAATTGTTTACTCCTGCTTGAGACGGTGGAAAATTACCGATGTGCCTTCTTAGGGTCACCTCGCTTGCTGGGAAAGTTTGGATAATTAGACACAAGACTGTTTGCCCTTCTCCATTCTCCTGGCAGCTGCAGATGAGTTATGTTTAAATGTCTGTGTCTCCTTTTCCCCAGTGTAGCAGCACCCCAGCTCTGCACATGGAGTGCTCCCTGCTACAGCCAGGACCTGCAAGAGGTGGGACACTGCCCTCGAGAAGGGGAGGGAACTAATGAGGGGAACATAATGGGGCACCTGGATATCTCCTTTAATGAGGCCTAAAAACTGCAGGTCTACAGTTGGAGTCATTCTCTTACTGTGAGTGTTTCTGTAATGCTGATTACTGCAGCGCTGGGCGTTTAATTATCCACAAATGAGAACAAAATCAAACTGGGGGGGAACAAAATGTCACAGTGCTGCAAGTTGCCCTGTCAATCACCAAGCTCCACCTGATTTCAAGCACAGGGAACACCAAAGCTGGCACTGTTGGGGCAGGAAGAAAGCTGCTGAAAGAAAGGATGGTTGTTCCATGAAGGTGGAAATAAAGAAAAGCACCTGGACAGGATTCCAAGTCTCCTGAGGACACCGTTTCTGCAGGCAGGGAGGCTGGATGTGCCCACTCACCTTGGCTGGAGGCAAGGGAAGATGGACAAAGGGAAAAAGCAGCAAAATCCATGGAGTGATTCATGCAGGACCTGAGGGAGGACAAAGCCCTGCACTTTGGACGGAAGCACGAATGTCAGAGATGGGACATGATGGTTCTTGACCTGTTTTAATGTTCCTACCTGACTCACTTCTATTGGATATTCCACATTTAAAAATACATAAAAAAAAAAACCACCCCTTCTCCCTCTCTCTTTCCTTAAGCGAGGCAAATCACACACTACTGTATTAAACCACACTGCACTATTATTTCCTCTACAAGGAGCAGAGGCTGCAGACAGAATGTCCTGTTCATTCCTGCTCTCATAGAGGAAATTAATAAGGACAAGTTTCCAAAGGATACTTACTGCATTTCCTGTACTCTAGGTCACTGCTAGAAGAAGGTGGAGAAGATGGACAGACTGGCAGCACAATCCTGCAAGTTGACTTTCCCTGGGGAAACCAGTGTGGCAGCAGATGCTTGCAGCATTCAAAGCAGGTACTGAGGTTTTCCCATTAGTCAGTTTTTTTAAACCTGGTCTCCCCCTTAGGCAGATTCATGCTCCTTGTGCTTGAACTTCTCAATGCAGAACAGATCAATAAAAATTATGTTTTTCACTGTCTGATCTGCAGTTGCTGTTTCAGGTGCTGCAGCTGTCACTAAAAATGCCTTTGCAACTACATCTGGGAGAGATTTTCTTCCACAAGTGAATTTTTAGGACAAAATATCCCACAATTACTCAGTTCACTATTCTGCTAAATAATCTGTCAGAGCATGAAAAAACTCTTCAGTCTTCTAGGACTAAAGGAAGCAGTTTATCTTGCTTTAAGTTACATTTACACGTTCTGCCAATCCCTGTAGTACATGATGAACACAGCTCTGAGTCACGGAAGAATTGAAGGCACTTTTGGTAATTAAAGGTAATTCACTTAACCAGATATGGTTAAAATTCTCTCTGGTCACAGGGGGATTAACATAGGTACTAGATTTAATACATCTAAAAGGTAGAAACAAAAAGTTCTTACTGTCATGTCATTCCAAACACACAATATTAATTAATAAATGTAATCAAGTTTTGCATGTAAGCCAAGAGTGATAGCTCGTAGTTCAGTAAATTACATACTTATTGTTTTCATTCTAAAAACCATTTATTTGTTTAAATACTGCTACTTCCTCTTAAGCCTTTTGTTTTTTAAATAACTGTAAGCAAATATAAGATATCATCACTGAGATTAATTATAAAAATGAAATGGTCCAGTGAGCTGGAATACAAGGAATAATTTCCTATGGAAATTGTTGATTTAGGAGCTCTCATTGTAATGACTTCACATCTGAATATGGAAACAGATTCATTCTTACACAAAATCTCTTTTTTAAAATCTTAGTGTACGCTAGAATACACAAAGGTGCAGCAGGTATTTCCAAAGAGCATGGATGTGAGTTTTCCTGAGCTCCTACTCCAGCTGGGAGAATCCAAGTGATGTCCTGGGGGAGCTGTTCCCATGCAGCCCCATCCACACTGTGCCAAATCCCAGTCCCAGGCACACACACATTTTTAGAGAAACACGTCAGGAGCCCTCTGAGCCACCCTGTTAGGGAAGAAGCACCACAGAGCTTCAGTGGGGTCTGACAGCTGCCCTAGGACTAGGAACCCACTGGATTTGCCCTCAAGGAGTGACAGCTCCGCCTGAAGAGAAGGCAAATATTCAACAGGATATGAGTTCTAGAATAAATGGGGCTATTTGAAACAGGTCAGACAGGCTCTGGGTAGTTTTTTTTCTGCAGAGCCACCAGTTTTTCCTCCACATAGTTCTGCCTCTGGGGAGGATTCCTGCCTCCACACCGGCGCTGACCACTCAGTCCCAACCACATGTCACACCCTTCCCAATCCCATACAAGCTAATGAGGGTCTGCACTGGGCTCTTTCCCAAAACCAGACAGCACAGTGGAGTGACAGGGTGATTTACCTAAATTCCCCCATTGCTCAGACTTCTCATGACTGTGGTTTGATACACCGTGTAACCCCATCCCTTTGCAAAGTCAGATCAGACTCTTTATTTTCTGTAAAGCCAGCTCTCTACAAGCAAAAATTCTGCCTCCTTGCAGAGACTGTTTGCAGGCTTTATTCTGGGCTAGAACACAGAAAAATTAAAATCCCGGTGTGAAGGTTAATGTGGAAATCCTCCTGAGGGACTAAGATAAACAATGTGCATTTCCTCTGTTTAAAACATGTCAAGCACACAGATGCCATTCTCTTCTGCTCAGAGACACTGTAGCTGTGACCAGTGAGCCATACTGGGCAGAAAGAGCACTCCCAATGGCACAAAACATGAAGGATTTGCTTCTAGAGAAGGATCTCTGGAGGCACAGCATCTCCATCTTATGACAACTGCTAGCTTCCTGTAGTCCCAGCTGATGTTAGGTAAGACTGGCTAATATTAAACCTCAGCAAAAAGAAAACACACACAGACCACAAGCGTTCCAGCAGAGATCGCAGTACCTAAAATAGCCACCACCTCGTCGTCCTGGATGACTTCCAAGGATCCTGAGACCACAAAGCAGAGAGCATCAACGCTTTCCCCAGCGTGGTAGATGAGGTCCCCTGGGGCACAATGGATGGTCTGGAACTCCACGGCCAGGGCTCGCAGGCAGCCGTCGCTGGCCAGCCGGAAGGCAGGGTGCTCGTTGAAAACCTTCCGGTTCAGGTGCACGCAGATGTCTGCTCTCATGTCCTTTGGGCAGATCGACAGGACCTGGATGAAAGAGAAGATGGAAAAATAATCAGCTGGGCATGCCACACCAAGGCCACTGCTGTTTGAAATAACCGGATGGGTGGGTCTGAAGATGTGCCTGGGGGATCTGGATGGAAATCCATCCATCCATCCATCCATCCATCCATCCATCCATCCATCCATCATCCATCCATTCATCATCCGTCCATCCATCATCCGTCCATCCATCCATCCACCCATCCATCCATCATCCATCCATCCATCCATCATCCATCCATCATCTACCCATCCACCCATTATCCACTCCATCCATCCATCCATCCATCCATCCAGTCATTTCATACAGCTTGTGGTGGGAATTTTATCCTGATTTGGGGTAGTCTCTTCCCACCCATCTACTGCTTTCATCTGAAAGGGTGATGTGGAAGACAGGACTGTTCTGTTACACTCTGCTCACTCATCACAGCTCTCACACTCACTTCCAGAATCCCACACTCATTTCCAGAGGTGGAGATGCTCTGTCCTGTCTGTGGATGTCCCTCCAGGCCTGGTGCCCAGACTCTCTGCCTGCTGCTATGCTCAATCCCTGCAGGAGCACAGAACAGACACACAGAGCTGAAGGAGCTCGAGGACATGCAAAGACAGACCATCCACACTAGAAAATCACCACATTTTGTTCATACTCAGAAAATCCAACTTCAGAAGTCTTGATGTAGTGATCACTTACCAACACGTGTCCAAACACACTCAGGACTCAGTTTCAGTGATATATACAAGGAATTACCTGCTCAGGAGGGCCTACTAGACTACAAAATCCAAAGAGATTGGAGGAAAAAGGAAGTATATTATGAGTATGAAACCTCATGAAATACAAAGATGAGTGAAAAACTGTCCACTATGAAGACATCTTCATTGTAGATCAATTAAATAAGACCTTCAACTAGTTTCTTACCTTAAATAGCTTTCCCTATTGAAACAGTAACAAATACATCTGAAGAAAGAAAGTGGAAACCTGTAGGTCTTGCTGGGTTTGTAAACTCTCTGCTTGATATCTGCACACCCTCTTAAACACACTAACATTCTCATAGCCCCAAAATGCACAGTAGCTAATTGCACTAAGAAACATATAAAGCCTCTTAATGTTTTTCTAGGATAAACCATAGAAAAGAGCATGAGACTAAGAGCACCCTGGAAGCCTCATATCAAGAAGACTGCAGATCAATAGTACTGATTAATTTCCCATCGTATGGAATTAATCTGGCAGCTTGCTCTGCAGATAGTGCAGGAGACAGGGACACTGGGTTAATGAGTTGACTCTCATGGAATAATAGCAGAGGGAGACTCTGGTAACCCTGACTAAGCTTTGAGGCAAATGGTCATGTTAATGAACTCAAGCCACGATTTTAATTTCTGTTTAATGCAGGAGAGGTATAAAACAAATTACTGCAAAGCATTACTAAAGCTCCTAAAGCACAGGATGTGAAAAGAATAAATAACTTCTATTTTAATAATAATAATTAGTCCTTTTCTTATTCAGATAGATCAAAGTGCCTTTGGGATCAAAGACATAATGGATGCAGAAAGGTGAAACAGAAGTTATTCTCCCATTCTCTGTATTATGACAGTGTGTGATGAGAAGGGGCTACTGTACCCATCTGCACTAACCTCTTCCACTCCAAATATTCCCATCAATCCAGAATACCTGGTAAAATTATAGCCTGGAAGTTTGCAAATGCTACAGGGTATTTGTTCCAATGGACAGCTACTCCCTCTTTCAAAACATGAATTGTTTCTGAACTCTTTTTTTTTTTTTTTATTTTCAGCCGACAGCCAGAGAATCTATGATCTTGTTGAGATAAAAGACCTGCAATACTCATAAATCTCTTCTACATGCAGGTGTTCATAGAACGTGACCAGGTCACCTCTCTATTTTGAAAAAACAAGAGAGATAGAAGATTTTTTTTTTTTGCCTAACACTATGAAGCATAGGCTCTCTTTGGAAACTTCCCCCTGCATGAGGTTTTCTCACTTACAACCAACTTCCCAGAGCTACCAGATCATTAGTTTTTATTTTAGTTAACACAGAGTAAGTCAATTTGAGTTAATGGTATTTTCCTCTAACAAAATGTTGTACAGAACACATTAAAATCTCCTGCATAAGTACGTTTTATCATAAAAATAGTAATAAACACATTTGACAGGGCATATTCTTTATAAGCCATCATTTGCATTAGTAATAGTATCTTGTCTGAGTCACTGTAGACCATATTCTGTATCACATTATCACATTTCCATAATTTAGTAGGGGCAAATGTCAATTTTACAAAAGTCTATTTACCTGAGTCATTGCATTTACCAGTAGAAATATGGGCATGCCTTAGTTTCTCAGTGGGGATCCCTTTTTTTTTCAAAAAAAAAAAAAAAAAAAAAAAAAAAAAAAGATTACTTTTGAGAGTGATTGTTTCACCTCGGCCTTACTTGTGGATCAAGCAGAAAGTTTGTCTTTATTACAATAAAACAGAAACATGCCATCTTTCTTCATCTCAGTAGTAACTTAATGAAAAATTCTGCTTTCTTTTCTGCCATGATTGATATTTTTTTTGAACATTTTTATCTACTCTTCGGCCTGAATCACGGTTATAAGTTTTTTATGTCCCTTTAATACTTTCAGAAATTTAAGTGCTTTTGACTTAACAAGGCCACAAGCTAGGAATTCTCAAACATTACTCTTAAGAAAAATGTCTGTGTTCATACATGACTGATTACCAGACTTCAGCTTTTGAGCTTCCAAACTGCAGAAAAAATTGGTTAAACTGATGCAGAGGTTATTCCTATAAGGTTCTGAGATGTTGCAAGACCCTTTGTTTGTTTGGACTGTAAAATAATTCTGTCCCTCAAGAATAAAAACCACTTGAATGCAAAGCAGTATACTATTTCTTCACAAATACAGACTTAAATACAAAGGATTAAAAGTGAACAGTCGAAGAATTATTCTTTTTATAGACACAAGCAGCATATCTATCATTACACACTCTAATATGAAGAGACAGGAAAAAAATCCATTGCATAGAAAAAAGCCAGTCTTAGAAAGCATAATTCAGGAATTTTCTGATGTCATGATAAAGTGATTTTCCTAACAACAAATCACTGTACAGAGATATATGGAGATATACATCAGCAGTGAATGAGTAATGATCTAAGGGTTAGCCAGGAACAAATATGCTTAATTTGATTTTTCTTGCCTGCTACATAGGCATTGAGAACAGAGAATGAAACAGATGACAAGTAAAACAAATATTTAATACTAGAAGATTTGGCAAGACTGCTATAGATAAATGTAGATACATGTAGGGGGAAAAGAGAGCAAATACAGACAATTGCAACATTCAGCTACGTGTTTACTGCATGCTCTTCAAATGAGCACTTCAAATTCAGATGAATATTCATGAAAATGACCCCTTACTGACAATACAAGAGTTTGAACATTCTTATTGTGAATTGCTCTCATTGAGATCTCAGCATTTTTAAGGCAGCATGCAGCCAAAGAAATAGAAGCTAGTAGCACCATGGCTGTCCCTGAGTCCATATTGTGTACAAATGCACACATGTGGGTGCAAATAAAATAAATTAGGTTAAGGGAGAGGACATTCTGCAGTGCTCAGTCAGTATTTTTACTGTGAGGGAAATGCCTCCAACACATCCAGGTTACAGAACCAAAGCTCAGCTGGGACATTGGTTCTGCCCCGTGTGTTCTTCCAACAGCACAGCAAAAAAAAACCACCAAGGTAAATTCCTTAAGAGGAGATTTCCTTGGAGATTCCGTGTCCTTTTGCAGTGAAACATGCAGTTTGTAAGGCAGGCAGGGTATTCAGGTGCTAACTGAGGGCTTTGGAGCACTTGGAAGGGACGGGTGCTTGTGCTGCTACAGAATTTGCTACATAGGAAATCTTATTTATTAATCTTGAAGCCACATCCTTTGCAGCCAGCTCTCCCCTGCGTGTCCAGGCAGCATGAAAGAACAGAACCTGCTACATATCAGTGCAAAATCAGAGGAGAAAGCTGAATTCTACCCAGAAGAGAATCTTTGCTGGCTGTAGCGACTCTGATTTCACCACCAAAGAAGCAAGGTTCCCTGAACAGCACACAGGTACCCACAAAGACCTGAGCCACTACAAAGCTGAGGGAGGAGAAAGGAAAGCACAGAATAGTATTTATCACTTTCCCTCTTTGCACAGGGAACTGAATCTCCTGAAAGTCAGTGTAAGACAACTGCTGAGCTCTGCCATCACCAGCTGGCACCTGGCTGATACAGACCCCAAAGCAAAGACTCAACAGCACCATCACCTCTAGATCATCTCATATGGAAAATGCTGACAGGGAGAGAATGGCTGGTGCTTGCTGCTAGAGATTGGGAAAGGCAGAAACCAGCTCTGGAAGACTCACAGGGAATTAGCACAAAAGGTCTCACAGTGTTTTCAGCTCGAGATCTGTAGGGGTGGGGAATTAAACTCCCCAGGAGGTTCCATCTGATTTTTTAACTCTCTCATCCATTTCCTCAGCATGTTGCAGGCAGCTCAAGATAAGCTTCCTGAACAGTTCAAAGAGCTCTACGGGGAGCAGGGATTATAAAAAATTCAAACAAAAGCAAATGAATCAAAACAAAAACTGCACAGATTAAGAGCATGTCCAAACAATAACTTTTAAGATGGATTTACAGGTTTAAGTATTTGTTAAAAAATATTCCCCAGCTGGAAAACACTACAGGATGGCTTAGCAGGTGTTACAGAATCTGCTAAGACTTGTCAACCAAAGGGGCAGAGGCCAATGAACAATGAACATTAGCTATCAATCCTCTTTCAGCACACAGGATTCCCATATTTTGGGGGTTGTAGGCTGGGAATATATCAATTGATAACCAAGCCAAGAGCTTTGACACTCCATGGTGCAATAACTAGGACTGTTTCCTGAATTAATAACTGTAACAAATATCAGAGATACTTAAAATGCCAGCTTTGAAAATAAAGTAAATAAACTTTTCCAACCTCAAACCCATTTGAGGCCACAGATAGGTCTTTTTATTTTGTGGAGAAAGGCCACTCTGGGTTTTCAGACATATTCAGCAGTCAGAATCAAGGTCAGCTCTTTGCAAAAAAACCCACAATACTCACTAGGCATCTGACCAAGTTACTCAGATTTTTAGAAAGACTTGGCTCATATGAGTATGGAATTCTATTTCAGGCCTGGCCAAAATGTTACATTCGGCACTGGATGGAGGCCAAAGAGACAAAGGTAAGAAAACAGCTGATTGGCAAATCACAGCATTTTTCTGTAATAATCAGGTAATTTTGTAAGGATCTCAGAGATGATGTATGGAGCCGAGCAGTAATTAACCCTGCATGCATTAGGGTAGTCTTTAGCACATCACTGAGTATCTTGGCACTAAGAACTGGATGTCAGCAGCAATGCTGTGCTCTGTTTTAATTGCACTAAGATCCAGGGTCACTTGGATTTAAATGCTCTGAAATTGAGATCTGAAAATCACATCTAAGTTGAGTTTGCCTTGTTTTCTTATTAATAATATATGAGCTGAACCAGTGATTCAAATTGATAGATTTAGTGGTATCGTAACAAAATTAACTTGTTTTTTTTAACTAATTAAGTGGTTAGAGACATTTAAAAACTTCCTAGATATTGGCTGTGGAGCCCATTAAATTCAGTTTTGTCAACACAGACAGAATCTGGCTAAGGGTTTGAAAAATAAGGCAAGATGAAAGGCAACATGTCTTTTAAGGAATCAAGTGGTTCACCAGCATAGGGGCTACTGGTCTGTCTAATGCACTGAAAAGTGGCACACTAATAACATCCATGGATGACCCCTAGTAGTAGATCCCAAGTTGCCTAAAGGTTGCATATTTAAAGGTTTTATAGTTTTCAACTTTGTTGTCATAACTACAGCAAGCAAAATTATTGCACAGTCTTCTAATGGGGCAAGGGATAGCACACTACTGGGAAATCTATCCTTAAAAACCAGATTTTTAGATAAATCAAGAAAAAGAAACATCAGAAAGAATGTGTCATACATCAGAGAATTTCTCAAGTCACAACAGTTTCTGGCATTTAAGGTCACCCTTGGAAGAATGGAATTGTTCAGTGCACTATTTCATTTTGTGCTTCTTCTGGAGGCGGCTTCATTTTGTGTAAAGACACTCAGGGAAATGAAGGATGAAAACAGATGTGGATAGACCTTCCCTGAGATGTGGTCAGGAACTGAGAACCCCTTTGGTGGTCTGCTCCATCCCTTTGGTGGCAGTGCCCAGGAAATTGCCTGGCCCATCCACTCAGGGACTTACTCCCTTGGGAATTAAGCTCATGAGCAACTCCATAGCCCTGGCATCTCCTCAAGCATGACAAATTCACCATTTATTCTGTATTAATCCCAAGATATCACATCCAAGAGGCAGAGATAACTGTGAATACTCTTTCCTGGTCTGCAGAGTGCATCCAGGAGGCAAACAATCCATGAAGGGGAAACAGAAAGCTCTACCAGTGCACGGGCCCTGCTCACGGACCCGTGGGAAGGACAGTGGGATCATGAGCATCTCTCCTGCCTCCCACTCTCCAGAGATCTGTGGATTCCAGCTGTACCTGTTCTTAGCTCAGCTCTGGGAGGTGAGGCATGACTCCTTGTTCACCTCATCCCGATCTGCAAGGAACAACCAATAACCTCCACAGCCTCTACAACAAAACAAAAATGCTTGTCCAAATGATTTTTACCTGCCCTTCCCAGCAGGGAACTGTGTGCAGCTGTCACAGCTAATGTTGTGGAAGTTCTCTTTGTCCATGAAGCTTGGCAGCCTTCTACTCCTGGCCATTCACAAGGAAATCCAGCCAGCATTTATGGGCACCTCAGTGTGATGGGACATGGCAGGAATGGCAGCCTGATTCCTCTACTTGTCTCAGGGTATTACTAATTATTTCTACAGCTCTTGAAGCTCTTATTAACAGCAAACATGAATAAGCTGCACTGTCCTCATGTAGACTCATGTTTAATGAAGTTACAACCTGTGTCTATTTAACATGAACCCATCTCCTTTATGAAAGCTTAGCAGTGAATAATTCTAATACTGTGTTATGTTCCTGTGATTTCCATTTCAGTCAGTGCAATGTGGAATTGGCTTTCATTATCCCAATTGCCATTGATGTTCAGGTTGAAACTAAATAAGATCACTTTTTTCTCATTCAACCTATGGCTTTTCTGAAGGAAACTACTGTTAAAACATGACAGACATTTATTTAATTGCTTTCTGAGCAAATGGTAAGCCATACAACAGCACAAAGGTCAAGATGAGAAAATCTTTGGGTTATACAGACATTTCAGAGTGTTATCATTAGATAAGACCTTGAGACATCTGCATATTAGTTAATGGTTGTTCTTCTTTCCTGGATAATGACCTATTTCTTACAGAAGAGCTAATATCTATAAATTTCTCATTTGCTGCTGGGATATTTTTATAAAAACTAAGATATTTTAATTCAGTGTGTTTCATATACCAAAATATTGCTGCAAAGATTTTTTTAATCTACTTAAAAATGGTCACATACACAAAAGCACTGCCTCTTTTACCTCTCACAAAACAAACCCAGGTTCTGGTGGATGAGAGATACTGCTTAATATATAAAAGCTTTTCAGTTCTGTCATGTTTTTAACCCTGCTCATTATTAGATGAGTAACCCCAAAATCTCCATCACTAAACATTAAAAAAATAATAATAAAAAACTCCCATCTTGTTTGAGCCACAGTCACACCAGGAGATGTGTCCATGTATTACATATCTCATCCCAGCTGTCAGAGGAAGGCTCTCATGTTTAAGTGATTTAAGATTATGGATCAGAGGACACTTGCTTCCCCTTAGGTAATAATAATAAATATGCTAATGCTTTTAGTGTCATTGTTAATTCCTTGTTTGTGAGCACGCAGGGACAGGCTGAAGCAATGTGGTCTGAAGGCAGGATCTGAAGGTGAGTTATTCCCAAGGAGATCAGGGAACCCAAAATTCTGAGCTTAAAGCACCTCCACCTCTGTGTGGGAGACCAAATCCTCTTCCACATACAAGGAAAACACACTGAGGTTTTAAATTCTTTTCAGGACTCCCTGCTACACAGGCAGCAAGGACTTGCTCTTTGCTTAACCTCCCCCACTCTAACTTCCACTTTGCCTTCAGTTCTCATGTAAGGAAGGACTCATCACTTCTGGCCAAAATCTTCTTTGGGACTACACAATGAATGTGCTATTCAGGGATAAATATTTGAGGCAACAAATCAGTAGATGTGAAGTGCTAGTAATTTCAGTCAAGCTTTTAACTTATATTTTGATTTCAAGCACATTAATTTAGAATCTTTAGTTATCAAAGCAACACGTGTTAACTCTTGCTGCGTCAATGCTGGGATTGTTCAATAACATAGAAACCTGCTGCAACACTCATATAAAAACTCATTCTTTCTTCTTGTTCTTTAAATTTGGGTCTCAAAACACAGTCATTACAACATGCTGAGTGTCCGAATGAAATGTATTACAAATTTGGGGCAAATTATGTCCCAAAACACACTCCAGTGTGACCATGGAGACATATGTGGAACAATTTAGGATGTAATAGAGTATATTAGGTTGAAAAACATCCTTGGATGATAGAAATTTTCTGATCTGTCTAATGGAAAATGAAAAGCTGAAATTCCTCAGTAATTATCCTGTGTCATGAGCACATGTGTGTTTTGCAGGATAATAAGAAGCATAATGAAAAGTTCATAGAAAGTAAGGAAAATAGGAAACCATGTCATGCAACTATATCCTCACAACAGACTGCTCAGAATGTCATTACTGGAACTTTGAAAATGAAACTGGCAGAAACCTCTAAGGTCAGATCCAGGATATCAGAAGAAGCAATGCAGAGAAGCAATCCAAAACCTGGAAGAAGAATCCCCTCTTCCAAGCTGGAGCACTGTCTGGACTCAAAAACAAATCTGATGTGACACTGGGTACCTCAGAGTCCCTCTGCTCCCATCCTCTGGCTGCTCTAGGTTTGGTGCTGATGGATGCAATTTAAGTGCAGAGGGTCTTACAGCAAGGCTTGAAGGGTTAATAAAAGACCTGAGGCAAGAGAAACCACCCACCCTAGACGACCAATCTCTAGGACCGTACCACTGTTTCTATGATTTTCCAGCTGGAATTTACAAAGGTTTCTCATTTGTTTGGGTGAAGCAAATCATAACACCTTCCTGAGTGGAGATAAATGTAAGACTGGCTGCAACACAGCCTCCCAAGCTTTTCCTAAAGGCAAGGTTTTTGCAGCAGAAAGCAAACTGCCTTGTCCTTGCCCTCACTCAGCCCCTGGGCTGCCCTGGGCAGGCACTGCAGGCCACTGGAGCTGCTGCTTTTGCAGACCTGCAGGCTGTAAGGGACACGAAATACCAAAATATCCAACACGGTGCTCAAGTTCTTACATTTCTCTTGTCTCTGTTCTTCTGTACCATGAGCTTTTCTGGGAAGCTTGAATAGCTGGAACTACTGATGTCCAGATGCAGAGGTTCCTGAAATCCTTCCACTGTTTTAAACTGGGTTTGCATCCAGGCCTACGTTTAGGCAAGTCTTCACCAAGGGAAAATTGTTAAAAATCTAAGTCACAGATTTTACAGGTAAATTAATTATCTGGCTAAGCAGCCACTCCATCTTACAGACCAGAGAACAATGCTTGCCGTGAGTCAGGCATTAGGGCTCTAACTGCGTTTTTATCATCTATAAAACCGGACATGCGGAAATTATGGTAGGAAATTTCAGTAATTAAAGCATAGGTTCTCCTAATTAACTGCAAAGCATCATTAAAATCTAATGAAACTGTAGTGGAGTAACACAGGACTCTAGCTTAATAACAAGGAGATAAATGCAAATGGCAGTTGAATTTTCATGGAGTTTGAAGTTTATCCAATAGGACTGAATGCATTTACAGGAGTTTAGAATAGAAAAGCTCACTTTTAACACTTGTGAATCAGGATTAGGAAGTTAGGGTATTAGTGTACAAGAAGTTAACATATTAAAGAATGTGGCCTGCTGAAGCACAAGAGTCAAAAAAATAAAGATTTTTGCTACTTAAAGCAGTTGTATTTGTGGTGATGAACTGAATTTCATAGCAGATGATAAATCAGAGAAGTGGTGTTGCATCAGCGTGATGTAAGACTAAATTTTTATGTGCAGAGACTTCATCCTGGCACACCTGAACAATCTGCATCACCCTCCCATATTCCACCAGAGATTCAACTAAGAAAGAACTTTAAAGCTCTGCAAGCACATTTCAAGAGTCATCTGTCATCTGTCATGACTCTTCCTTAACTCCTTTGGACCCTTGGCCTTTAAGTTCTTAGGAGGGAAATCATGGATACTGGAGCTTGTATGCATGATTTAAGTTGATGTGTACCAGGCCCACAGGAGCCACAGGAGCATCACTGATCCTCACTGAACAAAAATCTGAACCTAAAACTGTTTTATCCTGCCTTATGTTCAAGGCATTGCAGCTGGAACCCTTCCCTCATCTGACTTCAACTCTCTGAAATATCCAAGGCTGGACAGGCTCACTGCAGAAAGAATTCTTGAGGACAAGCCATGAGGTCAGTCCTGGCACATGATGAATCACTCTCCAAAGATGATCTTCTTCCTAATCCAGCTTTTGAAAAAACCTAAATCACCAGTTCCTTCTGAGGGCTAAAGTCCTGCAGGACTTCCACCCTGGCATGGATGCCAGTGGTATCACATTCTCTGTCCCTCCCTACCAAAGGGCTGAAGGGCCAGTCCAGAGATTTGAGCTCAGGGAGATCAATCTCCACTGCCATTAAATCTTACACTAATTATGCTGATGGATACGCCGATGTCCTGGGCATCAGCAAAAGGTCCAAGCCAATCAAACTCATTTAATTGCAATGCACAGATGCCAATACTTCTCAGGATAATACAGATGTAGTTTAGGCACCAAACTATGTTCTTGGGTTAATTTTAAGACCAATTTCCCATTGATTTCAATAGTTAAGTACATTAAAATTATTTAGTATTTAGACAAACTAAGACTGGAAAGCAGAAAACATTTACAACAATGAAAAATAAAGGCATACATTCAAAGCAGCAAAACAGTCCATTTTTAAAACAATCAGTGGTTTTTTTCCACACACAAACATAATAAAGGCATAGCATGCAGTTAAGAATTTGTTAATAATTTATAAACTGCTATACAGTCCACTTTCTTAGAAAGCACACAGTGGACACAAACTCTTGCTATCTAAACTGTTACCTCAGGTACTCATACCTTTTCTGTGTCAATTCCTTTAGACATGGACCAGGTTGAGACAATGTAATCCATGACTCTTTCACTAAGGCCTTTTGGGACTTGATATAATTTTAGGAAATCCCTCACATTGTTCAGCATCTCATGGTACCGGTTGGTGTTGGCATACATTTGCTGGAAAATGGTGGTGACGTTTCCAAAAATAGTTGCATAAAGAAGAGCTGGAAAAAAAAAATTGAAAATAAATATGTATGCTCTAGTAAATGCTAATCATAATTCAAGAATAATGACAGAGAATTTTACGTTTTACACTCTAACATTAGATATAACATACTTTTCAGAAAAGAGAAATATTCTGGTATCATATAATACCAATGTGCTGCACTACTTCTGTTTTTGACATTATCAAATACACAGAAATGTGCCTGTCATTTTTAATAATCTTTGCTCAGACATACTTTATAGCAGAATTCAACTATGCATTTCCATATTGCTTTAAAGAAAAAACCAAAACAACTGCAGCCTACAAATGGTAAGAAATAAGCCACTATGAAAGGAAAAAATGCCTCCCATTGCTCAGTGCTTAATGTCTTCCCTCTACACAACCCATTTCTACCTCATTCCAGAAATCTCACTCTGTTTCAAACCAATTTACTATTGTACATCACCCCTACGTGAGAGGTGGCATTTTTAAAGAAACATGGTGTTCTCCTAAAACGTATCTAATAGAAGAACTGTACTTCCATTTCACACTGTGATATTTATGTATCCAGGTAGAAATCAGATGTTGAAGTTCATCACAAATACAGGATTCAAACCAATCAAAATCACACAATATGTAGTACAAATGAACACAAGATTTCTCTTTAAGAAAACAGAGCAGAATAACAGTCTGTGTGATGTTGCAAGGGCAGGTTTTCTCCTTGCTTTTCTGATTGCTGTGTCATATCTGCAAGATACAGAAAGATTTTTCTATACCTCGTATCCATTCAGACATATATCAACACTTGAACAGTACAAGCATATGGATGATAGAAAAGTTTAGATGGATGAATGCCACATGACTTTTTTATTTCTTTAGCTTTCTCTGCTCTTTTGGACTTTAGCAGCAGGACAAACCTGATGAAATATCACTTCTCTTAAGTGCAACATCCCTCATCCTTTTGAACAGTTGCTGATTTATCATGCACTCATCTCATCAGGTATGTGGGGGCACAATATCCCTGATGTTAGATGCTACTGCAAATCATTATAGATGTATAGAGAAGCCCCAATTGCCCCCAAAATGCTGTTCTTCTGCAGAAGTAGAATTCCTACAACCTCTAACTACAGCTAGACTACATCTGCAAATCCAATGCCTATAACCCTTCTGGCCATGCAGACCTACCCAGAGCACACAGGCTGATTGAAAATGTGCCCTGCAAGACTGGCACAAAGAGATGCAACTCTGTCACCTGCCAGGTTGGAAACAGCTAAGAATGCCATGGTGAAAACAGCATGTCTGAAGCAACTGGCACCTATTACCTTCTCTTGGCACAGAGAATTTGTAGAAAAATATAAAGCCAGAGAAGACATTCTAGTTCTGTGTCTCATAATATAGTGTCCTGGAAAAGCTGTACTTAAAAAAAAGTTTCTTCAAGAAATTATGGGTAGAATAAATCATTGAATCAAGCACAAAAAATCCCTGTAAACACCACCCAGCAATATCTCACTAAGCCAGAATCCACCAGGCTGCACAGACAAACTGTGGAGACTGCACGCACAAACTCAGCACTTTTTCTCTGTTGGAAACCAAATCCTTCCTTTCCCTTTGGAAACGGTAAAAATGGTTGATTGAGTTCATCCACATTCTCCACTTCTCTCACAGGTTACTGCATAGGGAATCTTTGGCAAATAGTTAAAGGGAACCTACTCAGATGTTCACAGCTTTGGAGCTGTGTCTCAAAGACTCTTCTCACTCGTGGTGCTCCCCCACCCTGCTGAGGGTGGTTTGCAGGTTTTGGGGGGAGAGAAGATTTTTCATAATTTACCTCACTCTGTAAGTCCTCTCCTCATCCCTGTTCTCTACATGATAACTAGAAAAGGAAGTCATTTATAAAAAGATGGTTTTATTGTTTTGCAGGCCTTGGTATGCAACAGAGGTCTGGAGATATTCACAAGCATCTAATGCTTCTGTGACCTTCAAAGGGTTAAGGCTCCCCATCAATAACCCACGCTGTCCATAATTAGCAAGTGAAGATTTGTCAGACAATCTCTATTTAATGAGCAAATATTGAAGTGACAAGTGTGAGTCTTAACCCTCACCTATAAAAAAAAAAAAACAAAGGCAGATAAGCACTACCAAGGGCATTTCACTTTTGCTGTATTTTAATTATTTTTGGCAGGTGGAATTGGCAGTAAAAAACATGTGCAAAAGGTTCTGAAAGAAAATAAAATGCTGTGCTTGTCTTTACAGTAAAAGTATTTAAACAACCTCTAAAGAAATCTCTGGTTATTCATACACTTAAAACTCAATAGTTTTAGTTTAGTCTCTCCGTTTACAAAAAACAGCAGAGATGAGGTTGAAGGTGAAATTACCCAATTTCACGAAAAGACTGCTTAGGTCAAAATGCATTTATTCACCTTCTCTTTAATGACTTGAATTTCTCCAAACATTTCCTGTTATGTTCCTACAGTCATACAGTGCTCATTAACTCAGTTGTTCTACGTGTGTAAATCTGGAACAGTCTTCACTAAATTTTATAGAGATAAATTTGGTGTAATGATGCAGAAATATTTTTTCTCAGTCCTGAAGGTGAGGTAAGTGGTTCAACTGTAATTGTAGGCTCTATTTTTACTCTTAAGTGTGGAAAATCTCCCCGAAATTACATACAAGAACCGAAGTACTATATATTTTTACATATGAAATGTTACTACATTTGTACTTCTATAAAACATTTCTGAATTATTTAGCAGTGGTGTTACATAAATGTTTTAGCCTATTTAAAAATAAGGAACTTTCTGGAAAAAAAAATACTCAGAGTTACCTAAATAATCCCAAAGCATTTCAGATCTCTTATTATCCTGACTGTATGCTAAATACATCCAGATAGGAACATCTGCCTTAAGGAACTGAAGGCTTAATTGAGAGATCTGATTTTCCTTACGTCCTGGAGTATTACTAATCCAAGCATATACAATGTTCCTCTAAACTGCAATTGTAAAGAAGATTAGTGAAGGGGCACCAGCCTCTTCTTCCCAAGTATCAGTCAACAGGACAAGTGGAAATGGGCTCAAGTTGCGCCAAGGGAGAGTTAGATTGGAAATTAGGAAAACTTTCTTCACTGGAGGAGTGTCCAGCAGTGGAACAGGCTGCCCAGGGCAGTGGTGGAGTCACCATCTCTGAAGGGATTTAAGTGATATGCACATGTGGCACTTGGGGACTTGGTTTAGTGGTGGGCTGGGCAGTGCTGGGTTAATAATTGGACTTAATGACCATAGAGGTCCTTTCCAACTTAAACAATTCTATGAGGCTGTGATCCTGGAAAAATATAGACTTTCATTTCTGCATGTTGAGACTAGCTGCGACTTCTTCAACTTATTTTTCAAGTTAGCTCTTCCTGCAAGATTTTTAGGTAAGTATTATTAAAGTTCTATCATTCAGGAGAGATTCATAACAACTCCAATGTACATTTATTGCACTGGGTTTGCACTGCCTAATTTTGGTACTGAGAAGGTGGCTTCTGTGTACACAGGGGTGGCTTCTGTGAGAAGCTGCTGGAAGCTTCCTCCACGTCCAGCAGAGCCAATGCCAGGCAGCTCCAGGACAGATGTGCCACTGGCCATTGCTGGGCCAATTAGAAATGATGGCAACACCTCTGTGGTATCATATTTAAGAAAAATAAAGAAAAAAAAAAAAAAAGGTATTGTGCAGATGTAACTGCAGCCAGAGAAGAGAAGGATGGGAATATGTGACAGGAACAAGGTGGGTGTCTGGCATCCGGACAGGGTCAAACCACTACCACTTACTAAATATAAACAGAGACAAACCCAGTACCCAAATATCTGATTTATGTTTTTAGTAGCTGAGCAGTTTTCTGCTATTTCTTTCCACCTCACCTTAATACATCTGCTCAGACTGCAAAATGTTTGCAGGCTCTGTTTGGTGCAACACCAGGCAGTGGCCATCTCCTGCATCTCAAACAGCCTTGCTGAGATGCTGCTGCAGCAAAAAGCTGCCACTTTCTTAACAGAAATAGCTTTCCTCAAATCCACCAACACATTTCAACCAAGTTACTACTTGGGAGAAAATAATCCTGCTAAGCACCCTCCCCCATCACTGTTTTATAGCACTTCTTTGATGCCAGCCCCAGCCTCCCACCTCTCCCCCTCAGGGACACTCTGTCTGCCAGCTGTGCCAGTGAAAGCACCAACACAGCCCCGTGGTTTTGCAGCTCTTCAAAAGGCCAACCTTGATTCTGAACCCTTGGCCCCACTAAATATTTTTGCTGTTAAAATCCTCTCCCCCATGCCAGCAATGTTTGACCTCAGTGTTTAATCACTGTTTTTTCCCACTTAGAGGGAGAACCCAATACCAGAGCACACTAACTTTTACATTTTTCTTCCAAAACCATTCAAAGCATTAAAAACAAAAAGCTTTCTTCCAATTACCCCTGGAGCCAGATCACTGTATTATGCCATGACACATCATCCAATGTATTTATCCTCCTATCAGCGTGCATCGTCACACCCACTTTGCAGAGGAGAAGCTAATGGGCAAAGGTCTGGATTCAGCCATGAAATTCAGCTCTGAACTCCTCACCAAAACTATCTGACTGCTGAAATCAGGCGTGAGTTGCAGATAGTTGTGTCTGATCAAAAGCCCACCACGACTGCAGGCTCCAGTCTGATTCCACCAGCAGCCTGGCCTTGCACTCCCAGCTGTGTGTCCTGCATTCCTGCATCCCACTCTGCAGCCACACAAGGTGCACAGCTCCTCCCTGGGTCCAGCTGACTTCCACCCCTGCTTTACTGGCCCAGCAGCTCCACAGAATTCACAGAAATCACAGAATTCACAGAATCACTAGGTTGGAAGAGACCATAAAGATCACTGAGTCCAACCCAACTAAACCCTGTCATCAAGTGACACATCCAGCCTTTTTTTAAACCTTCCTGATACTACAGTAGTGCAAATCCCAAATTAAGAGGATAGTGATAATAAAGATAAGCCTGTAAAATCCCTGTTAACATTGATATTTTCTTGACAAGAACTAAATGATTATGTAAATTAGATTACTATCAGTAGTGAAGTGTAGGAGCTCCCACTGTTCTCCCCCTCGCAGGGGACACTGCACAGAAGGGAGGGACAGCTGCTTTGGAGGCAGTTGGGCATTTGGCATTCCTTATGCATAAATTGTTATTAAAATTAAAGCTTTCAACTGCACTTGTATGGTCAGCCACTAATTTTTAAGTGGTGAACCTGGGAGCTTTTTGTTTTTTTCCATGAGCACACTCAGCTAATGGAACTTTAAAGCTCCAGTGCCTCGCCTCCACGCAGATGTGATGACCTGACCACCTGCACTTTTGCACAGAGCTGCAAGCCAAGACTGGCTGAATTGGTATGGCAAAACACAGTCTTAAATTAAAGCCACCACTGTCCACAGCAATCAGTGAGTTTGGCTTCCAGTCCTGTGGCAGTGATGGACAAGAGCTGGAGTTGGCTAAGGTTATTCAGCAGCACAGACAAGAAAATTCCTCATTTCAACCCCCTGAGGATGAAGGGCCAAGGGCTCCCAGGTCTGATGCTAAGCAGCTTCAAATCAGTTTGCACACACATTCCCTGCCCAACATCCCCTTCCACAGCCACCTTAGGTTATCAGATTACTTTGTTCCTTCACTGAGATGCCATGCCAGCCATCAGAAAGAGAGCCCTGCACAGGCTCAGGGGGTTCCTGTTGGTATTTCAATTGAATTTCCTGCATTTCTCTCCATCTGAAAGCTTTACGGGTCTTGGGACTGCCAGGGTCTGTTTCTTCCTCATCACATTAGTCAAGGGTGTTAAGCAACATATGGGAAGGCAGAGCCTGAAAAATGGTGGCAATTACACCACAACAGGCAGCAGGGCAAACAGCAGCACCCCGTGTTAACTGAATGGTAAAGGCATCACTTGGCTGGAAAAATACTTATTTTGCAGTGAAAAGGCCTTAATTCTAGAATCTTTTTCTCTAAGAGTTCTGAAGTAAAAGGCTGATTAGGGCTTCTTTTACACATTTCATATGCTGTGTAAGTTGGGTTTAATGGGTCACAGCTTTTGATGGTGACAGTTGGGGCAGGAATATTTAACTTATCATTCAGGAGAACAGTATGACACAAACACAGATAAGAATTAAATAGTGAAAAGAGGGAAACCATTTCTTCTAATAATGCTTCATCATTCCTGTTTCTTCAAAAACCCATCACCTCCTTGCCAAATGGCATGTCTAGCATTTCACACACTGCACAAAGTCCTGTGCAAAGGTAAATGGTAATTAAAACACAATCACTTCCCTAAAGTAATTACAGTGGGTGCAGGAGGAAAGTGGAAAAGCAGAAGTTAACCAAAGTTTATGAGAATTACGTTCACCATGAATTCCAGCAACTTCTGTGCCTCTAGCACACTTTGCTCCATCCTTATTTATCATCTTCTCCCTTTTGAATATTATCTCCAACACTGCCTCATTTCCATGCAAATCTCTCCAGTATTTCAGAAAAAGTTGAATTGTGTCTGTCAGACAATCATCCACCTTTCACATAAATCTTTCTATTTCCATTCTCCATCAAAAAAATATTCCCAGAGTGCTGTCCTTACTCTTGTTACTGTCCAGAACTAAGACCCAGGGATCAAAACCATCCTGAGCCTTCCTCTCTGTGCCTCAATGTGTCAAAACTGTCACCCAAAACAAGCACAGGACACAAAGGGTCTCCAGCACTACTGAACTATAGCATAGGAACCAAAGGGATCATCTCAAAGAAAAAATGTTTCCTGAGCAAAGTTGGCAGCTGTCAGTATCCCTGTGTGAAATGACTTCACAGCTCCTTGTTGGATTTGAGCCGTGAGGCTTTTTTCTCTTGTTGATTTTTTTCCCCCCTTTAATACTTTTAAAGGATTTTTTTTAGTGGGACACCAAGTTCTTGTCACATTAAGATGAACTCAGGATAGCAATGTTGCTGGAGGCAGGATGCCAGAACATCACTCTCACACTGAGAACACCTCCTAAATTGCCTGTCTTGTTAAAATATAATGGAAAGTTTGTAAACACACCTTCAAAGTACGACACTGCATGAAAAGATGCTTCTAGCTCTCTGCTCCTGGGTTCCTTCTTTATGTGCAGAAGTTTGTGCTGTATAAATCTGTGTGCTGGTGTGGTTTAGATACTCCTAAATATACATACATATATATATATATATATGTACATACACACATAGTGCAAAAGTGAATGAACATACAACATCAGTGGGCTCAGAATTTCTGCAGCTGCAAATTTTCCTTTGAGTCTTCTAATTTGCTCGTTCCTTCTAGTTCTTTCAAATCCAATTTTGCTTATTCATTTACTTAAATGTTCGGTTTTATCTTAGCACAAATAACAAGAATAGACTCGGGACAATTAAAGGAATTATTCCAGCTATAAAATACAGGCCATGTACAGCCCTGAGAGGTGTGGTAAACACACCTGTTACCATAACAGTGAGTATTTATACAATATCGGTCTGAAAATATTAATGAGACAGAGACAGAGAAAAATATTGCTTCTATTCAGTAGAACTTGGCCTGAGCTCTGTGTGAAGATGGATTTTTGTGAATAATTATAGGGTATTTTTAGGAACAAAGTAAAGTACTTAACTCTTAATATTAAAAGCCTCAAATTTGGAGATGATGTTTCCATCCTGTTATTTTCAGAGTAA
Organism: Onychostruthus taczanowskii; assembly: GCF_017590055.1. Classification (NCBI taxonomy): domain Eukaryota; kingdom Metazoa; phylum Chordata; class Aves; order Passeriformes; family Passeridae; genus Onychostruthus; species Onychostruthus taczanowskii. Next base: position 34,686,615 of record NW_024496525.1, on the reverse strand, counting down.
TTCTGCTTCATAAAATGACCACAAAACTGCGTCACTGAACTCAAGAATATTTCTTACTCATCTAAGTCATCTACAGAAGCACTTTCACTCTAATTCTCTATCCAGCAAATTCAGCACTTCTAGACAGAGCTTAGCAAACTTTTGTAACCAGAGTTTCTCATCTGATGCTGACAGATTAGCTCTGATTAAATTTCTCTTCCCTGACATGTTTGCACTAAAACCAATTGAAAAAAAAAAAGTTTCACAAAAAAGTTGAAACAATTCACCTCCAGGTCTTATAGAACTAAAACAATCCACAGCAAAACATTTTTCCCCTAGTCTCTTCATTTTAAATACTAGAAACCTGAACAATGGAAGAAAATCACATATTGATGCAAAAAAAAAGTCTTAACAGCCTAAAAAAAAGTGGAACATTCATTATCTTCACACATACCCTCAGTTTATATTGCAGTGGAGTACTTTCCAAAAAACCAAGCCATGAGTTCCTAGCACACTGCTAGCAATATGGGCCAATCCAAACTTCTTTATGCCCAATTTATTAGCACCAGATTTCCATTTTATCAGTACATTTGTGCATGACTGGTGTGAAGCCTGCTCCCCACTCCCACACTTGGGCAGAGCTCAGGGCTGGGCCTCAGCACCTCTACTATTTTGCTGTAATGATGCTGGTTTTGTGTAAAAAATTTCACACCAACGTTTTCAGACTTTCAAGGTGAATTAGCTTTACTCTGCTTTGATTATTCACTCTGGGAACCTGTCCTCCCTGGCAGTATTGATTCAGCTGTGACAGATGCTGAGCTGTCACCAAGCCTGACAGCTTCTTCAGAGCTTCCTCTGTGGCTGTCTTCCAGAACAGCCAACAGCCAAGTGAAACCCAACTGTGAAAACAAGCATGTTCCCCACTTTTATACCCCATGAAATCACGTGTCCTGCTCTGTGCTGCATCCCTCTGGGAGGAGGAAAGGAGCTGGCCTCTCAATTCGGCACTCAGCACTATCAATTAACCCTTTGTGTGCTCAAAGCACATCCACCCCCCTGCCTGACACGCCGGTGGGACCACGTTTGTCGCAGGTCTGTGGCTTGGCAGTCACTCAGAGCTGCCCAAAACCACTTCCTACCAGGGGAGAAGGCTCTTTGGGCAAGGTGAATGTGCTTAAGGAAAAGGTTTCATTCCCAAAACGATGTTGATTTGAATTCCAGTATACTTGGGGAGTTTTTACAGCACTTCAGAGAACACCTATGATCCGACGAAGACTCTCTGTGCTCACCTTTGCAAAGTGACACAAAGCACCCTTGTGAAGGGCAAAATGGCAGACAACACCCCAAAAATGTTTTTGCATTGTTCATCAGAGGATCACAAAGCCAGACAGTAATATATATATTAATTATTGATTTATTTATGTATAAATTTATATGTAGAATTGGACATCAGCACTCCAAAGGCTGTAAAAAGATCTGTTTTCAGTTGAAACAAGCTGTCCAAGTACTGTACTATTCACATTACCTCCACTTCTCCCCACTAGTCCTACAGCTCTGCAGCATTCCCTTCTCCATAATACCAAAAATAAAAAACACTCCTGGGAACACTTCTAGCACACTGCACTAAGTCCTGGCCAAAGGTAAATGTTTGCACAGAACTAGCTAGCCATCAATGTTGTCCTGGCAGAAGGGGTTTGAGAATATTCAAAAGAACAACAAAAGATTGTATATACAGTCAAACTAAGACCAAAAAAAAAAAAAGCCTGGTTTTTCATTTCAGCCTCAGTGCACATATTGCTGAACTCTCCATGACTATGTGAGACTGGAAAAGTATCTTTATTTCCTGGCAGCAGCTCCTGGAGCTCCTCTCCTCCCTGTCCAACTCCTTCTGATCAGCACTTGTTTCTACCTGATTACCTCTGTTTTCTTACTCACTATTCCAGGAAGAAGATGCTGGAATTAGATTTGCTGCATTTCCATTCCTGCATTAACACTAATTTCACTAAAGTCAATGAAATTACACTGGTGTCTGGAGAGTGTCTGAGGAGAATAATTGAGTGTATTTTATCACTTTCCTCTGACTTTTTTGGTGACTGTTTCATGGCCCTTTTAAATGTCCTATTTCACTAAAATGCACTTACTCTGCTCTGGGATGCTGCAGTGAAGTTGCTCTGTGGGACCACAGAGTTCTTGCTGTAGAGCTCCAGACAGTGCCTGGAAGATGCCAGGGATGGGAACACAGAGATGTGTACAGTGATAAATGTGACAAGCAGCACCACACCAACTGCTCACCCAGCCAAAACCATCCCCTGACTGCAGCCTCCTCCAGATAGTTATGAGAAGAGCTCAAGAAAGAGGGTGCAGAGTGCACTCCTGTCCTGGGCCACTCCTTTCAGGTTTCCACAAACCCAGAGAGCCCAGGGACTGCACTCACTCCGACCATCTCCACCCAGAATATCTAATACCACTCCATAAATCCATTTCTGGGTTTTTTTCCTCACCAAAACATTAAATTTTTGTGCTATTCTGCAAGCCTGGCTGCCCCAGCCTTTACACTGACCACCCTCAGCCACCCTTCCTAGAAAGTGAGTAATTGCTCCTCTCCATCTCCTTCACACCACTCTTGATTTTTTAAACCATCGCCCACTCTTTGTTTCCAGTCCTCATGCCATGCCTCATTCCTTTTAGACCTTTTAGACACCCTTTTTAATCTTACAGCATCTTGCTGCAGAGCAGTGCAGTGTGGTGCAACAACATTAATTTCAATTGCCTGCCCAGGAATGCTATTTGCCTTTTGTCGACTGGTACTGAATATTGCACCGATATTTTCAAAGAACTCTCAGCAGCAAGAGTCAGGTGTCATCCCTCAGTGGGAACTGCTAATTTAGAAAACATTACTGGGTAGGTATAGCTACCTACTCATTTGTGTGCACTGACACTGAATTTCATCAATCCTTTTCACAATCACTTCTGTGGCGAAATTGCTGGATCAAACCAGAAACCCTGATTTCAGGATTCAGCAGACCTGCAGCACAAAGGAGTTTTCTCCTATGCTTGTCCTAAGCTAAGTTGTCTCCTAAGCTGCATTTAGATATAACTATGAGTTAAAAATAAAAGTCTGTGCAAAATTTAACTGATTTAAAATTTTCTTAGGTTTATGCCAGTATCACAGCTTAGGTCACAATAATTGGGAAGATTTTATCATCTTTCTAATACAAGCAGGACTGACTATTTGCCAGAGCAGGACAAAGCTGTTCTTGGATGTTACCCAAGAGTGACTAAGCCAACTCTGAAAATCCAGTGAAAATAAACAAGAGCTTTGACAGAACAAAAATATCAAGATTTGACCCAACATTTATAACAGTTATGAGATGGTATATCTCTCAAGCATTAACTCTTTACCAGCAGGGAAAAGCATGAATTTCTAAAAGACACATTCAGCCCTCCAGTCTGGTAGCCTGAATGTGCCATTAACACTGAACATCTTGTTCTCTTTATTCACACACCAGTGAGATCAGCCACAAATGCAAGAGGTTCATTTCAGTGGCCTTGATGCCTCTGACATATTTGTTCACAGGTTAACAGCTGAGGGAAGGACTGCAGGGTCTCTCCCCCCAGTTATTTTGCCACCCTCAGTTGTTTCTCAGCTGTTACAAGTCACTCATAGCTGGTCAGTTGTGCCAATAATGTCCTTTTCCAGGGACAATACATCTGAAATGACACACAAAACAGGCATTGCACATGGAATGGGGAGTTGGCCAGTATATTCATGTTTTTTACATGCTCCTAAACATCTGCCAGTATCACTCACGTTGAGTTGTCCTACCACCAACTACTTCTGTAAGAAACTGCTGCAAGCCCTGCAGGATGGAGTCTTCAAACCCCAGGAAAATTATATTCAACAACCCATCTATTAGCACATCTCTTCAGGCCTTTCAACCTGCTTCTCCCCAAGCCCTTGCAGTACAGTACATTAATTTTATACTGAACTATTAATTGCAGTTGACTTTGCAAAGCTCTTTTCTTTACATTTTTTATTCAGTTTCACAAACCCAATCCCAAAGGAGTTGATCTTATTCCCCACAGTTGTTTGATCAAATTGCAAATATTTCCTTTAATCTTTTCAGGCATTAACTATGGAGCAGAGCCTCTTCATCTCCTTCTAGTGATGGTATGGGAGAAACAATCTTTCACATATTTCTAATTTTATGCAAGGGCTTGTTCCTGTGAGTACATATTAGTAAGCATAACATTAAAACACATTTACCTAACCTAAATAAAAACACTTTGAACCAAATTTGCAAGCTAACCTGCTTTAGTTCTTAATGACATTAATCTGAAGTCATTTTTCCCAGAGGTTGTGGTTCATAATTCACTGAGGTCAATAAAAAGTAGCTGCTGATGTTAGTGAGTTTTAGGGTTGGCAATAAACACGTATGAATGTATTTTCCTTCGAGAAGCTGTATGAGAAATTTCCCAAAGGCAGGAGAAAAGGCCTTTGGGACACAATTTTAATTTTCTTCATGCCTATTCATAGTTAGAATTACGAATAATAATAATAATCATCATCATCATCATTTCACAGTCACTTCACATTTCTCATTAATAAATACATTTTACAAAGAAAGGTAAATTATTCAATTTTGTTCCATACTTAAACATTTATGATTAAGTTCCACACTTAATCATTTATGTCAATTGTCCCTGTTCTATTTTTTATTAGGAAATTCAGAATGAAATATTTTATAAAATTGAGAGGCGCACTCATGGTTTAAAAATTACTATTTCCTACTTCATTCTTTTGCTGCTTTTATTCTATGATATAGGATAAGCTTTAGCAAAAAAAAAAAAAAAAAAAAAAAAAAAAAACACTTTAACCTGAGTCTTAGTCTGAATTTGTAATTGTAGAAGACCTTCTAAAGTGAAAGTAGAAGTCAAATGCCTTATTTTTTTTAATATGTTCTACTTTTCCAGTATCCAAGGAAAGTTTTGGGGTTTTTTTAATAAATTAAGGCTTTCTCCTAATATTTTTTTCCAGCAGAAAAACCAAGGGAAGGAATTTTTTTTCATTTTGCTGTAGTATGAAAAAATATCTGAATAGCAGAGTAAGAGAATGAGCAAGAAAGGACTTTTCAGTTCTCTGGAAAACAGGGACATATTAGTTCAGATGTAAAAAAAACCAAACCGTTGTGTATATCAATTCTTTTCCTCAAAATACGTAATTTAGAATAAGAATAAATTTTCAACAAAACTAAGGGTTTTCCCAAACACTTTTTATTTTATCTGAGTAACTTGCCACCTCAAGTTTTTTTTCACTATCTCATTAACTCCCTTCATTTCTTCCTCCTCTCCATATCTGCCTTCAGCCTCTGCTGAATTCTTCCAGAAGTGATATAGCTTATTTTTTATTTTGTTTAGTAGCTCAGCTGCCTCCCACCTGACATGACTCTAAGCTGTTTTCTTCATTTTACTCAATGTTTTTTGTAATTATTTAACCTAATTGATAGGATTCCTCCTCTGGGTAGAGCTGGTTGCCATGACACTGTAAGAAATTACTCCATTTTTCTCCATTCCTGGATCTTCCTGAAGAATTTATGCAGAACATCTTCAGAGCCTTCACCAGCTCCCTACCTTCGCACACATCCATAAAAAATAATTAATGAGCTAATCCTTGCAGGCAGATTTCACTGGAATAACAGGACTAAAATTGGGGGTGGCTTTTTGTAAAGCCTTCTCTGCTGATACTGACCAAGACTGCACAGCTTTAAGCAATCACAGAATTGTTTAGGTTGGAGAAGACCTTTGAGATGGTGGAGTCCAACTCTTCACCCAACACTGCCAAGGCCACCATTAAACCCCAAGTGCCACGTTCACACCTACTTCAAATCCTGCCAGGGATGGAGACTCCACCACTGCCCTGGGCAGCCTGTGCCAGTGCTTGACAATCCCTTCAATGAAGAAATTATTCCTGGTATCCAATTTAAACCTCTCCTGGAGCAACTTGACACCATTTCCTTTTCTCCCATCACCTTTTACCCAGGAGCAGAGCCCAACCCGCACTTGGCTGCATCCTCCTGTCAGGGAGTTGTAGAGAGTGATGAGATCTTCCCTTGAATCTCCTTTTCTCCAGGCTAAACACCCCCAGCTCCTTCAGCTGCTTCTCATCTGACCTGTTCTCCAGACTCTTCCCCAACTCTGTTCCCTTCTCTGCACATACTCCAGCCCCTCCACATCCATCTTGTCATGAGGGCCCCAAAACTGGACACAGGATTTGAGATGCAGCCTCCCCAGTGCCCAGCACAGGGGGACAATCACTGCCCTGCTCCTGCTAGCCACGCTGCTGCTGGCACAAGCCAGGGTGTGAAGGCACACAGGTCGTGCTGGATGTGACAAGCCAAGGGCACCCAGAGCAAGGCACCAAGCAGTGAGGTGGCACAGCACCACCAGCACGAGGCAGCTCACAAAGATATAGTTTAGGAGACAAGCTGAGCACTTTTGCAAAGCCCCCGCCCCCCACATCATTTAAAAACATGGAAGGAAAAAAATGCAGTTTACAGTAAGCAGATCCCTAAGAAGATGGAGCCTCACCCTAAAGTGTCAGGCAAGCTTCCTGTAATTGCAGCAATGGGATTGAGACTGTGCATTTCAGAGCAGACATGAGCGGCTGAGATGCTTTTCAGAGCCCTGCAGCTCTCAAGGAGCTTTACAGCTACAGAAAAAAGGGCCACCTTGAGAGGAGTTCCTGCAAGGAGCAGGGGCACAGTCAGGAGCTCCAGATTAATTCGACATCCTACTTAGAAGAGCAGTCCTTGGTACAAGTTCCCCTCAATTCTGACAAGCCCAACCCCTCCTGCCTGGCCCCTTTATCGCTCTGAACTTTAATCCCAATTTTCTCACAACCTCCTCTACCTCCTGACCCAGACCTTTCCAACCAGGACATGAATCTGAAAACATGAAGTGAAGCCAAAGCATGTTAAGTACACACCAAGCAGCATTCACAGCTCAATCCCTACAATCCCTGTTGGCCTGGCTTTGGACAGTGATCACACTGCTGATATTACAACCCTCTGGGCAATTATGAACAGTTTAGAAGACCACAGTTTGTATCTAAGGCAGCCTGAAATGCACAGCATGGACACAGTGTATTTGTCCTTGTGAATGTCTCTAGCAAAACAGAATATTAACCATATTCATTATTTTTACTTACACACACCACTGGAGCTGTGGTTCTGCTCGTCAAAACTACGCACTCAATACTGCAGAAATTATACAGATTGGGAATAGCCAGGCTTTGCACGGTAAGAAAAAATCCATTTATTTTCATTTATACATTATTAAGAAACTTGCTGAGCAAAACCTGCTTTTATTGTTGTTGATGAGCATTCATTCACAAGGCTAGGATAAAAAGCTAATGAAAACTTAAGGAAAAAGTCAAATAACAAAACTGTATCTGAAGTCCTTGATGTTATCTCCCTTTCACACTTCAGAGGCATAAGGCTATTATGAAATTTCATTTTTTTAATTATTATTTGGGGCAGATTCACACCAGATTCAATAACTGATTTATTCAGCTAATATATTTATTTTCATTTGTGAAACATTTCTGAGCGCTGCAACCAAAACAACAGCAAATTAAAATTCTCAAAAGCTACAATTTACTGACTATAATTACTAAGAGCTTGCCCATCGCCCGTCTCATTTACACAGAATGAATTTACAGTCCATTTCCAGATCCCTCCCCTACAAGCAGTCAGCCAAGAGCAAGTATTTCAAAGAGCACAGAATTAGAGGGACTGTGTGGAGGGTGAGAAATCATCCTTTTGACTCTGCACAGGACCCACAGATAATTTAAGCAAACCTGTGCCTACCCCATAAATCTCCTGCCACAAGCAGACATGGAGTCATTAATTGCTCCATAATTTGACAAGAAATTAATGTCACCAAGACATTAATGAAGTACACATGGCAAAGCATGTCCCCTCATGGTCACCTAATTAACAGGTACCACATATATATATATATTTATATTTGCTTTGCAATCTCCCTCAAAAACATGTAGAGATTGATATGGTTCAGATTTTCTTCTTCCCAGGAAGCTTTGAGTCCAAATGGGCAGGAAAGAATAATTTTTAGATTTAAAAGCTGTGGGCAGATGGGGGTGGGTTATGGTGATAGGAATTAAAATTTAATTTGTTTTCCACTATTTTATATTCCACTAGGTAACACAAGACAATAAAAAACTCAAAGCTAAGGATGCTTAATGACAAAATTGATAGGTCAGTTTGTCCCATATGGAATTCATCAGCCCATAATGGAATGAAGGGGACACAGAGTGCTAACAAGTTTATAAAAGACATTTTGGCAAGATCAGTTAAATGCCTCCTTTTTTGACAAATTTGCTTCTTCTATTGAGATAATATTCTCCCTCGAAGATTTTAACTGGCTTTAATCATCTCCCAATTTGTTTCCTAGGAAGGGATTTCTGCAACGCTCCAATGGTATTTGAATTCAGGGCATTCAGACTCACAAGGGCCACACTGAATATCTGTGTATTGAAACTCATGAGGATCTTCAGGCCAGTTACCATTGTGGCACAGTCCAGTACTAAATTACTACAAGCAATTTGAAAGCAATTGTTCATCCAGCATCTTGATTTTTCTTAATTACTGGAAGAAGAAAACTCTTCTCTTTTTGATCTCATGATCCTCACATAGGCTGAGATGACATCTGGGAAAGGCTACTGAGCACATTTACCATGACTGATCCCCACATGATATTTTTCACATTCCTTCAGAGAAAAATAAAAAATAGAACTTCTCAGTGTCAACTTCTAAAAATACACAGCACAGTCTTTCAGAAGCAAGTCTATTTCTCACTATGTTTCACCTATTTTATTTCAAATAGAAACTGAATCATTAAAACTCCTCTTTGCTAAAATCATGACAGGGGCAGCACACCTGTCCACAGAGAAGCAATGGCTTTGTCCTCTGCATGGATCTAAAAGATGACTTAATCCTGTACTGTCACTGATGAACTGGAGGCTGTTCACCAGCCCTTTGTATCCAGCAGTTGGTCAGAGAAAAGAACATTACCCAGCACTTTCTTTTCCTAACTAAAAATAATTTTTAACAGGTTCTAAATTTATGGGCTTTACATTTAAATGACAAAAAGACAAGAAGAATCTGTATTAGGTGTAATGTCTTCTATTCAGAGAAGAGTGACAATAGACGCTCGGGAGAAAAAAAAAAGTTTCATACAACTGGAATCAGAAGAATCAAACTCCAGTGATTGCAGCAGTCCTTCCCTATGAGCTGATAGAACTTCTTTTCAACAGCCCCTTGTTGGGAAGAGAAAGGAAGGGAATGGGAAAGGGTGAAAGATGAGGAAGGAGGACTGAGGCTAGACTGAAAATATGTAATATTTTTTCTTGTTGTTGGTAGTAATGGTTTAAAATCCTTTTACCTTTGCTACATGAACTTTTCATGATCCATTCAAAATCGATACAGAAAAGCTGCCACCTATTTTGAGAACCCAAGAAGTGTCTGTATCCTGACAGTTTGACATTATCTGCATTGTTGGAGGTGCTGAATTAACACCACTCTGACAACAAAACCTCCAGACTGACTCCTTTGCTCCAGGCAACTCCAGAGACGTTTCTGGGAGTTGTGTATTGATTTTAGCACCAGCAGAAGTAAAGAGGAAATCAAAGGGAAAAGGCAAAAGAATTTAGGTAGTGCTTTGGTTTGCTAGCCAAGCGCTATTTCTGACTGAGAAAAGAAATGACAAACTGGGTGATCAAGGATTTTCAGAAGTCAGCTGCACTGGGATGGCAAACACAGGTGCAATCTTCTCCTCTCTGCCCGCATCCCCAACAACCACCTGACCGTGGTTATTTTAAGCTGCCTGTTTTCAGCTTTTCTTCTCAAGAAACGTACTATAGCTGCTGCTTTTCCCACAAACAGCAGTAAACATGCAGTGAAAGGCATTTGACAAATAAAAGCCTATTACTTATGCAAAAAGTATACCTTTTTTAAAAAGGCAAAACATTATCTTCATTTTCTCCCTTCTTTGTAAGGAGTATAAAATGGCTACAGTGTTCTCAGATGTTTTTCAATTGCTTGTTAATGCACTCAACTGTTTTTGCAAAAGTTGAAAAATAAAGCCTTCAAAAGTAGGATGCATTTGCACAAAAAATACAATCTTGATAATCTGATTTTTTTCCAAGAAGCAGGTTTTTTTTCACGTCTTTTAAAATACCAATTTTGGAAGAAGCACTCCATTTAAAAAATTTTACTTTTTCTTCTAATGCAATTATGTAATTGTATTAAATGCTCTTAGTCACAGAATTTAATTTAAAAAAAAAAAAAAAATAACCAGGGGCAGGGTACTGCAGGCAAAGCTGGTCTGTACATGCAGCTTTGCTGCCATGCCAGGGCATTTCAGCACAAACATTCAGGATGCAGAATTTCACTTGGATGAGTGCCTTGCAAAGTGAAAACTGAATCATTGTTAGGGTCTTTGGACAGTGTGGAACAGATCCAGAGCAAGAACAGAAGCAAAAAAAAACAAACTTTAAGAAAATTCTGATGCCTGCATCAATGTGTTGCAATAAGGACTAGCCCTGGAATTACTCAGAATCATCAGCTGCTTCTCTTTTTAATCTAAATATTCCCAAGTCACCTTGAATGCTGCTTTTCTGCAGAGACTGAGAGACTCAGCAAAGATATGGGAGGGACCAGGCAGAAGGAGCTGCAATCAGTGGAGGCTGCTGAAAACTCAGAGGATGTGGGAAAGGGTTCAGAAGAGCGGCCAGGTCCTAGATGAGTGAGTTCACCTGGGAGAGAACACCTGGGGAAGAAACAGGCAGGAACCCAGGGCAGGAAGAGGGATAAGCTAGAAAGGTGACCTGGAACCTCTGGAGGGTGAATGATGAGGGACTGAAATCCCTCAGCCCATGGATGGCTCCTCAGGAAGATTCTCCTAGGGAAAGAGATGACCAGCTCCTGCTCAGGACCCAGGGGAGGGCAGGGACTCTGCCATGGGAATCACCCCTGGCTCCTGTCAAAGAGCAGCTTCTGACTCCAGCTGCCTTTGTGGGGCTGGGTCCCAGATGGGCAGAGGATCCTGGTAGCCACCCTGCCTTATAACCTTCTATTCATGGGATTGCCAACATTTAAATACTCACTGTGTTCAACAAGAAATCCACTAAACCTCAGCAAACTCATCTGGCCATTTCCACAGTGTTCTGCCCCATGCTCCACAGAACCACAGAACCACAGAATAATGAGGTTGGAAGAGACCTCTAAGATCATCGAGTCCGACCTATGCCCTAACACCTCAACTCAGAATCTAGACTATAGCACCAAGTGCCATGTCCAGCCTTTTTTAAAACACATCCAGCGATGGTGATTCCACCACCTCCCTGGGTAGATCATTCCAGTACTTTATTATTCTTTTGGTGAAAAAATTTTTCCTAATATCCAACCTATACCTTCCCTGATGTAGCTTGAGACTGTGTACTCTACAGGAAGCAGGGAAGAGGCACCTTTTCCTGGACAGAATTTATAAGGTTTGTAGCTTCAGCCAGTGCTTTGAAGATTTGTCATGATGGGGGCATTTTTGTAACCTCTGGTGTTCGTCCTTCAAAACATATGCTTGGAGAAGATCCTGTGGATCCAGTTCAGCTGTCCACATTCAGTCACCCTTGAAAGTGGGTATTAATTTTTGTCTTCAGATAACACTGCAAAGCTAGTTTCCTTTCACTAATATATCTCTATTAAATTTCTCTGCTAATTAAAGAAGCCAAGGCCATAGCTAAGGAATTGAAAAGTACTCTAATGGAATTACTACTCTGAGGTGGCTTGAATGTCATAATTTCCTTCTCCAAACAGAGAAAAATCTTGACAATCACCTTAAAGACAAAGAGCAAGAATAAATGCTGCTGGCTTTTTCAGGGGAAATATCATTATGGATATTAACACCTTCTGTGGTAGCAGTAATACAGGCATTAAATATAGCAGCCTCAGTGACTGAAATGCCTATAGAGCATCTACCACAAGATAAAGCATAACGAAAACCCTGGGCTGGGAACCACCCTGGAAAACTGCAATTAAAAGATCTCCAGCATAACTAAGCTATGGCTTCCATCAGACTACAAACACAGTCCACTCCAACTCTTCTTCATATTTAAGAATTTATCTAAGCTACTTTAACATCAGGTTATGCAACATTTGTGGTTTTGTCATAATATCAAAGCTTCTTTTCACTGCAATATTCCTATAAAATAGGGATACAGTCTTTCACTATCACACCATTTTAGGGAAGAGGTTAAATGATCCCTCAGCTTTAGCCAGTGAACAGGGACATGGTTAAAGAGCCAGGCTAACATCAGGTCTCTTGTTTTTCACACCACCACTGCTTCTGCGTTTAACAAATGAAACACAACTAAGACCAACACTAAAATGTAGGGTGCACTGACATCCCTGGGTCTAGGGTGTTTTTCCAAGGGATTTTTTTGCATTACAGCTCTTCCAATGTATCATCTTTGAGAGTCAATGTACTGTCAGGTGTTTAATGTTTAAATTGCTGAGGCTGTGGAGTGGATACAGAGCTGGCATTTAATTTTTTAAAAGAGGATGGAAACAAAAAAAGGAGAGGTGGAAGAATAGCAGACAAAATCTTCTCTTTAATTAAAAACAGTGTTATTTAAATAATAATTGGGATGATAATTTGCACTGATGAATTTTACCCCAAGTCAGGCAAGACTAAGAAACAGAATCATCAGGATAAAAAGGAAGGAGAGGATGTTCAGGAACAAATTTGACAATCCATTTCCTCTTTTTTTTTGTTTGATACTCTTGATGAACATCTTGTCAGCAGTTTTAATATGTACCTCTAGAGCTGATCAAAAGCTGGGATAAGCAACTGGAAAAGTTGTAAAGCAGTAATCTGTGGGTTTTCCAGGAAAGTGAGAGTAAAAAATAAACCAGCATTTGAAAAATGCCTTCCTGCTGTCAGTAGGAATAATTGCTTAGCAGTAGTTGAGTATCAAACCCCAAATTTACTCAGATTAACCTTTCCCTCCCTTAAATCTTCTACAGAAGGTGGAACACAAACCAGAGCTTCACAGGGCCCAGAAAACAAATTACTGCAATGCTGAGCTCAAGGCTATCCTGAAAACCAGCTCGAGGCCACAGCTGCACAGCAGCACATCCCTGCCGAGCTGCTCGTGTGGATGCTGGGAGCCAGTGCCATTCCAGCCTCCTGCACCACTCTGCCCTTGGGAAATCAACCCTGAGTATCAACTCTGAGTATCAAGGGTGTCACAGGACCTCCGAGCCTTACTGTGCTTGCCAGCCACTGGACTAACCACAGACAAACACAGAGCAACTTCCAAATCAAACTTCCAAATACCAGGATTATTTCCACAGAGTGAATGACAGAAGGAAATAAAATAAAGGGATTGAGCACTCAAAGCAACAAAATGTAAACAGCAGATGGTTTTACATAACTGGCAAAAAGGGAAAAGTAAAGGAAAAAACCCAAACCTTCATTAAAGGGGCTAAAATATTGTAGATTGAAGTCTCATTTTAAAAATTGATGCATCCTGGGAAGCTGAAAAGCTCAAAAGGAGAGAAATTTTAGGATGCACAGGCTTTCATCTCTCCATCCTCAGCCTCTGCTCAGTGCTGGCCAGTAAATCCTTATTCCTGGCTGGGTTCAAATACAGGCACAGTACACTCAAACCCAAACCTTCCTGGTACTCTCTGAGCCTCAACATCCAACTCTTCATTGCAAATCTTCCTAACTCAAATCCTGGACACTGCTGCAACAATATGATAATCACATTTACAAGACTCATCACAGGAGTAGTTTAATGTTCATCTAAGCCAATGATACCCCTGGTAAGGTGACTTGCCACTGCCTGTCAAAACTTCATGCCCTAAATGTCTCACGATAACTTCTGGGGTCAGAAATCACTGGTTGTCCCTTGGAATGTTTTTGGGTATGGGCATAAAAGCATTTTCAAATTCTCTTCCCACCATGTCAGCCTTTAATCAGAAACAAGGTAAGAAGGCACTGTACCAGATGCAAAGATGTGCTTACACAAAACTCCACTCAACCTGGAGCCCTGGAGTAGAATTAGCAAAGGGATTAAAACCATGAGGTTGAGGAACAGAATTTCTGATGGAATAAGGATCATGAGGTAAAGGAATAAACTTCTTGAGGAGGAGGAGGAGAAAGTGCCTTGAAATCTCTCCCTGCATGCTCCAAGCAGAAGATGCTGTCCCTCTCTTTTCCTTCTTCCCCCGCTGCATTTCTTTTTTCCGGCCAATAAAAGAACTGACAGACTAAAGCTCAGAACATTTCAATCTGGCAATGTTGATTGTTTTACTAATGGAAATTTTAGAATTGAAATGCACTTTATTATAAATAAAATAATGCACTGTCCTTTCCATGAAGGCATTTCCACTGCAAACAAGCCCCTTGCACAGAACAACCATTCCAGTTTCACCCAGGTTTTAACATGAACCCAGGTCACTACTGACACTCCAAAGTCTGGGCCCTTTTTCTTCCATGAATCTGGATGAGGAAAACCACACTTCTGCCATTTTTCCCTTGGACCATCTCTGCCTGTAGTTCTTCTCATCCTTTGCTGAGGTGAAATCTCAGGGATCCACATAAAACACAAAGAAACGAGCTCTGCCAATGCAGCCACTGGAAGGAGGAGGCAAACTGAATCCTCCCCCTTGGAGAATTTAGCACAGCTATTTGGGACTTGTATTTCCTTAGAAGTGGGGATCCTTCACTTCTGAAATAAGTTTTCTGCACTCTCTACTAAGTGCTTGATTAACAGACAGCTCCATAGGTGCTGACTACAAAAAGGTGGGAGTCTGTCCTTTGTGTGGGAAAAGTGTGCATCAGATTTTCCAGTGAAAAATGGGCAAGATTAAAGCCAAAGCAAACAGAATGACTGCTACGAAATGGGCCCAAAGTGCCTTTTTAATAGATGTTTAAAATGTCTCCAATATTCTGTACTTAAAGACTTTGACAACATAATTCTGTGAAAAAGCTTATTTATCCTGCATAAAGAACACAGAGCACTCACCTCCCAAAGGAAAGAAAATACTTATGGCTGTTGCTGTGATAAATGTTTCAGACAACAGCAGAAGCTCTCTCCTCTGCCAGCACAAAGAAACACAGGGAGGAGACCTCACATCCCAGTTCATTTACATAGATAGGGTTGGAAAAGAGGAAGAAAAATTCCTGACTATAATTAATTTTAACCTTTTCTAATTTCTTCATGATTCATGTTCAAAAATATTTTCATTAACTAATCCATACAATACTGAGCTACATACTTAGCCTAATTAGATTACAGAAATGGTTTTAAATCAGGAAGGTTTAATTAGCAGCAATTATTTCCCATGCTCCATGCTATTTCCACTGCAGGATGGGATCACATGGATTATTTCGCATTGAAACAAAAAAAGTATTTTTCTTGCAATTCCATATTCTACTGTGATGCACAACACAGGCTTATAGAAACAGATCAGCCATTAAAAAAAAGTAACTCTGAGTTGAGAGATACTCACTTTTACATGTCAGCATCACAAATACACCCTGAGTAAAGCCAGCTTGGTGAGAAGAGAGAGAGGAGGAAGAGGAAGAGGAAGAGGAAGAGGAAGAGGAAGAGGAAGAGGAGAGGAGAGGAGAGGAGAGGAGAGGAGAGAAGAGAAGAGAAGAGAAGAGAAGAGAAGAGAAGAGAAGAGAAGAGAAGAGAAGAGAAGAGAAGGATTGAGGATTTCCTTGTTGCATTGAAAGGATGCACTGTAAATCAGCCTCCAAGATAACACACTCCATGCTCAACCTTGTCACAAAAAGTGACCTGAAATTATTATCCTGTTGCACAGCTGAGCCCACACATCCTGCAGGTCTCCCCTTATTGTCAAAACAACAGGGGTAACATGGGCATGAGGATTTTGCCTTGGGACAACAGGTGGCCTGATCCCAATAGCCAAACAGAACTCCATAGCTGCATGCATAGTTGTGTCACGACAGCCATTTGGGGAGAAAGATTAGGAAAAAAATTAATTACCATCTTCACAGAAACCACTTCAAGAAAAACAGCACATGAGGATAGAGTCTCTGAGGGTAACAACAGAATAATTGACAAAACATCTCAATCTGATCCCTGAGACACCCAGACTGCTTAAATGGAATTGAGTAAAGTCCATTGTTTAGTATTGGGTTCGAAAATGAACTAACAGAATCAAAACCTAAGAAATGGATTTGTCTTAAAATTAAATTTTTCCTCATTTTGTGAAACTCTCAACCAAATCTTCTGAGTAGGATATTAATTTTCTTGATATTTTTATTTAGGTGTCTTGAATATGAAGCAACTATAAAACCATAGAAAGAGGATATTGCAAATATAAAGCTGATTGCCAAATTTCACTTGGGGCAGGAAATGGAAGTAAGGCAATACTATGTCTCACGAAAGTATAGTCAGGATTGGGGATTTTTTTAAATTAAAAAGTAAGAAAGTTAAACTATCATCTGCAGACTGAACACTGCATTCCCCAGCTGAGATAGTTTCACCTCCCACTCTAAACTTCCTTCCTTTCGTCAGAATAATTTGTTTTGGCCTGATATTTTCTTGCGTCAAGGTGAATGTTCCCAGGAAATTTGAGGGAAAATTATTTTGGCTGGTTTTCATCTGTTGTAGCTTTACATGAAAAATACAGACTTTTTCATTAATTTTTTGAAGTATGTCTAAGAGTAACAGCAGCTATTGGCACACACCTCAAATTCAATGCAATTATTGATCACAGTAGGATAAAATGCACATAAAAACGTTGGAAATATCCTTCTAATATGAAAAGCATTCCAAACCAACATTTGTTCATCTACAGAAGAACTGGATTTATTGTGGGTTTTTTTAAACTTAATCCAAAATGTTTCAGACAGAAAATCTAATGCAGAAATTGCAAAGCAATATGAAAACTGAAACCAGTGTGACTGTGGGTTCCTGTTCTTTATGAAACAAAAAAGAAGTGTCTAATATTAATTTACTCTTGAGGCTTAGCACTCCAAGACCTCATGCTCAGAGGTCAGGGGCTTCTGAGTGGTAGCATGATGGCTTATCTTAACCTTGCTATTACCTCACATTTCCTTTTATTGACTAATATTTCTGTGTTGTTTTGGAGAGCAAAAGGAGAGCAAGGAGCAGATCCTAATGAAATGTTCTATGTTGATTGCAATGGGAAAGGCTTACAGAAAACAGGGACGTGATGTTAAAGCCAAGATCTCTCTGACAATGAACGGGACATAAAACTCCCCAAAGCTGTGTTGGTGTTTTCAATATTTGCATATTATCCTATACAACTCCTATTTCCAGTGTCTGATAGGGGACTTTGGCATATTTATAGCAGATACTTGTTGGGCTTTGCAATGTCAGCCAGGTATTTCTTGCCATTCAACTAAATAATATTGGCTCTGCCTTAAACACATTACTCTGTCAATTTAAAAGATCAGGATGTATCAGACCATTGCCTTGATGCCTACATATGTTCATCACATTTGTCTGAGAAGCATGAGACAGGGACTAATTTCAGCACAAATCTGTACAGTTCCCATGTACCCTGGCTATAATAATCCTGGAACTATTTACCATGGAACACACTGCTCCTGGTAGAAAGAATTGCCTCCAGCCCTACTTGTTAGGCTCCATCCACTGAAGCAAAACAATGTATGTATTTTATTATTTTTTAAATTAGGATGAACTGCAAGGCTCATCTGATTTATTCCCACAAATGCTACAGCCCAGGCCTGTGTGAGCTCTTGGCTATCATGGAATATCCTGACTGCAGACAATTAGGCCAGCCAGAGCAATGCACAGTACCCTACATTTACCTCTGCCTTCACCTCAGCTTTTAAGCTGTAGATTGGCAAAGATTAAATGTCTCCTGCACTCTTTGAACTTAACCCAAAACCTGAACCAGTTATGTGGAGTCAGCTACAGAAATTCAGATTAATTCAGTGCAGTCAGACTTTTTTTTTTATTTTTTTTTTCTTTTGATTCCTGGAATACTGTAATTTGTTTTTCTTTGTTCCCTGTAACTCGTATATGGTTTGGTAGGCACTTTACAAAAACATGTGGAGTTCCTACCCCCAACCATTTAACATTTAAACCAACAAATCAGGCGTGGGTTTGGAGAGTAATAAAGCACCACAATATTTATCAAACACTAAAGCTCACAATTCTACAAAATGTGAGATCTGGAAATGAAACCAAAAAGTTTCACTTTCCTAGATGAAAGTCTCAACCTTTAGACACCTCAACCCAGAAGCTCTTGTTTCTACATTAAATGTTGCCAATTAAAAGCAGCCACAGCTGAGTCCTTCTCCTTTTCATGTACACATCAGTAAACAGCCTCCATGTGTTGCCATTACACCTGAGCATGCCTTGCTGCTGCAATTATAACCTGACACACAACAAACTTATGAGAAAGTCTGATTAATTCTGACATTCTTATTGTAGTAACACAAAAACCATTAAAGATATCATGCCACTGCAGAGATGTCTGTGTCAGTTTGACACGATGATCTGCCTTTATCCACAGCAGAAATTTGGTTAGAAACAGTAGAGCAGCACACAAAGGAATAAAGGGATAAATGCCTTTTGCAGAGATAAAGAACAGAGGACTCTCTTCCCTTTGAATTTATAATATTTCAGCAAACATCCTCTTTGTTGTCTTCTCAGCTGGCTGAAAATGGATTAGAAGGTGAGGATGCATAACTTCTCTATGGCCCATTATTTCTTATTATCATCCAGATGGAGCGTGGCTATTAGAGCACCACTAAAAACTCTAATGAACTGCAGTGTTGTAGATTACTAACTCTTCAACAGCATGTTTGTGTATCAATAATAGACTGTAAAAACAACAACAAGCTGACTAATTAGGCTGGATCAAATCTGCTCAGCTCGGCTTCCTGTCCCTCCTGTTCTGGGTGTCCGTGTGGGTGTTCAGTACTGCTGCAGCTTCCATTAAACTCCTTTCAAAGCCTTTGATCACCCATGGAATATTGCAAACATTTAGAAACATTTGTTTAAATGCTTATAAGAAGCATTTAACCAAGAGCACACCCATGTTTAAAGCATATTAATAGTTTTCTTGCTATTTTGTCTGTAATGCGGGGAGTTTAAATCTCAGCTGTTCCTAAGACAGGAAGAAGTGGGAGGGCCCCAACATTTATCATTAAACCCTCTGTTTAGCAAAGCACTCAGGATTTAATTCATTAATACTTTCTGCTATTCCTGGGCTTGTTTGGATTTTTAGCAGGGTAAACAGAAACTTGTTCTAAGCTTGTGCTTTCATTTGCTTTGCTCCCTTAGCAGTTGGTGGAACATAAAAAAAGAGCTGCAGTGCTGGGCCCCACTCAAAAGCTTGGGAAAAAAATACTTTCTTCAAAAACATCCAAAGCAGCCTGTGGGACCTACAAAGTAAAACTGTAACCCTGCTCCAAAGCTCATCAACACACACACAAATAAGGAGCATCTGTTGCAACCCCTGAAAAATATAAAGGAAGTTCAGCCAATGAAGATTTATTATTTTGACACAGAGTAACATTTCGGATAAATTTCTCCAAATCTGTCATTTTACATCCCATTTAACAGCCAGTGCCACCCCTTGACTTCCCAGAGGAGGCAGAAAGTGCAAGTGATGGGGCTCAGCACAGCATCACTGCCATGGAATCACACACACTCAGCCTGGCTCCTCACTGGACAGGGCTCTGCCAAAATCACCTCGTGCACAGGGCAAGGCAGGACTGGCCCAGAACCTCCAAGGGCTGTGACAGGTTTTGTAGGGATCTCACACACTTGTCTTCCCCTTCTCTCCTCCTTCTTCCAAGACAAGAAGATTTGATTACAAGATCCTTCTTGCATGACCAATCTTCACCCACACGTAATTATTTCAGACTCACAGCCACTAAATAGTTTCCTATTTTGGCATTGATGCCAGCAGCTTTAATCTGAACTTCTTCCTTACATTATGGAATTGCCTTTTTTTCCCCCCCCTTTCAAGATTGTATTTGATTAACTAGAAAGTTACATTTCCTTTAGGTAAGGTGGGTTATCAATTTCAGCAGAAAATGGTTGCATTAATGAATCTCAGTAGCAACGTTCTTTATGCTCCATCTTCTATTCAAAAATAAGGGAGTGGAAACAGGTATCAGATTTTGTGCTTTGAAATGTTCCTGATGGAGGAGGAAGAAGGAGGAAAATGAAACTTGTCCTTTCACCATATACAGGAATGATGGTTTGTTCCAATTCTTTACCAATCCCATGTCATTCAAACATATCATGTAAAAAAACCAAAAAAAAAAGTTCCATACATGGACCTCAATGAAATGGATGCTGAGCTTTTTACAATACACCTACATGGATTTTAGGCGTGAGCCTAAAAATGGGGCTTAGCCCTATAATTCCCTCTTGCCAATACTTGGAAAATTCACCAATAAACCTGAAATGTCAGAAATGTTCCCTTCATCATGGTTTGTGGCCAGAAAACACATGCAGGTAAGTTCTCATTAAGCAACAATGAGGTCAGTGGGACTCAAAAACACACCACAAGTTTAACGTTACCAGTTCAGGAAGCACTGAAGGACTGGGTAAAATGAATTTAAAAAATAGACAGGAATTAATCACATGTCATTCTGCCCTCCTAGCCATTAACTTAACATCCTTTGATCACAGATGAGACCTGAGGGATGCAGCACCCACTCACAGGGTGACAGTGTTTGCCTGGCTGACACCAATGCTGAGTTCAGGTTGTTCAACCTTGCCTATACCATGTAAGAATCACAATTTTTCAGTAGCTGCCACCATTACTGTTGGAATGTACATGCAAAACCACAAATTTTGTAGGGCCATGGATATGACTGCTCCTAATAGTGTTCCAACTTCAGGCAAAATCCAATTCAAGGGGCTTTTACCTCAGAACTGACCATCTTCCACTGAGGAAGAACTGACACAATTCTCCCAACACAATGCCATTGGTGCAGAGCTGGGCTTTTCCTGCAGAGGAATGCAGCCTCCACTCCATCTCCATTGTCGCATCACCATGCAGAAATCAGCAGCAGATATTTATAAACCCTTTTCCATCAACTTCATCCTATTTCAAATCTGATTACACTTCACAATGGAGCTTTGAGATGTGTTTTAATTTTCATGAGACACTTTGGAAGAAATTAAATATTCTGCTCTATTAGAAAACCCTTCATGTTGTTACGCAACAAAAAATGTAGACAAAGTAAGATAAAAGCTTACTAATCTTTCAGCTTTTTTAAAATATCTTTTTCTCTCTGTTAGTCTTCTTCCTTTTACCTGATTGCTTAGTTTCTCCTTGAAAAAAAGAAATGGCTGAAAGTAAGAAAATTGTTCCCAAATTTCTTTTTTTTTTCCTTAGTCTTCAATGAAAATTTTACTTCCATCCTTCTACTACACTTCCAGCATGTTATACCAAAAGATGCAGCATTTAAAAAACCCTAAACTTTAGCGAAAGACAAGAAAAAAGAAAAAAAAAAAGGAGTGTGGGGGGGGGAACAAAATGTCTTATATAATTTTTTTCTTTCTTTAGTGTAGATCTTTATTAATTAAAAAGTTGTTATGAAAACCCAGAGGCAAGAACTTTTAGCTCAGAACTATATTTCAGTTACAAAAATTTTTTAAGCCAAAAAAGAGTCAAAACTCCTAATCTGAAATTAATCACTAGATGTTTAGGGATGGTCAACCACCTAGAAAAAGTGAGCTTTGCCAGCTTGGCCTTGCTAAGACAAAGCAGGGATTTGTAGCTGTGTCTTACTCTCCTTCCAGCATCAGAGATTTGTAGGTTTGGGAGGGACCTCAAGGGAGTGCAATCCTGAGGGAGGAGCAAGGATACCTATAGCAATGCTCACCAATGAACTGGAGTCTACCAAATCTGGTGCTGGCTCTGCCCATGGTCTGCCAAGTTTTGCCCAAGCTGTAAAATCTTTGGTGGTGTTGAAAATCCCTGTTTCCAACATCAGTCTTTCGTTCCCTCCTAAATGACCTGACTGCCCTCCAGGAAACGCAGAAGATCAATATCTTTTCCCTCTCAACAACACTCTTTCCGTGGTAGGAGTCAATCTCCGTGCTCTCCTTAAACTTCCATCAGCTTAAGCTAAAGTCAGTTCTTCCAACTGTTCCCTTGAGATCCTGCCTTATAACACATTTTTATGATCTCCTCTCCCTCCAGCTGGTCTACAGCTTCCTTAAAGTGCTGTTTCCTTTCTAAAAAAGAAAGGAAAAAGGTGACTACCCAGTCCTAGTCCCAGCAGAATAAATACCTTTTCAGCTTATTTGTAGCAATGTTCCTGATACTTTCCAGAGTGAAATTTTTTACCCCACTGCTGTATTGCTACTTTAGTCTGCAGTCACCTATCCCTTTTCTCCTCCAATATCCTCCAAAATCCTCTTTAGCCTTGCAGCAGCAGACCCAGTTATTCCATCAACTGTGCTTATGCATTTGATTTGTCCTCTTTGTACGTGGTGCACTGCATTTCCCTCTCTTGACATTCACCTTGCTGATTTGGGGACGCCTTTCCAATTTATTGGGATCATTACGGATTCTGATGCTGTCATCTGAACTGCTTGCAACCCTTCCCAGAGCTCTCCCAATGTGCTCTCTCTGTTCTGTCACTCATCTCTGCTAATGAAAGTGTTGAGCAGAATCACTCGCAGGGCAAAAATCTCACTGGCAATTCCCTCCAAGTTTGACAGCGAAGCCCTTGATTACATTTTGAGAGAGATTGTTCAATCAGTAATCACCAACTTTGTTATGACTGTGTTGAGGTCATCTTTCACTCATTTGCTCTAAGGCCACTAAGTAAAAAACTGTCAGGAAGACTTCTAAAAAGTTCAGATATATTGTATCTACTAAATTCCTTTTATTCTCTAGGCAGTGATCTTGTCAAAGAGAGAAATCAGATTAATTTGCCATAAACTCATCTTGACAAATCCACGCTGGCTGCCAGCCAGTGGAAAAAAAATTAGTCTTAATCATTCATGACCAAAATATTCCTACTGAAACACAATTGGATTTGACTCAGCACTGGCAGGGATGCACAGCAGGTACCCAGGAGAGAGATGCCAGTTTGGATGCTCTCCTGTCCTTCCTTCAAAATGGAAGGGAAAGGAGTAAAGCTCTTTAAGGAGGAACCCACAGTCATACTCCCACACAGAGTATGCTTATTTTTTGTCATTCTACCAAAGTTCTTGCAGAAAAAGCCACAGGAAAGATGAAGGAGGATGAGAGACACACAGGCTGAGTCCAGAGAGCTCAGATGTTCAAGAGGAACACGACAATGTGCTAGATCAGACATACAGAAAGAAAGCAACTAGGAACCAAGAACTGGTATCTGTCATCTTTCATCCAATTACCTGATATTCCCCAGTACCCCCAAATGTGTTACAGCACCACAGGCAGTACTGTGATAATGAATCCTCCCAGAGACTGGGGTTTTTTGTCTATTTTACAGAAACAACACAAAACCCCCAGCTCTGTCAGCGTCTCTGGATGTGTGACAATGTCACACGGTTTTTTCGTTCTGAAAGTCAACCTAACAAAATTTAAGCACAGAAATCTCTTGCTGAACATGAAAAAATAGTATTTTAAGGCCTAATTCAGTGGTATGACTCAAATTTTCTGCAACAGGACACTTGTTAAAACAACTTGTCTCCTCGCTGAACTGCCCATCCTAAAATCCATTTGAGTTGATAAAACACAGCAGTTATCTGCAAGCAAAACTGAGCCAATATTAATGAGATTTAAGAGAAAATACCTGGTTTTCCACTGAAAGCAGGGCCCAGTGAGAAGCACATCTCCACTGATACCAGGCAGGACTTAACCTGCTCACTGGCCTGACTTACTTGGGTAACTCTCTCTTTTAAATGCCAAACACAGAGAGGTTTTATCTCCTGGGTACACAAAATTAACCAAGGATCTCTGTGCAGACACAGACCTCAGATCACTCCCTTGGCTCTCTGAAACTTCAGAACAGGCAAACACAAAGGGGCTCCCGAGCCCCCTCCATCCAAGCAGTGTGACACCCTGGGGGTTATCTTTTATCTCAGATTTGTTTATCCCTCTAGCACAATGTGCTATAAAACTGAGCCGTGTTGTGTTCTTAGCCAGTCAGATATATTTGCTAATCTAGCTGGGCTAATTAAAACTTACTGTTTCCTGAGAGATACAGTTGTTTTGAGGAATCCAGGACTACTTGATAATCCCTCTGAGACCATCTCAGGTGATTGTGTGTGAGCATAAAGGTTCATTTTCAACATTTACGTATCATTTATTCAATAACAATTTTCAGTTGTTTTAAATAATATAGCTCAACAGCATAAAATAACATTTCCTTCTTCATTGCTACCTCTCCCACTCATTGTCCTATCTCTCTTGATACCATAATTTCCTTTAAACACATCAAGCCAATGACAATAAAAGTAAACCTTATATAAACACATGCTAGCTATAACCTTGACAAAAAAAAAATCCTATAAAGCTTCCCAAGGAGGCTGTTTAATGGTTTTAAAGCTCTTTATATAAAGACACATGTTTTTGCTATAAACTAGAACCTGAGTATCTAAAAATCTCCTGCTCTGACAGAATTACAGCAAAACAAGGCACATATGGCTCCAACCTGGTGGATACAGCCAGGTGCTGGAGCATATCCTGAGAGGGGAAACAGAGCTGGGGAAGGGTCTGGAGCACAAATCTGATGAGGAGCAGCTGAGGGAGCTGGGGGTGTTCAGCCTGGAGAAAAGAAAGATGGGAGGGATCTCATTGCACTCTACAACTCCCTGAAAGGAGGCTGTAGCCAGAGGGTGATAGCATCTTCTCCCAGGAAACAAGCGACAGGACAAGAGGAAACAGCCTCAAGTTGCACCAGGGGAGGTTTAGATTGGATATTAAGAACAATTTCTTCATGGAAAGGGTGTCAAGCACCAGAACAGGTTGCTCAGGGCAGTGGTAGAGTCACCATCCCTAGAGATATTTAAAAGACATGTAGATGTGGTTGAGGACACACTTTAGTGGTGGGCTTGGCAGCTTACCCCACAGTAATAGTTTGGCTCAATGACATTACCACTCTTCTCCAACTTTAACGACAATTTTACAATCTCATTCTTACACTCAAGTTCCATTAAAAAGTGGATGATGCTACATCTTTTACTCCCTAAGAGTAATTAGATTTTTTTACTGTAGGCTATTGAGATGTGATTATACTCTTAAGGCTTTTCCATGCAGCTGCTCAGAGAATATTGAGATTGCCAAGTTCAACTGCTGCACTGACACCAATAACCTGGCTCAAAATACTTCATCTGCCCCAGCTGTGAGACAGAAGTAAGATTAATAACAAGTAAAAGATATCACAGAAAGACCCTGATATCCTTTCTTTATAGAGCTAATAGCACTTGGGCTATGGTTCAGCAATCCAAAAGTGTCAAAATGTTTTTTCAACAGCACTCAAGAGGCGAAATTTTCCCTTGCAAGGCAACTTCTTGTAACTTTCTGTGCCACTTTCTTCTTTTTGCACTAATGGGTAAATGTGAATGAACAGTTTTACTCTCTCCTGATTCGGATGTTGAAGTACTTATAGCCTTTCTCATTGCTTGAGGATTACATCTGTTTGTAGCAGAACAGTCTGTGCAGTGAAATTGTGGATGTGCCATTCCTGGAAGTGTTCAAGGCCAGGGACCCTGAGCAGCCTGGTAGAAGGTGGCCCTGCCCATGCCAGGAGTTTGCACCCAGATGATCTTTAAGGTCCCTTCCAATCCAAATAATTGTATAATTTTGTGATTCTAAGAAACAATTAAGAGCTTGCTAGCAGGGCTGTATTGCTGGAAGAGACATCCACTCGCTGGCCCCCATTTTAAGAAACTTTAAGAGCACAAAAATTGCACCAGTCCTCTACTGCTGAAGAGGTCAAACAAACCCTTCTGCAGCTCCTTGATGCAGAGCCATGTTTCTCCCACATCCCAGACCTCTGCAGGAGAAGAAACTGCCCTTCCACAGAATTGACTCCTGTAGGACACCCTTAGGGGCTGTCCTGGATTTCAACCACACCTAAACACTCCAGCCTATGAATTCCTACAGGCATAAAACCTTCTCATATTAGTATCTGTTGCTAGGAAAAATACAGTTTAATTTCCGTTGCTGGCAGTGATTTTTGCTGGAAGGTGCTATCTTACACACTTTCCTCAGGATCAAAAAATGAAATCCTATGGGCTCTTGGGATTGCCTGTCTGGGAGGCTGCCAGACAAGCGCTTCCCTACAACGATACACTGTTGTGTCAGCGCGTGGGCTTAGCCACTGCTCAACAA
Organism: Onychostruthus taczanowskii; assembly: GCF_017590055.1. NCBI lineage: Eukaryota > Metazoa > Chordata > Aves > Passeriformes > Passeridae > Onychostruthus > Onychostruthus taczanowskii. The sequence goes on along the minus strand of NW_024496525.1, from coordinate 34,660,225 downwards.
ACTTGCTGGATAAACTTCCAATATTCATCCAAATGGCATCCAAGTGGCTAACGACCATATATTGGCAGGGAACTGACGAAGGCTGCTCGAACAATGAGAGAACCCACTTAAATCAAGAGTTAGGTTTGACAGATCAGCGGAGACTTGACTGACAGCCCCTGGCACCTCAGGTCACAGCTGGGAAAGAGCTGAGCAGCAGCAAGGGGGGTGCCATGAGCAGCCAGCAGCATTTCAGTGTTGTTTGCCAAATACAGGAGAGTTTAGGGCCAGAGGTGGCTCAGATGAGAGCATCTGACCGGTGTTAAAAAGGAAAAGAGCAAGTCCTGTTCTCTCTGTTTAATAAAATTAGAAGCCAGTGGGCAGGACATGCATGTGTTTAACACAGATAACTAAGATAGCAATGATATCTATATTTATGTGTCTAGCAGACACCTTCTGGTGAAACACACCCCAGCCCATGGCAGGGAGGTTGGTACTGGATGATCTTTAAGGTCCCTTCCAACCCAAAGCATTCTGTGATTCTGGGATGTCAAGAGGAACCCACCCACACTCTCCTTCATCATCTCTCCCATGAGCAATAATAACTTGGGGTCCAAGTGACAGCAATTACATCTGTCTCATTTTCAAAGCTGAAAATCATGAACCTGTGTATTTTAAGAGGAAAACAAGCAGTTAACATTTTGAGCCACTAAACTAGAAATTTTTGGAAAGTGGAATCTAGAAATTACTCCCATTTTCCAGAGAAGGTATCTTATACAATCACTACAACAAATTTTTCTGCTAATTTGCAAAACCATTGTGAATTGCTAGGCCTGTTTTCACCATTTTTCAGTGACTGAAAAATATCATGTCTCCCACAACCATCTACCCATAAAACTGGAGTAAATAGGAGCCAAAGTAATTATGTATATAGATAAAAGTATTTCCCTAAAGGAAGAACAACAAAGCACCCTTTGCTCAGCAGTTCTGGGGACCAGTGGATAACTAAGAGATTCTTCTGAGTTTTTCACAGCCTGAGACACAGTGAATTATTCAATGTTCACTGACACTCCCGCCTTCAATATCTCGTTCTGCCCTTCCCTTGCTGCACAGATCATCGGAGCATTTCAGTGACCAGTAGAATATCCTGGATTTCTCCAACTGCCTGGATGTACATGCCAGGTCCACTCAGCTGGACAAATAAACTCCTGTAATTGCTGTATTTATGGGCCCAGACTGATGCTGCAGTCTGCTCTGTGCCACACAGAGCCATTTCACTGTTGCACCAAACCCATCACTCCAGGTTACAGCAGCAGCACGAAATGTGTCAGAGACCCTCTGAGCCCCAGGCTGGCTGCTGTGCTTCAACCTAGCAGGCAGCTAAAACTCCCACAGCCACCTGCTCACTCCCTCTCCCCCACTGGAATAGGGGAAAGAATCAGTTAAAAAAGGGAAAAACTCATGGGCTGAGATAAGCACAGCTTCACAGGACAGAAAAGGAAGTGGAAATAATAATAATAATGATAAAATAATAGAAAAAACGAGTGATGCACAATGCTATTGCTCACTGCCTGCTGACCAGTCACCCTCCAGCCCCCCCAGGTTTATTGTTCAGCACGATGCCATATGGTGTGCAATGTCCCTTTGGCCAGTTTGGGGCACTGTCCCAGCTGTGTCCCCTCATGGCTCCCTGTGCCCCCAGCCTCCTCGCCGGCAGGGAATCAGGAGCTGAAAAGTCCTTGACTTCCTGCCCAGCAACAGCTGAAACCTCAGTGCTCTGTCCACATTATTCTCATTCTAAATCCAACACACAGCATTGTACCAGCTACTGGGAAGAAAATTTACTATCCCTGCCTAAACAAGGAATTTGGGAAGCTGGCTGCTGTTCTCACAGGGAAAGTACAGGAAGGAAGAAAGCATATGACTGTACTCTTGTTGTTTAAACAGTCACACTCATTCCTTCAAAAAACCCCATCTCTCCTGAACTTTTCTTTCTATTTTACCCAACCACACTGCCACCTTCCCCAAAATGCTTTCTCCCTTTTATTTTCTGCTCACTAAAGGCCTGGCTGTGCTGAGTTGCAAGACAGTGATAGTGGTGTGTGCACCAAAAGTTTCTTCCTGTTCTCTTTCTTGATACGATTCGGGGGTTTTTTGGTGGGTTTTTTTGGTTTTATTTCTTTTGTTGTTTTGGGGTTTTTTTTGTTTTTTGGGTTTTTTTGTTTGTTTGTTTGTTTGTGTTTGTTTGGGGTTGGTTTTTTTGTTTTTTTTTTTTTTTTTTTTTGGTGGTGGCGGTTTTTTGGGTTTTTTTTTTGTGAAAGACACAAACCCAGTCAGTTTTCCCTCTGCACCTATGGCTGTGCTGCAGGAGCCTTAGAGCTGCTTGTGGACAGAAGTAGAGCAACAGGCAGCAGCACAGGCTGAGATTTTGTTTGGAGGCTCTGAGCTGACAGAAGATAACAGGGGGTTTACAACAAAGGTCCTTCCTGAATGATAAACGATTCCTGGTGCACTTGAAGGATCGGACAGACCTACCTATTTGTCCTGCTCTGCAAAGAGAGGGGATGAAATGACCTAGATCAACACAAAAGGCGCTACAAAAATCAGATTTTCAATGCACATTCAGCAACTTTAGGCAGCAAATGCACAATAGGTATTTAAACAACAACCCTTGTAAAAATCCTCCTCCCTTGTCATAGGAGGCTTTGTTGGCTATTTTTAGCTTTTCAAGTGTCAAGAAGCAACGCAAAAAAAATACTGCTGCACAGCACTGGACACCAAGATAAAACAAGTGAGGCAAAAAGAAATCTGAAGCATGCCCCACAAGATGAAGTTAAGTTATTCAAAGCTCTCTTTCCTGCAAGACAGGTGATGTATTTCAGCTTAAATATCCCACTCGATCTGTCCTCAGTGATCAAGCAAGTGACAAGCTGCCAATCCAACTGAAAAGCTCCCCATCCATCAGGGCTTCCCCCGCCCCTGCCCCGCACCAAGCAGTGCTTCATCAGCACCTACAGAATCTGAATCCGCCTATTTTTAACAAGAACACCATCCTGCAATCCTGCCCACCCAGAAGGATTTGCACATCTCTCCAAATACTCCTCCCAGGTCCTGATAACTTTGCCAGCATGAATAGGAAACTTGGGGCTTTCAGAACAAGCTGCAGCTCGCTGACAAGGCTGGCAAGATTTCCTTTCCCATCTGCAGTTTGCATGAGTAGGCAGCTGGGATTGTGATGAATTACTATCTCTGATTCCAGTGCTAAGTTTAAAACATTTATTTGGCATAGTCTGTTAGGAAAAAAACCCCACTGCCAATATCAGCTATTGGTATTAGCAAACTTCTTCAGGAGAACTACCAAAGGTATTTCACAGCCTCTCTCTGCTTATAACAGGAGCGTGTTTGTGGACCAGACATATTTATTGACTGAACCGTAATTGAATTTTACTGAATGTTTATCTCAAAACACTGTTTCAAAAGAGAAACTAAATAATCTTGGTTTGAAAATAACTCAGTTCTTAGTTACACCTTTTCATGAGGCCAAATCCTTCTCCCGAGCTCAGTGGACACTCTGAATGCCTGGGAAATTGCATTTTCCATCAACTATTTGCTGTGCCTCCCTGTTTCATTTTGGAGCTCAGAGTGCCATGCTTTCAGCAGCTGGCTCTGAAAAGCATGTCTGTACAATCCTGCAGGTCTGATCTCTCTGCACAAATATTGCAAATATTAAGTCTATGGCCAGTGCCTGATCCAAAGCTGGTTTGTTTTCTAACCAGTGGAAAAAGGTCGATCAAGGTTTGGATTTCAGTCAGAAGCACTCATCACAGTGAGGTGCATGGATTAGGAATCTTTAAATCTGCACTGATGTTGTTGCAGAAGATTCACTATTTGATGATAATTGAGCACTTTTACTTGTAAATAAACCAAAAAGGTTTCTCCTGTCTGTAGCCCTCCTGCCCACCACAGTGCTCTTCATCCCACTCTCGAGAGAAGGCACACTTATTTTGGTGTTATTATTTTGATGCAATAAGAAACTCAGTAGTCCTTCTGCCACACTTCTTAAATTTTAGATTCCACTTTTGACTTTGTCTAAAAGCCTATAATCCTACACACAGTTTCCCATTTGCTAAGTTCACAGCTGCCACTTATAAATTTGATGTGAACATTTAGTAATTTTGTAGGTAACACTTATGGAAATTAGTAGCCAGTGCAACATACACAGGCTGTTGTCAGCGTCAACTTTGATCCTTTGTATTCAATGTCTTTCATATGAGTTTAGAGATGAAAAAAAAAGGAAGCAACCCACATAGAAGAGACACAAAGCAGGTTATAATCTCCCCTTCCTTTTCACCTGCTGAGGCCATGCATGTATTTTGTTGTTGTTGTTATCATCATAAATAGTAATAGTGGCATTCATCATGTTTTTATGGCTCTCATCACATCCTAAGTCATTTACCACTTAGCTTTTTCTGCCAAATCCCCCTCAACAGGACAACAGAAATCCCCACAAAAAACCCAAAAAACAAAAACAAAACAAGAAAAAAACAACCAACCAATCAAAAAACAAAAATAAAACAAGGGAAGCAAATATTACAATGTATAAAAATGTTCTATACCCACTTTATTCTCCAAGTCCCCAGGTTCTGTAAATACCACAAATCAATGTCAACAAACAGCATATCAGCTCCTATGGGCTTTTGATGATCTATCTGCAATAGCTCACCAGTGCTCTGGCTTGGGGATTTGCTTTTTATGGACTTGGAAATGTTTTGCAACACATCAACCCATCATGTAAAGATGGTGGTCAGCAGAAATTTCATTGTACCCCACTGCAAGAGTCCTAAAATTGCAACCTCTCTTTTTAAAAAGCATTTTAAAATCTCCAAACAGTTGTCTTCAATGTTCTAAAGATCTAGAAGGACTGTGGCAAGAAAACTTCCTTTTTATAGTTCAGTATTTCTCAGAGATGAGCTCTAAGTGTTAGCTGAGATAATTATCAGAGAGATTATGCAGACCTTATTATCAAAAGGTTTTGTTTGCTCTCTTGTTACATAATTGCTTAGTGTTTGCATGGTGCTCAGAAAACAGAAAGCACCAGAGAAATACCACGAGTTACTGATTTAACAGAAAATAATTCTTCAAATGGTACTAACATTTTAAGTTGCGTCTACTATATTTTGAAGATTTCTGGTTATCTGTAGAGCCCTTCAGTGATGTAACCTTGGCAGCACATGAAATGAGAGTTGTGCCTTACCACTTCTGATTTTGGACTCTTTCAGCAGAGCTGAAAGAGTGTGAAACAACATGGAGCAGGAAAAAAGGTGCAATATATTGTCTCATCATTTCCTTCACTTCTAGTTTTGCTGGTGACAAAGGCCACCATATTCAGAAGATAAAATCAGGATTTATATCTCAAAGCAGTGCCATAAAGCAAACAATCAATTTATGGAATCACTAAATGTTTCAAGAATTGGATAAACCCACATCAAACAATTCCAGGCTTGTGTAAGTTTATAAGCAAAACTCAGACTACCTGAATTCAAATACACCTTGTAACTTTTAACCAAATTCTAGCAAAGACCTTACAAACATGATAAGAGCCATCTTTAGAGTGCAGAGATGAGGCCCCAAGTATAAATTTGCCATTGGGCACACTTATGCACTCAGCCTTGCAAGCAATTTAAAAGGTACAGCAACTACATAATTTCAATACCCGTTTTCAAGAATTCCAAGTTCATTTCATGATTGTTTACAGGTAACACAGGTTTTTTTAGGATGACAAGAAAGCTTAAAGCAAGCTCACTATACAAGCATGGTGCCGGCCACAGAACCCTTAAACACAAGAAAATCAGATTTTACTTACAGCCAACCATCATCATGGCCACGGAAAAAATCTTCTCCCCATCAGTGGTCGGTGCTATGTTCCCAAATCCTATGGTTGTAAGGCTTGTCATGGTAAAGTAGAGGGAGGATATGTACAAGGAGTCCTTGCTGGGCCCTCCTTCCCACTGGCCCGAGCCTGTGGTGTTGTAGCGATATGGGGTCCCGATGCTCAGGGCCAGCTGGTAGAGCCAGCTGTCTGTTTTGATGGTGTTGGTCAGTTCATCGATCACCTCGTAGTCCCCAATGCTGTACCAGATGCAGGCCAGCCAGTGGGCCACCAGCCCAAACACACACACCAAGAGCACCAGCACAGCAGCACCATATTCCAGGTAATGGTCCAGCTTCCTGGCCACCCGACCCAGCCGCAGAAGGCGCACCACTTTTAAGGAGCTGAAGAGGCTACTGATTCCCTGGAAAGGAATAAAAAGCATTATTTGGTCTGAAATACCCTGCTGGTTAGCACAGAAGGCTATACAGCAATTCCTGCATCTGCTTAAAATCTTTCTATGTAATTTTTCAGGCCTCAGATAACAGAATACAAGATCAAACCCTCCTGTCCCTCCAGTGCTTTTGTCCTCGTCAGGCTAAATTGAGTTTGGCACTCACTAGGTGGATAAATTACTTTGTTCAAGCTCAGTCCTTCAAAGCAACAGAAGGGTTTTGTAGAATGCAAAGTGGAAACAGCAAGTTTATTACAAAAGGAGTGGTTCAATGCTTCACCAGAGGAGACTCTTTTGACCCCAAGAAGATAAAAGGAAGTGGAAGAGGAGTCACAGATGGAACTACACCAACCCTGTGGAGTCTTCCTGAAGTTTCCCAGAGAACAACCTTCTATTAAATCCAAGCAGAGGATTGATATTCTGGCCAAAAGGGGGGCACACCTCCTTTAGGAACCCTCAACATTAAGAGATGCTCAAGAGAAACATCAGAATGTAATTGCAGTGGGAAACTCAGAGAAATCTGCCTATTGCTACTCTCCTCTACCAAACAGGAGCTGAGTAACTTCTTCCAATACAACACTCTCCACCTCTTATCCTTCAAACATAACTCTGGATATTTTATTATTTACAAGAAGTCTCACTGACTGACCATGGAATTAAACAACTGTGAGCACATCACCTTCCTGAGCAAGGAAATATGGACCACAAGGCACATGCCTTTGTATACAGGGTTAATTTCCTTCCCAATCAATAGATATTTTCCTAAAGCAAGTGTTGGTGCAGTGTTGTTGTTTTTTCCTGTCATGCAAGACAGATGACATACAAATAAATGGAAATACAAATATTTAGGGAATAAGAGCACAAGGACCATCAGAAAGTTAATAGAAACATCTGAGAAGGGATGAGAAATGTGTATGTCCTTCTCAATGCACAAATGGTTTGGGAGTTTAGAGATGCAGAAAGAGAACAAAAATATGCTCTTGATCTACTGCAATCCCATGATATAACTAACTTGTGCATTAAATTAACTGGTGGCTCAAAATAGAAGGTTTGTAAAGGAAGGTTTCTAATAAAAAAACATTCAGAAGCTGAAGACATTTAATTTAAAGTAGAAATTAAGACATAGAAAGCAATGAGGCAAACATTCCTAGTTACTGTGCCAAGATTAAATTGCCCTTTTCTATGAATCATTATCAAATCAGTCTAGTCAAAACACTGGCTAATTATATTATCAAACAGTTAAAGACTAGAGTTTCTGGAGTTTTCCACACCAGAAAAACATTTGTCTCTTTTTCACCTCTGTTTCTTCTTCTTTTGCACCTTCCCTCCCTTTTCCCAGCATTTGAAGGGTAACACACATCTAATATTTCTAGATGTAATCAGTTTGGCACAGGTCTTGTATGCTTTTCAAATCCTGTTGGAATGTGTTTCAGATCCCCAAATCCTTAATAAATTGAAGCTCTATATTTGCATTCAAGATCTCATGATGACTAATACCACAGAGGGAAGTGGAATTTTCCCATTTTGATTTCTGCATTTTGCATTTACACAAGACAGAGATCACAGTATCATCCTTATTTCCATTTAAATGTATATCTACTTATTTGCTTTAGGATTTATGACTGGGAGACACTCTGAACAACCAACATTTCCAATAAACTGGGAAGTCCCTTCCAATATTCCTGACACAATGGACTGTGGCCAATGGACTACTGAACAAGAATCCAAAACCACAGTAACAATATCTATACCAAAAAAAAAAAAAAAAAAAAAAAAAAAAAAAAAAAAAAAAAAAAAAAAAAAACAGAGAGAACTTCATATCAGTTTCATAGTTATTCTGCAGTATATTTTACTGAGTTAACCTTGACTTTGAAAGCTTACAACTTTCAAAAGAGGGAGAAAACAGCAGGGTGCTTTTCTCATAGGACCAAATCCTCTTGCATTGGTCAAACAGAGATGCATTAATTCTGTTTTTTATTAAAGTGTCACCTTTCATTTCCAGGATTAAGGCTAGGGAAGGAGTTAAAAACCTGGAATTCAAACCTGGGGGGCCCTTTTCTACACCCAGTAGTTTAAGATTGCCCCAGTGGCACAGCTTACACTGCACTTTTTACTGCACAAACACCCCCTGAACAGAAGAGTTTACGGAGTGACCTCCATCCCTCACCCACACTTCATCTTCTCTAAGTTACATGGACAATTTAGCAGTTACACAAATAACACAAAAATACAGCATTTATTTCAAAGTCTGGGAGAAAGTTTGTGCTGTCATTTTTTTCCCCTAAGCACAGGTAACAATCACATCTCTTATGTATAAAACAAAGAGAAATATTTCATTTTAGCTGACATTGAAACGCATTATTTTCAAAGAGTAATTCATTCCAGTAAGTTTCACTGTAAATCTTAAAGCCTGTTCAGTTTGACCCTTTACTTAAGGCCAAAAAACAAGAGATATACTGAACATTCACATTTCATGTCTAATATTCCAAAATAGAATGACAATACTGGAAGCTTCAAAAGCCTCTTCCATAAAGCACTTTGTAGGAAACAGCAACTACACAAATGCTAAATGAATATGAGATACATAATGTATAGAGTATATATATATATATGTATATCTGTATCAATCACATATGCACTAACTACTGGCTGGGTCAAGCTGATACCTTCATACTTATAAAAATGCCAACAATTAATACACAGTTGTTAATATGCAAAGCTCTGCCTCAGATTCAGCAACATCTTTGACAGAAGTTATGTGAAAGACTAACTGCCTTGAATTACGTTTGGGCAATTAAGAAATTGAGTTTTCTAAACTCAATTGATTGCAGGCTGCCTTTAATTTCATTTTTTCTTTTAACTGTATTTATGCTCCATAATGAATACTTTGGAAACCCTCCTACTCCAGGATGAGCATCTGCTCTGACAGAAGTAACTTCAGCACTCAAGGAACAGAGAGGTGATTAGAAATTGTGAATGGGGCATGTAATCCAGTTTGGATTTATTGTGTGAATCAAGCACATGTTGGATCCTGGAGATCCAACCTTCTGGGAGGAGCATTTGTGACTCCATTGCCATTTCAACTGGGCCAACTGTTTGTAACAGCTGCTGGGCTGTGATCTCTAATTGAGAACATCTCCTTATGTTATCAACCATCCAATCCAGCCCCTTGGGGTTTTGGCCAATGTATTTTATCACGTCCTAATCAGATGAGGACACTCAGCTTGCTCATCATCAATCATCTCAGCTGCAGAAATCTTTCCACTGAAAAACCACCTACTCCAAAACTGCATTTTGGGTGTCAAGTTTGGAACCGAATTCCCATCTGACACACATCATCCATTTAACTGTTCCAAATGTGAGTCACAGGAGTCCTTCCCTGGGACTTCTAAGGATCAGGAGAGCCAAGACAAGAGCAATGGCTCTGAACCAGCCATTTTTGTACCACCAGTTCAGGAGACAGATGAAGCTGTTCAAAAGATGTAGACTCTGTCAAATTTATCCAGAAAGATATTTTTGAGGGATGGATGTTTAACTTTGGAATTAACTTAGACATTCATGATTAAACAAAACCCAAGTTGCTTGACACAAGAACCTTGCAAAATCTGTGTTCTCAAATCCTCTTGATACACTAAGAAGGGAAATTAAATTTGATAGTGGAGTCACAGCTGATAAAATCACTCAGTCTGACATGCAGAGGGACCAATCCTTCCTTTTAAACTACCTGACTCTTGCCATTTCAGCCCCTAGATGTTACCACACTGTCCAAATGCTGTCCTCCAGAATGAAAGACGTGTCTAAGCTGTGTGTCTGCATCCAGCTGAACTTCTCCAGCCATAAGACTGAGACAGATGTTTCCCAAAATTGCCATGCACGGCATGGGAACAGATCTCTGCACCTCCAGCAAGAACAGAGAGCAAAGTTCTCTTGCACTTAATGAATCCCTGATAAGCCAGGCAGCAGGAAGAATGAAGCTGATAAAGTTGTGCTATACAGGGGTCAAGAGCCAAACATGCAAGAGGATGAAGGGAACACTGTCACCAAGGAAAAGGAAGGTTAACAAGGGCAGGAAATCATCTGAGTCCACAATGACTCTACCTAAAATCTCCTAAACCAGGGAAAATAGAGTGGAGTCTGTTCGACACTGAAGCAGCAGCAGAATAGCAGAGCTTCATGTTTGTAAAATCTGAAAAAGAATAGATGGCTGCTTGCTAATCTAATTAATCTTTTCTGAAGTTGGAAATTATTGCTCTTTTTTTTAAAGTAAAATAAAAACAAAAACAGCCATTAATTTCAACCATCTAAATATACAAAATTCTGCTTAAACATTGAAATTAAATCCCAGTATGCTGAAATGGTAAATCATGCATATATTTTTCTTTCTACTATGGAACAATGTGTTTTTAACTCTAGGCACTTTTTCAATTAGATTTCACTCCATGATTATTTATTTATTTATTTGTTGTTAGCTGTGGGTACACACGTAACAACAACAACAACAACAAAAAGAAACAAAAATACAGATTTTAAATGTGTTCTAAAACTGAAATACTCCGAGCTTTGAAAATGGGGATCGGTACTGTGTCATTTAATAGAAAACGCTGTCTCAAAAAAGGTCAGAGGAAAGAAACAACAACTTTTCACTCAGTTTTAATATTCAATACACTGTGGTTTTGAAGAATTTATGGGGTGGCCAAGAACCAGAGCTATGAAATGTTGGTAGGATGTGTTGCAAATGCACTGAAAGGGTGATTGCACCATATAGAGATGTTAAATTAAATTTAAGCTAGTATCTTTATGCTGGACACAAGCAAATACAGCAAAACTTCCATCACAGTAATAAATCCTCAGAGGAATTTGCAGCCAGGGCTCACCTGTGTGCAAGAGCAGAATGGTTTTATGAGGCCACAGCATGGACTGAGCTCCAAGCAGCCTCTGGATCCCACAGAATGCTGCAAGCTGATGGCCAACCACCCTCCCCGTGAGCAGCCCATCCTTCCTCCCTGGAGAGGAGGAGTGGGGCATGTCAGGGGAGTGATTCACCCCATCCACCTCTGACAGATGGGGAGGGGTGAATCACCTCCCTCCCCTGGCTCTGAGCACACAGGAGCTGAGGGCTATCGCTGACACAGCTGCTGCAAGGAGAAATCAAACCCACCCCCAGAAACCCAGAGAGCTGGAGCTGCACAGCTCCCAGTCTGTGCTGTGTGCCAGAGAAACAGGCACTACAGAGCACTGCCTCCCAAGGTGAGACTGATCCTGCTCCAGAGGAGCTTGGGGAATAAATGCTATTAATAACAGGAGGCTGAGATGCTCGGCAGATGCAACAGCATGCTCATTTCTTCATTTAACAGCCAATTACTCCACATAATGTGATGCTACACTACCTCCGGTTCTGGCAGGGCTTTGCAGAAGTCCCCATTGGCTTGAAGAAGAAATTGAATCAGTTCATAAAAAAATGAACAATCACAAAGTAAACTGGTCTGGGGTTCTTGCTCTCAAAAGGGCAAGAGCTGGTAAATCATAAATATTGAACTAGAGCTAGTAATAAGTGAAGACAGATGGACTGTGAGAGGTACAAGAGTCAGACACCTGGAATGTCCTTTCATCAAAAGGTACAAAAGTTTGCAACTCAAAGAAACGGAAAAAGATGTAAAGGTGGGCATCAGTTATAAATGAGTAAATAATCACCCAGAGGAAGAAAACAGAAACAGAGAACTGACAAATATATAAGAAATAAAAAATTGATCAACAGAAAACTACACCTTAGAGAGGAAGTAGAGATAATGTAAGAATTGCCAAATGCCAATTCTTTTCCTTCCAAAGACAACTAAAGTGATCAAGCTGCAACGAAGTAAAAATAATCCAGGCTTGATCTAAAAATTAAATTAATCCTGAGCATTAGTTTCCAAAAATGATGCTGCTATTTCCCAGAAAATCTAATGCATCAAGAAGGAAATAAACAGATACATTACCTGAACAAATATTAAGGGAAAGAATAATTAGAAACTTTGAGATAAATCAAAATGCAATCAGTGGAGCAGTAGGTTAGCTAAGCTCAGGCTAGGTGGGATCTATCCAAGGTCTCCTGATAGCTTTCTCTGATAACACAGCCCATTTTCTAAATATAAGAAATGCAGTATTTCAGTAACATCAGAGGAGAAATTATTATGAAGCACAGGGAAAACAGGGACCACCACTGGGATACTAGGATGACTGAAGAACTTGTGGACAGGGTGGAAAAATGGAAATCTTAAAAGGGGAGTCTAGCAGCGTTTACAAGTGGTGACTCCTAGTGATTTTTCTGGCTTCTTAGTGACATAAACAGAAATAGTATATGGTCACAGAATCTGCTAATGGCACCTTTGGAACAGAGAATAACCATGTGGGAATAAAGGAAAATGTGATAAAGCTTGACAATACAGAGTCCCACGGCATCCATTACAGCACAAATTAACAAAAATGTCTACAACTACAAGGGTCTTTAACTGAAGATTACTGAGAAAATGAAATATTTGGGTGTATGGGTTAATCCCACCTACCCATCCCACATGACAGAGCAATCAGTGAGCTGCACTCACAGAAGAGGCTAATCCAGCTCCAGGACAGATCAGCTGATGTTTCCACCATCAACAGGAAAAGCCAAACCCCAGTTGCAAATTGAAGATGAATTCTCCACCTGGAGTAATCTGTAAAGCTCTGCCCTAAGGAGATGTATTTGAACTTCACTTCCTGCAGAGAGAGGCAGCTGGAACAGCCACAAAAATGCTTATAAAATTTCATAAATGAGTTGTCTAGACAAGATCAGTTTGCTTGAACTAAGGAAAGGACAATAGGCATGTTTATGCAGGGGAGGGACGACTCTTCTTTCTAAGCACATCGAGGAGACAAACATGAGGGAGGGAAAAGAAATATTTAACCAAGGAGGTTGGCACAGAAAGGAATGCACAGACTGCAAATTAAGAGAGATTTATCAAGACATCATGAGGAAAGGTGGATTTTGATCAGTTTATAGGATGGGTGATACAATGAACCTGCTCACTAAAGCTGATGACTCAGAGACTCAAAAGGACCCCATGAGTTTACAACTATTTTTTTTTCTGTTTTTGCTTTTATCCTTTAAAAAATTGAAGTGAGGCAAATACAGCCTCAAGGGGGGATATATTTTCCTACAGCCCAAACTAGACCACAGAGGAGTTTGCATCTGAGCTAGGCACAGTAGTGTCACTACATTCAAGGGTGAGAAATAGAAGTTTTAGGGCAGAACGACTCCTCAGACCTACTCTGGAGATGCATCTTAGAACATGAGGAGTCCTGCCCCACATTGCCTGTACCTCCTTGTGGACAATGCCTGGTCCCACATTTCATGAGGTGAATCCATGCTTAGCACATTTTGAAACACAGTCCAAATACTTTCTTTAAAGATGCGCGAGCAAAATTTTTTTTTTTTCCTTAGCTTTCTCTCACCAGAAGTAAAAACAAAAAATCACCCAAATAAATCACGTAGCTGATTCCGTGAATTCTGTAACTAAAGTACTGAAGCAGTGAAAGAGGCAGGATTTTTGTAAACCTTGGGCAATCTCCACCAAACAGTTGTTACACGATGGCAAGCAAAGTAAGAGGAAACAAAGTGCTTACAGATTTTGGGAATGACAGCAATGGTGAGCCCTGCCAACAGCAGCAGGTGAGCCTGCAGGCACACAACAAAATAGTTCTGTTCTGTGCAGTGCAGGAGGAGTATCCTGGAGGAGGTAAAGGCTGTTTGAAATGCAACCAGCAAATCATGCCCAAAAGAAATTTTCGAGCTTAGCTACTTAAATAGAGCTTAGCTCCAAAATCCCTGGTTAGCTCCTTAATTCTGCTTTCCTGGAGTTAATGTTAAAATAAATCTTCTGACTTGTATCAGAAATCTTTATTTCTTGGTAAGCAATTAATATAATGAAGCTGCATAGCTACAAAATCAAAATGAGCAAATGACAAAAAAGAAAAAAAAAAAGCAACAACAAAAAACAACCCCAAAAAAAAGTGATAGTTCTGATTTATCCCCACTTTAAGAGCAGAATTTAGAGTTGTATTCAATTATGAATATACACACAGGAGTAAAGGGCTTTCCTTCTTCTGCACCAGCTATCTAGATCCCAGGTCCAGATACAAGCAAAGCCCAGTTAATATTTGACCCTGCACCACTGGAAGCAGTAGGAGTAGTGACTTCAGTGAGCAAAAATTTGAGTCCTTACAGAAAAATGTAAGCAAGCAGGTTTCTTCATGTATTTTCCAAAAGTACCCCTAAATTTATTGCTTGGGATTTATCTTCTAGTTTTTTTTACCAGGGGGATGGAGAAACTTTCCTTTTTTTTCCCTATAACACAAATGTCAATAAGCTGTAACATTGTAAATAAAATTCCAGTGAACTGTTTATGGCACAACCATACAGTGCAGCACATTTCAAACAGTAAATAACTGAGGTTATAAAGAGAAGGGTGATTGCAAAATATTTCTTCTAGATGCAAGATAAGGGGATTGTGGCATCTTGCACTACTTAATTTGTTAGTGCATCGGTGTGCCCAAAAAAAGGGGGAAAAAGACAGTATCATGAAATGTCATAATTTTCACTCATGTGGGAAAGGTGGGTGAAGGTCAAAATGGGAATCTGTGCTACTCCCATCAGCATCACTTCAGTGAGCATCTGATCAGATTTTTTCATTTCCTCATCTCCTTTGCAAGCCTTCTCTTCCTTTGTGAGCAAAAGGGATCACACAGGACTCCAAGCTTCCATTGAAAGTGCTCCACAAACAATTTCCTCTGCTGGATTCTGTATCAGCTTATACAGCTCTGACTGAAGATTTGGTTTAAATGGCTTGTACCCAACATCTGCTTCCCAGTAATATATACATCACATTAAAATGAAATATTAAAAAAAAAAAAAAGGAATAAAAAAAGACCACTGGGACATCTAATTACAGTTCAGTATGCCATAACCCACACTAGAGAGGTGCATGAGGCTATCAGGTCACCCACCACCCCCTGCCCTGACTCTGGCTCAGCTCCTTCCTTTCACAAGTTGCCCCTCACATCATGAAGGCTTTCAGGTGTCTCAACAGGGAAACCTGCAGACATATCCCAGACCTTGTACAGCATTAAAGTAGCTGGTGAATTAGTTAAGAAAAAAAAAAATTAAAGCTGATTAATTAAACGGTGGCAGAACTTTAATTAAACCTTAGAATAAAAGCCAAAGAGAAGAGATGCAATTCCGCAAATCAGTGCAATGGGGTGATAGAGGTGACTAAGTGAAAGGGGTGAAAATGGTTGGAATTCTACAAAATATATACCTACAGTGGATACATTTATAACTTAATACCACACCTTTGCCACTGTATTATTCTATCACGGGTTTTCACACACTACAACAAAATGACAGCATTCTCCATATTTAATTGTTTCCTGAGTGCATAACAAGGGAGGAAATGCCAGGTCCCAGGGCTGTGCCTCTGTCATTACTTGCTAGGAATTTCCATTGTAGTTTAACACTTGGCTGCAGCCAGGATTTAGTTCTGGGAATTATTTTCTCCATGTCAGCCAGCAAGATTTAAAAAAGCTAGCTAGCCATAGACTGTATTCAGAGCCAAAGTCACACTCTTGAACGACACCAATTTTTCCCCTTGTACACACCACTCAGCCTGGTGCCCAAAACCCTCCTTCAAATACCTCCCACAAAGGGAATGTTTGCAGTAAAGCACTGCAGGTGTGAACGGGGCTACACCAGCTCAATCAGCTTTTATTTGCTTTCAATTTACAGACATTGCAATTTTAGTTTCTATTAATTGCAGTGATACAAAGAAGTTTCTGACAGTGCTGAAGTAGATCGATAATAGCAATTAAAAGAAAATTACAATTACAAGGAGTCTGTGTTTTAATGTGCCCTGCAAAGATCGCTAAATTTTAAAGGCCACTGGGTCATGTAGTCTTACATTATTAAACAACAGGCACAGAACTTTGGTTTAGGTCATTTACATTTCTCTGCTTTCATTTCCAGCCATTGGCTTGCAAAAATTAATTTCTGCAGAAAGGATGATCTTTTATACAACTCATTTAAAAATCATCTGGATGCCACCCTGACTTTGTGGTATGTGACATGTCATTTCAGGACCATGTTTCTGGCACAGAGGAGATCTAGCTTCTAGATATTATTTCATGACAAACTCAGAAATTCATGAATCTCAGTTAAAATTCTGATTAAAATCAGAAAAAAAATTATATTTTTCAAAATAATAAGAGACTTTTTCAGCTGAATTTAACCCTTAATTTGTGGAAGAATTTTTCATTTGGCCAAAAGCTGGTCCATCCAGCTAGTTTGGAGAATATTTACTCAAAATACTTACTTGCAGAGACTCAAATGCATGTGAAGACAAGAGCCAAAAACCTGCCCAGCATCCTGGTGTCCTGGGATGCCAATCAATGTATTTGGTCCCAAAGGGAGTTTTTGGCATGGTTTTACCATACCTGATCAGCATCCTTGGGCACCTGCAAATTTGCTGAAAACTTCATCACAATATGAGGCTGATAATTCTGACTTGTATGGAAAAAATTATTACAAACAATTATTTGGTGGCCCAGACTGAGAGAGGCTGGATATTTCTCTCTCTAATAGGCAGAACACATATAAAGGCTAAGTCTCAAGGTTACATAATTCTCCAGCTTCAAAAGCAGGGAGTCACAATTTTAAAATTTTATAAACTGGGGCATACAGCAGTGCAAGAGTTGTTACACGCAGCTCATTACTCAGGGAAAAAAAAATTAAAAGCACTACAAGCAACATGGAACTTCACAACAAAAATCCAATTTCCAGCCTCTACACACTTCACATCCTAATGCCTACAGGAACTTCATGGGACCAAAATTTTTGGATCCAAACACCATATTCCCCTTTAATCCAAAGTTTAGTGTCTTTTTTTTTTTTTTTTTTTTTTTTTTTTTGCTTAATGTTAAAGAGGAGACAGGCTTTTAGACTAAATCTGAAGTTTCAGAGAACTCTTACACTAAAAAAAAAAAATAAATTCAGCCAAGTTTCAGAGACTCTGCACACACACACTCTGTTCTGGTTTGCTCCTTGAAAACTGCCTGGATTTCCCACTATGCTGTCCCCTGTCTCACTTCTGTATAGAACAGGTATTCTGTATGGTTTTGGTTTAGCCAGAATGTATTTCAGTGCAGGCTATGCTGCCCAATTAGAAAAGATATCATGCATTTTTCTGATTTTCTGGGACTATCATCCTAGCAAGTTTCCTAAATCAAATGTCCCACTTTCCCCTCCATTAGCACATTTTTCTCCAGCCTATTTTACCTTGTTTTCCTGCCCTTTCAATACCACTTAGCCACTTAATTCCTCATCCATCACAAAAACTGAGATCACTCTGTGCTGTGCAAGGTGTCTCTCATTATGTTCCCTTTCCCCCTCCCTCTCACACATCCCAGTCCCCCTGAGCAGACTCAAACAGCCTGGCTCTGTAACTCCAGGCTTGGAAACCAACACCTCTAATTCTGCCTCAAATCATCTTAATCCCCCCCAGTTCCCAATTTGTGTGTCATAATCCTCTCCATCAAATCCTCCACCAAGGCTCCTTAGGTATTCAGCAACAAAATAACTTTGATTTGCAGTCATGTTTGCCTCAGGTGGGAACTCCAGCCTTCACCTAAGCTGTCTGTGAGGGAAATGCCACAGCTCATACTCTGGCCCAGACCGGCTGCATTTGAAGGACTACAGCCCTCGGTAAGAAAGCACACATTTTCTTTTTCCAGCCTTTTTTTTTTTTAAATCTTTCCATTTATCTCCTTAATTTTGGCATTATAAAAAGCACTCTAGTGCTCAAGGCATCTTAGTTCACTTCAAGCACCTGTATCACATAGAGCAGTCTATAGATACATCAGAGAGACAAAATCCCAACCCTCCTTGGCCATAGCCTTCTTCATGAGTGAGAGATCTGCCATAGGGAGGAGAAGAAACCCCTCCAATGGTGTTCCCCCTTCTCATCTAGCTCCTTAACAACTAGCAAAAAAGCATTTAATACTTTATGTGGGACAGCAAGGGTCAGATGCGGGAAAAACAAGGGAAATTTGGAAAGTCATCTTTCACTCAGCTGGCTTTTAGGGCGGTTCACTCTGGATTGGGTCCATCCCTCACCACCACAAGAACTCAAAGAGCACCAGGACCTGCACCCAAGGTCTTTATTGCTGAGGTCTTTTTCTGCAGTTTTATCTGAAATGCCACAACCATCAACTTTAACACTTTTATCCAACACCCCGGGCCAAGACAGAGAGCTAAAACCTTGCAGAAGCAAGAGCTAAAAGAACTCTTCTCTCTCCTGCTTGCCTTAATAAGGAAACACCCACTTTCTAACCAGAAACATTGCTTTTAATCAGAGTATCTCTCCCAAATTAAGATTATGGATTTACTTATTCTTTACCTCTGAAGAGTGTTTGAACATCCTGCTGCTGGGGGTCCGAAAAGTTAAATCCCAGGCAAGGAGTGCCAGTTAAAATAAGTGTTAAAAACCAAATGAAGATGAAGAGCATTAATAACTGCAACCACCCAGAACACACCAAACAGCTCGAAAGACTTAAATGTCACAAATCAAGACATATCATTAAAAAAAAAAAAGATCTTATTTCTTAAAGAGAAAATGTAGACTCAGGGAGGAAAGGCTGACTGTTTACATACCTGTTTTCAAAATCATTTCAATTCTTTTCAGACACTAGGGAAAGCTGGAGTTGGAAGGGAGGGAAATCAAGTAAATATAAACCTGCTGGAGGCTCCAGAGCCATAACACAGCACTTCACGACAAGGGAATCTTACTGTTGCCTCCTTTATTAAGAGGGAGTTAATGTTTCATTTGTTTGAAAGCAAATGACAGCTGCTCTAGGATCACTGGAGTTCACAATACCTTGCTGCTGTTATTACATTTTGATTAAAGTTTGTCACTTTAGGTGTGTCTCAATGATAATGCTCTGTGTCAAGATTCTCTTCCCTGTCACAAATATTGCAGACGGCTTATTTCCCATCTGTATGTTAGAGAAAAAGGTTAACCTCATCCTTTTAAATCTGTCCTGCTTGGGCACAGACATTTTCTGTTTGTTTTACATATTTAAGCACAAAAAATCTGGAGATAATGCTGCATTTTTTACAAAAATCAGGTTCCTCTGAGTCTGAAAGTGGTTACCTTAAAAAGATGTATTATGTCTACAATCTTGCTAATATCACCTTCTTACACAGCCTGGCTGTACAACCTGGCTTCAGATGGGCAGCCCTCACAGGATCTTGAATTTAAGCTGCAAGTATTATCACTTCTGTCATATTTGCTATAAATAAAATGGAACAATGTCAAAAGATGCTACTCAGCATGCAGAGGCAGGGATGGAATTTTGAAGGAGCTCTACAAAATTTGCAGCAAAGCCGGCATTAAAAAAAAAAGAATGTAGGTTTTATATAGTGAGGATATTTAAGTGCAGAATTGAGAATTAAAAAACAAACAAACAACCCCACTAAACGGTGTTCTAAGAAAAAACTGTTAAAATGTTCAAAAATGAACAGAGAGAGGCTTTTTCATCTGTTTATGGCCCTGAAGATAAAAAGCTCTAGAGAAAAATTAAAACAAGTCCTAAAGCCATTACAGTTCCATTTTAATAATGAATTGCTCTACACTGACTCGTGCATGCATTATTTGTTGTAGTTATTGCTTGTTTTCTGTATTAGCTTAGGCTGCAAGCTCAACTGCATAAATGTTAACACTCTTAGCACTTAAAAGCTTTAATTCAGCATCCATCTATGATATTTATGTTCTCTCTACTCAATCAGTTTCCCAAATTTTAGTTGTAGTTGAATAAAAATGGAAATAAATCTCCCTCTCAATCAAACATTTAAAATGGTATTTAAAAAAATTACAGCCTGGTTCAAAAGGCAGTCCTAGGGCAGGATGTAAAAAAAATGTTTATTCAGAGCCATTCCCTGTTTTCATGTAAGTGGGAAATTTGTCACCAGCTTCAGCCAGAGCAAATACAGAAGTGTATTCAAGGTCTGCAATGGGTTAGAGCTGCCCAAGGACTGAGCTGAAAAGGAAGGCTGCGACAGTGGACATCCCAAATGGCCCAGCCCACTTTGACAGGGATTTGCACCAATGCTTTTGGATGACATTCAAGCCATTCTAAAACCCTTGTCACTAAAATAAGTATCCACATGTGGTAGTGGGACCCTCAGACACCTCTCCACCAAGGCAGGAATGTCTTGCTGGTAAATCCCAGCAGCTCAAGGCCACATCCCGGTATCTGCACAGAGCATGAGCTGCCTCACTGGGTGATGCCTCAGGTTTTAGCTTTTCTATTTTTCAGATTCTGTGCTGCTTTAGTGTGTGGGTCTAGGCTTCATATCAGGGGATGGTGAGCTCTCTGCACAGAGTAGGGAGACAAAACAATTCCTGCTCCAGCTGGGGCCAAGGACAAATGATACAAATCTCAGGCCCAAGAGCACAAAGGTGGACTGAAGAGAAAAAAAAACAAGCAGGGTGTGACTGCATAATCTAAAGCTATATTTGGACAATTAACTCCAACATGCAAATGGACCAGAACATATAAAAGTGGGAGACCCCTTGACTAGTCATCCGTTTTGTGACCATTTTGGTTCATTTTGGGTGCAGCCCTGGCTGGGCTCTTGTGCTGCCCAAGGTGGATCCATTGAGGCCTTTTAATAAATCCCTACTTTATTCTTTAACTTTGTTTAGTGTCTGTTCTAGATCAGCCTTCACAAGGCACCAGGGAACAAGCTTCTGAATGAATCTTTAGTTAAAACAATGCTTTTGAGACAGACTACAGCCACTTACCTCATCCACATTCTCAAAGGCATTGATGATGTCATACGGTAAACAGGACAGCAGATCAATCACAAACCACGTCTTCAGGTAGTTCATCCTTATGAGCTTGGGATCAGATATAACCTCTCCCCCAGGGCCAACAAAGGTGGTGTGAAAGTTCAAAACAATGTCAACCAGAAAAATAACGTCCACAACGCTGTCCAGCACCAGCCAGGCAATGTTGTTCTGCTTTGTCTTGAAGGACACGTTATATGGAACCATGATTGCTGTGTAGAAGGTTAGAATTAGGATGACCCAGTCCCAGGTGGTCTTAAAAGCACAATAGTGGAGTATAATGTGTGGTGGAGTCTTTGGAGCTTCTTGCTTGTACTGAGGAAGAATATCAGATCCCAGCTGGAGAACCTGTAAGAGGCAGAGAGGCAAATGTGACTGTTTTCAGTGAATAGGATCCAGTGAGGGGTCTTACAGACTTCTGTGAGGAGTCAGGACTGTGCTCATTGGGCATTGCAACCCACAGTTTCTAAATAATCTGATTTATTTAGGATGTGTAGGGGCAGCTATCACTCAATGAATGGGAGCAGCATGGCACCTGAGGATATTCCTGCAAAAAGGAAGGTCTTTGCAGATGGACTGATGGGAAACCATGCCAACAGCAAGGGAACAGAGGCTCCACACAGAGGTTTTGGGTACTGCCACACCAGCAGATGCTTTGCAGTTATGAACATAAAATCATAGAATGGTTTAGGTTGGAAGAGACCTAAAAGATGATCTATCTTTAACCCTCCTGCCATGGGCAGGGAATCTTCCACTAGATCAGTTTGTTCCAAGCCCTATACAACCTGGCCTTGAACACTTTTAGGGATGGGGCAGCCACAGCTTCTCTGGCAACCTGTTCCCATGCCTCACCACCCTCACAGAAAGGAGTTTCTTCCTAACACATAATCTAAACACGAACACTCATTCAGATTTATATTAGTTACAAGACTAATTCTTTGTGCCTAAACTCTTTTTTCAATCCCTGCTGAGCCAGAGCAACACCCTATCAAAGGTGAAACAGACCCCAGCCTTGCTGGCTCACCTCCTAAAATGAGGCATCATGTGCACAAGCTCTGCCTAAAACCCTGCCAATATCACACTTCCTTCATATTTTCTTCGAAAAGTTGTTGTTCCCACAAGCTCAATATGACTAGTTGGTTCTCCTTTATTTCCTGTAATTATTTCTCATTTTTTTCTACATGGGACTATAATCTCCTGCGTGCTCACTGCTGTAAAATTGTGGAACTGGAAACACTGCAAAATCCAAGCCAAATTCACTTAAGGCATTCCCAGCTAATCTAATTACCTCTTATCTCAGTCCAACACAAGAAACAAAATCACAAAGGAATGCACACGTGGCAATTTATTGCACTGAGAACTGAAAGATCCATTTGGGGATCCATCTGGGGATCTGAAGTCTGTATGGGATAAAATAAGTAATTACAGCAACTTAAAAATTCATTTCAGCCCTACACCTGCCCCATTCTGGGTGATGCACCATATTTCCAGGATTGAAAACAGCAGCCTCAGATATATAAAATTGATCAAACACAGGATCCTTCCTCAGTGGAGAGGAGTAAATGGCTCTGAATAAACTGCAAAATAACTAAGAATATTAATTCAAGCACCACAGATAGGGATTCTCCAGTAATTATTTTCAGTCTTGTCTTTTAGATGTTTTATAGAGAAAGCTGTTACTGAGATCAGACAGTAAAAGTCTAGCTCTGCTAATAATCTGTTCTCCAGGAAACACCAAGGGACAACTACAGCTGCTTCCCTCATTCTGTGATGGGGGCTGTGGCTTCCCAAGATGTCAAATCTGGGCCAGTGTCAGGCTGAAGGGATGCAAACCTGCTCCTGCCATCCTGATCCCACCCTCCCTAAGCCCACATTCAGCAATCAGGATCTGCAGGGAAAGTCAGCGGAGCTGACACAACGAAAAACTAACTTGTTACATCAATTAGCCATTTCTTTTCTACAGGGTCAGCAGAATTGCACAGATTTATCCCACAGCTAGAATAGCACAGGATTCACTACACAGGCAGCAGTGAGAGAGCAGCAGAGACCTCCAGGAGCCCGTGGCTGCTCCCTTTGCCAGCAGCCTCATGTCACACCAGCCCCAGTGTAACACAAAGCCCTCTGTGGAGTGGTGTGGTCCCAGAGGCACTTGTCAGAGACAAGCACAGATGCCAAACCCCTGGTGAGACCCATAAAACATCAAACTCCAGGTGTCCAGGACAGACTCACTGTCAGCACTTCTATAACCGCCGCAGCACACTGAACTTTTTGGTGGATCCATGGGGCTTTCCCTGGAATTAAAGCAGCAATCTACACAATCATTTTCTCACAGCTGCCTTGTGAAAATTTCTTTCAAAGCGAAAATTTCCACCTGCACTTAACACACCATTTTGGCTTTGCCTCATAATTTGGTTGTTATCTCCAGATATCTCTTTGGACACATCAGTGTCCAACACTTCACTGATAAATCAGCACTGGAACTTCTTTCCCTGGTTTCTTCAGGCCTGTTTGTTCCTTGCCTTGTTCACTGGGGCAGGAGCTGGAAATGTCCTCACTAGAGCTGGAAAAATAAACAACTTAGGGCTCAAGCAGAATGCAATTAACATATGCTTGATAGTTCCCTGTGCCTCTGGTGGTGGAGTGCTTGGGAGCTCCCACGATACTGTAAAAGCATAATTATTATTCTTAACATAATCTCATGCTGAGTTTGACATGGTGAGTGGGTGGCAAGTGGCTGTGGAGACCACTGAACAATAATGATTATTTCTTTCATGCTGCATGGATTTTTAATCACCAAAGAATACACAATATCTTGTTAGTCAGCTGCATTCACCACAGACTGTCTCAATTATTCCTGTGTACAGCTAATAAAAATGACTGGTAGCTGTGAAGTCTGATAAGGTGAGCAGCACATTCTGCAAGGGATGAGCTATCAAGATAATGCTCCACCTCACATAACAGAAATTTGGAAAATAGGGCCTGTGCAGCAACGGTGCACCCCCCCTCAGTCTGCCTTCCTCACAGCACTGTGCCTACAGTGCACTTTCCAGCCATAAACTACTTTTAAGAGAGGAATTTGCACTCTCTCCAGGCAACTACTCCTGAGTACAACCTCATCCCAGCTATTCCTGAGCACACCTACTCCCTTACCTGAGGTTTTGCTGCTGCAAACCTGAGGTTTTGCTGCAAACCTTTTGCTGATCTAAATCTCCCTTGACATTTTATTTGTTTTCCTCTAGCCATAATGGTCCTGGTGAACAATTTCCTCCCTCATTCTGTGCTGCTTTAGACTCCTTTGAATATTGTTACCATATCTTCTCCAGTCTTCACTTCTTTCTCCAGACTAAACCAAGAATGGCTGTAACTGGATTTACAGGACACTGAAACGTCATGAATTTGAAAAGAATGAGGTGTCAGCAATCCAGCATTTATCCAAGCTATTGGTATGGGATCACTCAAGGGAAAATGCCACACTGCCAACACCTGAAAACTGTGGGTTTCCATTCTGATAATCTGAGATTTTTATTATCAAAGTTCACTAAAACCGGAAAGGTAATGAAACAAAAAATAAACAAAAAATCAAACATTTAAAGCTGCTATCAGTTCTACCTCAAGGAGAACCTCAAGTAAGGGAGTAGATGTGCTCAGGAACAGCTGGGATGAGGTTGTACGCAGGAGTAGTTGCTTGGAGAGTGTGCAAATTCTTAAAAGTAGTTTATAGCTGGAAAGTGCACTGTAGGCACAGTGCTGTGAGGAAGGCAGACTGAGGAGGGGTTCACCATTGTATTTCCATATTTCTATCTCTGAGGAGGAGCATTATCTTGATAGCTCATCCCTTGCAGAATGTGCTGCTCACCTTATCAGACTTCACAGCTACCAGTCATTTTTATTAGCTGTACACAGGAATAATTGAGACAGTCTGTGGTGAATGCAGCTAACAAGATATTGTGTATTCTTTGGTGATTTAAAATTAGAAATCTATGCAGCATGAAAGAAATAATCATTACAGTTCAGTGGTCTCCACAGCCGCTTGCCAGGCTAAGTTCTCTGGCACAAGGGCTGTATTTTTTTCAGTAGCTCATATATTTTGACTCTGTATTTTTGACCAATTTATTTTTCATTACCAGTGGATGTGAAGATGAAAGCAATGTTTCTGTTTCAGAAGTTAACCTGAAGGTATTCAGTTGTTAAACCACCTGCACTCCTAAGGAGATATTTGCAACCTGCCAAAGAGTTCGTTTCATCATTTCTGAAGACAAAAGTGATGAGGGAAATATTGTAGGAGTGGTGTTGCAGGAAAGTCATATATCAGGCCATGGGAGCCCAGACTGGGATGCTTCCAAAGAGGTTTATCAAACAATCCCATTTTTCTGGGAGAGGGACTCAAGGACATCGATCCTGGTTCCATGCTCCAGCACAGTAGAGAAGCACACCGTGCACCCCAAGTTAAGGAATAAACAGGAAGCTGAGGACTGTGTGCACAGAAATAGTGTTATTTAAGTAGAAGTGTTTTTATGACCTGTCCTAAGCACCTGAGCTTTCTACGTGGTGCTGCTTTCCGACGAGCAACGGCGAGGCTGAAAAAATCAGAGTCGGGATATATTTTCCTCTAAGAATTTCCTTTCCCCGTGGGAATTAGGGTGGGTTTTCTTCCCCCCACCTCCCCAGGAAGGGAGCAGGCTGGTGTCCACCCCACTTACTTCGGCCAGGCGGGAGTGCTTGTGAACCACCTCAGTAGAGAAGCACACCGTGCACCCCAAGTTAAGGAATAAACAGGAAGCTGAGGACTGTGTGCACAGAAATAGTGTTATTTAAGTAGAAGTGTTTTTATGACCTGTCCTAAGCACCTGAGCTTTCTACGTGGTGCTGCTTTCCGACGAGCAACGGCGAGGCTGAAAAAATCAGAGTCGGGATATATTTTCCTCTAAGAATTTCCTTTCCCCGTGGGAATTAGGGTGGGTTTTCTTCCCCCCACCTCCCCAGGAAGGGAGCAGGCTGGTGTCCACCCCACTTACTTCGGCCAGGCGGGAGTGCTTGTGCACCACCTCAGCCTTGTTCATCGGCGTCAGCTGCTGCAGGACGCTGCGGCTGTTGGTCAGCGCCCGCGTCAGCCGGGCAAACTTGGTCCAGCCTGCAGGGAAACAAGGGAACCGTGTCAGAAATCACATCAGAGCTACCCAGGCCTCATGCAGTGCTAGTAAAGCTCCTTTCTGCTCAGCGATATTCAGTCTCAGAGCTGAATGGTTTCTCTAAATTGCCGCACAGAGAAGCTTCAGGCTCCGGGCTTAAAGACCTTGCGAAAGGGAAAATACTGTTCCTTCAAGGCAACACAGGTAAACGTGAAAGGAATCAAAACATTCTTTCTCCTGCCTTCTGGAGACATTGTGTTAGAGGGATGACATCCTGTTTTCAGCCTTCTGGGGACATTCTCTGCTGCTGAAATCTAATTCTAAGCCACTTAAGTTCATGCAAAAGCTTCCCAAGCCTGCAAATCCTGCTGAAGGAAAATCCTTCCCAGCTACAGAAAGGCTCCTGCTGATTCAGGACCACTGGAGCAGCCCCAGAAGTCTGATTCTTAAGTCTTTACTGGTTTTTGCCCCAGCTAAACTCTAAACTTCAGGGACAAAAATAAACTGGGAAGAAAAAAAAAAAAAAAAAAAAAAAAAAAACGAAAAAAAAAAACTGCACCACCAGCAATGCTTCAAACTAAAAAGAAAAAAATATCATTAAGCATTTAAAGTCAAATTAAGAACTTGATTTCAAATGGCATTAAGAAATAAATTTAGCTATTATACTAATGATAAACATCTGCTTTAATTGTAGCCTAGGACCCACACAGTGAGCTGCCCCTGAGGAACATTTTCCTGCAGCACCCGGCAAGCAGCAGTGTGTTACTGACAGCAGCACCAGCCCAGGGACATGTCAGCAAGTCACTCCTGCTGGAAAAACACCCCATTGTTTGTGATGGTGTGGATGCATCAGTGGATGGAGTAGATGGGTGCAGCAAAGAAAACACCAGGATTTTCAGCAGTGTAGCAGGAAAATTCAAAATCCAAGTATCTTTAGGAAGGAAACATATTCCCAAGGACACGGAAGGAGATGCTGAACATTCAGTTTAGCCAGGTGTAATGTCATTGTTTTATCAGAGAGTTGTGGATAAAATATCAGACAAGTTACAGACAGGAAAGGGGTTCAGGAGAAGGTTTAACTTTCATTTAGTTTGAATGCTGAGTAGGTGAAAATTTGGAAAAATATTAATATCTGAGAAAGGAAACATTGCATTTCTACGTTAGAATCATCACAGAATCACAGAATGGTTTGGGTTGGAAGGGACCTTAAAGACCATCTCATTCCAACCTCCTGCCATAGACTTACACAACTTACACCAGATCAGGTTGCTCCAAGCCCCCTCCAACCCAGCCCTGAACATTTCCAGGGATGAGGCAGCCACAGCTGCTCTGGGCAACCTGTGCCAGTGCTAGGCTTATTTTTAAATGCCTTCTGCTGATAGGAGTCAGGGACTTGGAGTGTTAAGGGAAGCTCTGAGGGAGACGAAATAACAAGCAGGGAACAGAAAAGACAGTAAAACTTCAAGAAAAAATTATGTACAAACTTGGCTTTGCCATTTACCACACACATATCGCATTCACACAAATGTAAATCCATTGTTCATCATTTAACAATCAGAACAGCTTAAAATATCATGACACCAGCACTGCACAAACATTTGTGTCTGGCTATTTATACATGACCTCAAAAATGCACATAAAAAATTCACTGGGAAAAGGTAAAAAATAGAAGCATTTTATTAACTTTTCAAATGTAAACTGAATGTGAGCTTTGGATGTGTCTCATGCTTCTGGAGCTTACAGGGATATTCAATTAGGAATATGCACTTTCTCTATTTAACAAGGTCAAGGCGGACTACAGTGATCTGTGAACTATTAAGTTCTATTAAAAAATCCTTGCACTTTTCCTTTTCCTAATTGTCTATAAAACTGCAGGAAGGAGACAGCTTTAAGACATAAGTCAGAACTGCTCTTTATTTTTCTAAACCAGCAATTTCAAAGACCAAGTGAGCCTGGTAACAGCATTGTGACAGCTCTGCCCCAGCATTTCTAGTAATTGCTGGAGGCCACATTGCACACAGGTGATTTATTTTGGGTCACTGCAAACACACAGCAAGAAGCAGGGAAAAAGAGCAGCTCTTCTCCAGGAAGGTGTTCACTCACTTCCAGTCCTGGGCAGGTACTCACACACTCATGTACTCTGTCATCATCCTCTTTTCCTGGAAAAATATTTCCCCGTGGTCCAGAAGGACTAACATGGACTAGTCCCCAACCTTTATTCTGTCATCCTGCCTCACAGCTGATACGAGAGTGATGGAAAGTGCTCAGAAAAAACAAAACCACCACAGACAAACTGCTGGGTGCAGCCCAAATCACCCACATTTGTCACATCCCAGCGTCGTCAGCTACTCCAGCTTCTGACAGGGACATGGGGATGTCCAGTAGAGAGGGGTAAAAGCCCTGTACCTCAGGAGATACAACCCCATGGACCAGTACATGCTGTGAAGTGGTTTGGCAGAAAATGGTGTGGGGATTCCCAGAGGACCGAGCTGAAACTGTCCATGGTGGAAATCCCTGGCTGAGTGAGACACAGAACTGCCAGCAGGGCCAGGAGGGTGATCCCTCCCATCCTCTCCTCACTGCTCAGCCCAGTTCCTGCAGTGAGGAGGATCTGGAGAAGAGTCAGAGGCTGGCAATGACAGGAGAGGGCTTCATGCACTCTCTAGAAATCCTCTGTCATGGTGCTTTGCAGGTTGAGAGATCCCTCTCATACAAATACGGGGTTTAAAATGCCTCTCTTATAAAAGCAGAACTGGTAAGAAATCCCTTGTCACTGTTTCAGGAAAGAAAAGCATCTGTCCTGCATTAACCACAAATGCAGAATTCCTGGGGAAGTTAGGGAAGATGGAGCAGTAAACTGCACACCAGACAACAGCAACCCTTTTGCTGTGAAAATAAAAATAAAGGAAAAACTACAATTTTTTTTCAAATCCTTCTTTATCACCACATGGGATCATCAATGTCATGTGAAAGAAAGAAGACACACATTTTAGCATTCAAAGTTACCACTCTGCTCATCTGCTGTGACCTCTTTTTTTCACAGGACAAACCATTTCATCGTGTCCTTTCTCCACCAAGACCAAAGTTTGCTTTGTGCCAGAGCAGATCTTCTGCAAAACCCTTCCAGCCTCATTTAGAGACTTCACATTTTCACATTTTTTTCAGCCCTGTGAAGCCCATGATTCTGGACACTGGAAGCACAGAATACACTAACATGACTTTTTTCTCCAATTCAGCACCAACTCCAGCATTATTTTACCTGCTCCAATCTACCCATCTGCAATAGTGTGAAAAAAGTACCAGGTTCTTTTGTTTCCTATTTACAACCCAAGAGAATTAAAAACACATCAACAGCAAGATGCTGGGTTATGAGTGGGAAGGTGAAAATGCATACAGGCTGCCTTGTGTCTGAAATAATCTGCACAGGGTACATTTCTCTCTTTCTTGACCTTGTTGTAGACTAGACAAGTTCAGAATTATATTTAAAACCAATGTGTATGTTTAAATAGACCAGGGAAAATTTGCATAGCTGCCTACTGCTGTCAATGTTTCTTCAAACGATTCTCTCCTTTCTTTTCCTCTTTAGACAGACACTTGAAAAGAATGATAATTTTATCCCAAGTATTAGTGACCGCCTGTCCTCACAGATATTTTCAGTCTGGAAGGAGTAAAGGAGATGCACAAATAGCAGGTGCAAGAGGGGCAGAAACAAAAATGTACTTATGAGAAAATGCAACACTTTTGATCCTCGCTTCAGCTCAGCTGGATTGCATCTTTCTTCCACAGCACTGCCTGAAAAGTAGCACCCTGAACTTGCACCACTGCACTCATATTCTTGGGGAAAAAAGCATCATCATCATCATCAGATCACACACCAGATCAGGCCAGCAGCTGCTTCTCCTTACAAGCAGTTAAACTGGGTGTTCCACACAAAGAACCAGCTCGAAAGGAAAATTCTGGAAGAGCCTATAAATAAAATGATTGTTTCCCCTGGTTCTCTTTAATTACTTTATTATCCAGGGACAAAATAAGTAGCATTTGTTCCCCTGCTTTAAAAAATAACCCTCATGATCTGCATTCATTCTCAGGATCCAAAACAATGATCTCTTAAACAGGAACCTAGCAAAATATTTGCCTGTTTCTATCCATTATTCAAAGTAAAATTACTGCATTCTTAGTAAACTGGAGGTTTAACAGTTACAAGAACAGGACACGAAGAAGGCAAACATGCTGATAAGACATGGGCTAAACAACTCTCTGCCTTGGCCCAGCTGTAATGCTGCCCTTCCAAGCTGGCAAATTCCTTCTTCCTCCATGAATTTTACACACAATTAAATATTTTACATCCACTATTCTCTATGCTTCTTGCCCTAAACCAGACTGCCAATTTGACAGCCCTCTGACTGTGGGTCTAACTGAGACAGAGATGACTTTGTGGTGTCCTTCACACAACAGCTGAGCCAGAGGTTTCTCTGAAGAGAAATAAAAACAGGATTACCAAATTAATTTTTAAAAAAGGTATTTTTTCTAAACCTCAGATGCTGTGACAGTGACTGAAGTTGATGCTGTTGCGACAGGATGCCTGGGGGAGTGCAGGAGCGTGGCGGGGAGGTAGGGAATAGTCAGGTAAAGCAAACAGAGCACCCAAACACCTCCTCAGAGGAGGAAAAGCTTTCCAGAAGGGTCTGAGAAGCTCATTTAGCCACTCAGTGGTTTATGAATGTATAGATTCATACACCACTACAGAAGCTTCATGGTGCCTGAGGGGAAAATGGCATTTCAAGGTCCAAACTATCCCACTCACGACAGCACTGCCTTTCCATCAGCTCCTCCTCCAACAACACCAGTGTTATGCCCACACATCTTTCTCCCTGAGATCCCAAATCCATCATTCTGTTTTACACTGGACAGCTGGGATGGGCACATCTGTGCAGCATCTCTGGGATGGGCACAGCTCTGCGGCAGCTGCTCTGCACAAACCTCCCTCCACTCCCTTGCTGCTTTCTCTGGGTGCAAAATCCTTTCCAGACTCTTTTAGAGACTTCACATTTCTGCCAGCTGCACCCT
Organism: Onychostruthus taczanowskii; assembly: GCF_017590055.1. NCBI lineage: Eukaryota > Metazoa > Chordata > Aves > Passeriformes > Passeridae > Onychostruthus > Onychostruthus taczanowskii. The sequence continues at coordinate 34,628,815 of NW_024496525.1, read as the reverse complement.
TGCACTGCCACAGGGACCCTTCTCTGCCCTTCTGGTCACCAGCCTGCTCCCTAAAAACACACCCTGCAGATGGGTCCAGCACACAAACAGCCCCAGGCAGCTCCCGCGCTGCTCCTCATCCCTGCTGCCTTCCCTGGGCAGGGAGAAACACCAGCCAGGTCCAAGGTGTTGATGCAGTGTATGGCAGAGCATAAAAAACCCAAAAAACAGTAAAATCTGTCCAAAGAAAGTGCAGCAAGGGAGGCTTCCCCGAGCAGAAGTGATGCTGGAATGGATGAGACAGAATCATTGAATGGTTTAGGTTGGAAAAGACATCTGAGACTCTTCCCTGAAGGTTATGTGGAGGCAAGACCTTGGAATAAGAAGGATTTACAAGCTCACAAAGCTCATGAAACAGAAAATATTTTCAAATATGAATAAATGCAAAAAACCTTTAGAACTCTCATCATAATTTAATTAAGAGTTGAAAATTTTCAGTCTCTCTGACTGGGTTTGTGTACAGTTCCAAATGCAGATCTAACCACCTAGCTAGCAGCCACACTGAAAAAAACACATTTAGTTCATAAACTACACCATGTTATTTTAAAGCTAAATTCATACATCAGAGTTTATGAAGAGTTTGAAATCTCAAGGTGAAATGTTAATGTCCTTTATGGTGCACTTGCTCTGAAAAACCTCAACATGACTAGCTCGCCCTAATAAAGCATTAATGTAGCTCTACTGGGTTGCAATTAACCTTTTTGTTAGGGTTTGTCTGGTCTTAAATAATGATGACTTTTAAATCAGTATAACAGGGAATTATCCCCTACCTTAGATTACAGGGAATACACTTGGGTTAAGAATTATATTCTGTGTGAAAAAAGCAATTGTAGAGAGCAATTCCAGCAGTGCTTGTGTTGATTCCTGCAGGAGCACAGGGAACAGATCCCAGCCATGGAAAGATTGTTCTGATGTCATTGTGAAGCACAAAACAGTTAACATGCAGAATGCTTAAATAATACATAATTTATGACTTACCCACAAGAGCAAAGAGACAGCACTGCTCAGAGTTAGGAAGTGTGGAATTCAATTGGTAGCACAGATCATTCTTTGGCATAAATAGTTAGCATGTATAAATCCAAACTGTTTCTAGACTCTCAAGCAGTAAAATCATGTCAATGGCTGGCTGTTTGCTCTTTACTGCAGGCAAAGTATGTCTGAAGGAGTTCACTGTCTCTTTGAACAATTTGATAATCCCAGTACTGGGTTTTTAGAGACAGAGGGGAATAAACAAGATTCCTGAATATACAGATAAATAGTCAAACAATGTTCAGTCATTCCCATGGTGCAGTAAAAAATATTTCTGGACTTAGAGTCTATTAAAATGAAATTCAAAATATTGGGATAAATTTCTGGAATTGAAACTCTGTGTGTTCCACTGTCTGAAAATGCACTGCACTCCTGGGCTAACTTTTACATCCAACCTCCCTTCTTGCTCAGCGTTGTCTTCCCAGTTACCATCCACCCACTGCAACTGCTGGGGAGCTCAGTATGGATGAAGAACTAATGGATAATCTTGGGCATATCATTTTACCTCTCTGAGCTTCAGCTTCTCCTCCTTAAAATGAAGATAATGCTAATTACCTAATTTGCAAGCCATTTTGAGATCTACTGTTAAGGAGAGCTAAGATTTATCTAATTCTAGACTGCACTAGGCATACATTTTAAAATTACAAAATATTTTTTAATTTAATTCTCAAATAGCCTTAAATGTACAGTGCCCAACTTCTTACATTGCACTTTTCTGCAAATACGGCTAAACTTTATACACAAACACAGGGCCACTGGGGAATTACTTCCCATAAGTGTACAAAAACAGGTGCAATTTTTGGGCAAGAAGAAGGGGGAAAAATACTAATTCCTGTAAATATCAGTTAACTGGCTTTAGTAGTTGGTCAGATAGCAAAGTGTTCATCACATCACCTCATCCTGACTTTGCATTTGAATCACTCCAGAGACGCAGAGTGGCCAAAGCCTCTTGCACAGCAATCTTCACCAAATTGACCCTTGTGTGACACTCTCAATAAGATATTGAGACCACACAGTTCAGTAAATTACAGGTTAAATGGGTGAAGAATGTATTAGTTGGTAAGTATCAAACAAGGAGCAGTGGAAAATAGTAAAAATTTATTACTGGGATCCTTCCAGACACCAGTGGCCAGGCATCCTATTCAGTGCTTATCTCCAGGGTATGAAAGTCCTTATAAAATGACTGATAGAAGTGTCAAATGACAGGAGGATTAGGGGAATGTTAAAAGCACTGAGGACAGTCCAACAGAATGATGCGCTTGATGCCTGGACATGTGCCATTAAAACACATTTTAAATGGAAAACAGTCATCCAGAAAAAAGCAACGAAAATTGTAACTCCAGCACAGGAGGGGGAAATGTCCCAGGCAAGACATGGTCTGAAAATGATCCAAATGTCTTGGTAGATGAGCAATTCAGCATGTAATTGGTTTTGGCAAAAGTCACCTGCTCCTTGGATACATACACTAAAAACTGGGCTTGGAGGCTGAGCAATGAACAATAGTGAGGAATTAGCTGGAAACCCACCCAGCCACAATAATTGCTGCAGAAACTCACTGGGGACCTGGGAGGATGAAATCCAGGACACCACAGCTTCATCCCTGCTGCTGCCAATGAGCTGGATTAAAGGGCAGCTAAAATATCCATGTATCTGCCATCACCAGAGCTCCAAATTCAGTCTAGACAGAGGTTTAAGGAGCTCAACTCATTTACTTTATCAAATGGAGGCACAGTGATGAGCTGATTATATGTGTAAATGCCTTAGTGGGACTTCCTTAATACAGAGGGAAAAAAGACATAAGAAGATGCCATGCAAGAAGCTGAAGCCATGCTAATTTGACATTTCTTTAATGCCAAAAGCCTAATGGAGAAGCACAAAACATAGCAAGCAATGTAGTGGATGCTCAGCCTCTTCTAAACCAATACTGGATGCCTCCCTGGAGGGGAAGATTTAGTTACACAAAAGTTCATGGGTTCAGCAGAGGAGCAACTTAGTGAAGTGGAATGTCCTGTGTCACACAGATCAGACTTTTAAACCCCATTTATACTTATTATTTTAGATTTGGCTAATGATGAGTGTTCAGTTTTCCACATACAGAGTGTATCCATCTACAAACAGCTTCTGCTTCAAAGATCAGCTTCCAGTTTAATTCAATCTCTCACAGGGCTAGATTTCATTTCAGTGGGATTTCATTTTCATTGCACATTAAACTTCCAGAAATTTGCAGACCGTTAATGTGCATTGATGGGTTGCTGATGGAGCACACAAAGGGCTCCAAAGGCTGTATCAGATTTAAAAAAAAAATACTTCATTTCTGTGAAAGAAATTAAACAACCCTGGATATGGAAATAGAAATTCCCTCTTCTTCATCATGGTGGGTCTCCAGCAGCAGTAAAGCAAAAAAGGATACGGGGGGGGAAGAGGAGTGAAAATAAGGCCTTGGAGCATCACTCCTGAAAGTGAGGAAGCAACTGTCCCTGTGACTATTCATCCTGTGCAGTGTCTGCAGAAAGTGCCAGCAGCACACCACTGAAGGCATAACAGGGATGAACAACAGGGATGCTTGTCCTGCAGAACGGAGAAAAAGCAACCTTGGAAGGCATTCCAGGTTACTGGCAAGCTGTGCCTATCACAAATGGATAGTTTAAAATACTACCTAAAATAGTATTTTATCGGAATATTACCTAACTGTATAAATACTAAGAGATTCTCTCTCAGCATCATTGCACTGAGTTGTCTGCTTTTGGCACTGGAAACCCACCTGGTGTCCTGGCAAATGCCCATTCTTGGCACCCCTCCCATACCAAAGCCCTTTCTCCCAGCCAGGAGTCCCTGGATGCTGCACTCCAGACCCAGGGGAGAATGGAGAACTGGAGGTGATCCCCTTGCTGCCTGGAAGGGAGGAAACTGCAAATCACAGCAAAAAAGCAGCATGAGAACAAGTGGGTCTCTATTGTGACCCTTGTTATTACAGCCACAGAAAAGTGCAATAAGAACATGTTAAGGATATCCAAATTGTAACCTATTAAATTACTGTGATGGATTACTGTCAAGGTGATGTACTCAACAGGGTACACTGTGCTTCAGCTAAAGGTAGAAACCTTATTTTCATGCTCTAATCCCTCCACCCACTTCTTCTATTATCACCAGGATGGATACCCCCTCAAGGAAAAAAAAGGTTCCCATGTGCAACTAGTTATATATGCTTAATAACTTGCACTTATTAAAGATAAAAATGGATCAGAATTATAGGCTTAGCAAGGATTAGCAAGGCATAAGTGCATATTTCTGCAACTACTACACTTTTTATAGCCCTGTCACACTCTGAGATAGAGTTGTATCATTATATGCAGTTATATAACCATAAAGAGTTATATCACTGGAAGCATTACAGCATTGTCCCAGACAGACTTGATTATCAGAGTCTGGCTCTATCAAGTGAAAAGGGAAAAGAAAAAAAAAAAAAAAAACAAAGCAACTTCAGGATCCTGCTGTGCCATTTCCTGATCCCATCTGTTAACAGCACACAGTCCTGAGTTGTAGGGGGCTCTTTAACACAACTTCGCATCCTGATTCTACGTCCCATCATTATTCACTAGAACTTCCAGATCACTACAGATGTGACAAGCCTGATGTTTCACTCCACAGAGACTCCAGATAACCAGTGAGAATCCCAGCCAATTCCAAAAATTCTAAGTTTACGTAGAGGCCACACTTTTTCTTCACTGATGATAACAAAGTAAATAAAACCACTACACACTAGGTGAAACACCACTATTAACCAAAATTGCTGGTCTTTTATTTTTTTTCTATACTTAAACATTTTGTTCCATAGACTCTACACCACTCCTGGATTCAAATGGAGTTAACATTTTAAGTGGCCCCATTCACCCTTCTGACAGTTAGGGCCCAGAAAAATGGCTTAATTTTTTTCCTGACAAATAAACAGAAGATTATTACCACTGTGTGTCTTTGGAGGAATTGAAAGTCTTCAGATATTTTTAAAAGGCCATTGGATAAAGACAGAATAAAAGCTCAGCAAGTTGATAAAAGCACCCCACTGTGACCTGACAATGGTACAAACATTAAAAAAAAAAGATCCTTTGGGTTTTATTTGCCTAAAGAAAATACATAATAGGATCTTTCATATGCTTGTAATCGCCTTCCACCTCTGCTGTGCACGGCCTCAAGCCAGGAGACCTGGGGATCTGGCCCTCTGCCACCACAGGTGGGACCTGCTGCTTGCTGCTGAATCCAGATAAGATAAATACTCCCATTAGCAAAGAGGAGCAGGAGAAGGAAAGGAGAGATCAGACAAGCAGAGCACAGCTCCTTAACCAGAAAATAAAGCACTGGCCCAGTGACCACCAAGGGCAGCCATCACCTCCTGCCTCACCACAAATTCTCACACCTCTTCTTCCTCCACGCTGCCCCCATCCACAGCTCATCAGCCACTGGCTCAGGAGCTGGGGAATTGTATTTGCAGGGACCCTCGTGGCAGGGAGGAGTGATGAATCTGACTCCATGCTCTCAGAAGGCTAATTTATTATTTTATGATACCATATTATACTAAAGAATACTAAACTATACTATGCTAAAGAATACAGAAGGGATACTTACAGAATGTTAAAAAGATAATAATGAAACTCATGACTCTCTCCAGAGTCCTGACACAGCCTGGCCCTGGTTGGCCAAAGAGTCAAAACAACTCACAGCAGAATCCAATGAATCCCCTGTGGATAAACAATCTCCAAACACATTCCACATGAGCACAACACAGGAGAAGCAAATGAGATAAGAATTGTTTTTCTTTTTCTCTGAGGCTTCTCAGCTTCCCAGGAGAAAAATCCTGGGTGAAGGGATTTTTCCAGAGAATGTGAATGCCACACTGGGGCACTATAAATCCAAACCCAAACCAGTGGAGGGGCTTCTCTCTACCCTCCAGATATCCAAGCTGCCAGTGGCACCTCCACCCAGGAGGGAACACATCAACCAGGAGGCTGATCCTTCCTTCCATCATCAGTTTTGCTGCTTCTGCTGGAGTTGCTGGGGGGTTTTGACACTTTTGACTGGTTAGACACTTTTTGAAGTAATTTTCCATTTACAAGGAATGGCTTTACAGCAGGTTTTGATCACTGTTACATTGCCATACATCAGAGGTCTCCCACGCCTCACCCAGCAATAACAGATTGGAGCACAAGTAACAAGAAAACAAGCCAGTCCAATCTTCAGCCGACAGTCGACTGCCTGCACCCTCTCAGAAAACAAGGGTTTTGATCTCTGTCACTGTATTTTATGAGAGGAAGGTGGCTTTTAAATATCCCTTTTCTCAAGTCTTGCTTACAGTCCAGTAAGTTTCAACAGCTTTCTGGTCTGCAGAAAATTCACAGCCCCCTGGGTGAGCCCGGGAAAAATTTTCATTACTTTTACTCCCCGCGGCAAGCAAAGCTCCCTCCTCTTCCCTTCTTCCTCCTCCTCCTCCTTTCAGCATTAACAGAGCAAGTGGTGAGCACACAGGTAAGCAGAGACACACCATCTGTCACAGTGTCCCAGACCTCTCTGACTCCCTCTGCTCGCACGGGGCCTGTCCCCGTGAAGTCAACTGCATTTTTTGCACTCAACAAACACATTTTTAAAACCACATCAGGAAAAATAAAATCCCACCTCACTTTGGCAACGTGCTTTGTAGTAAGACAACTGTTTCATATGTCTGCCCTGTCTTCACAAACCCAACAAGCTGCTCGACACTTTTGGGCAGATCTGCATCCCCAGCACCACTTCTGTCTCCCAAACCTGCTGTTCCCTGGCAAGGTCTCCAGGAGATGCCAACCCCGTTGCAAGCAGGTCTGGCCAACCCAACCAGGTATTTCCAGGAGTGGAGACACACAGACACTCTGCAGTGTAGATAAACCAGTGGCATGATTTAAATACCTCACAGGAGCATGATATACTGAAGCTTCACAACAAAGCAACACACCTTTGAACAGTGCAGAACGTTTTGGTACGGAGAGATTATTGCATAATGGCATCAATATTTTATTCCTGCTGAATTTTTTATCTCAAATTTACTGCTCCCATAAGTAACACGCAGTAACTCATCTGCACCATAGTTACTTATGTATTATGTATTGCATGGTCCTGACAGAATTTCTTAAGAAATATCCTTCTTTTAAAAAGGAAGGAGAAAAAAATAGCCCTTTCAATGGCAAATCCCAGCACTCAGCAGCAGCATTTTATTGAAACCCTTTTCCACAAGACTTTAAAAATTCTCAGCTAAATTTTAACATATATGTTTACCAATCTCATCATTCAAAAAGAAAGTGGCCTGGCAGCTCCTAAGCACATTGTAATGTTATCTGCAGGGACAATGAATTATGCATCTCTCATAGCACCATGTCTGACACAAAACCACTATGATCCCAGTGCCGTGGGATCCCAGAGACCCACACAGCTGAGACACACAGGGTGATGCAACAGTGCTGTTTTCCCACCCCTGCAGTAAAGTGCTGCAAATATTTGAATATGTTTTCCTTATATCAAGGGTGCAAAAGACAAGCTTTAATTTATACAGAAGCAGAAGAAAAATCGGGTCAGTGGTTTGTGATGATGAGGTTTGTTGGAGGCAAAGATCAATGCTCTTCAATGCTCTAACCAAAGCAGATTCCTAAGTCTCCAATTCTGTGCTTTAAAGAAATGTGGGAAATGTGGCTGCACTGCCTCTGCAATGTTCTGTTTGAGTTTGGGGGGGTTTTAGAGTATGACTTTGACAGAAGTGAGGGCTCTTTAGACACAGAGCCAAACCTCTTTGGCTGCTGAGAGCAACATTTTGTGATGTCCATCATTAATACTTGGCATTTTAACTAATGGTGCTCTCCAGTGCAGAGCAGCAGCACACAAGTCATGCATTTCACTGCTACTGCTCTTTCCCATAGGAACATATATTCCTGCTCTGGAAGCCACATGGGCTCTGCTCCTCCTCAGCCACAAGATGGGAGGGGAAGAGTTCAGCCCCTGGAGCACATCCCTGTCTCCCCAGGGAAGGCAGCAGGGTTTGAATATCCCAGGCTGAGAATCCAAAGGAGGCAACCTTCATCATTTCTGCATTTGAGAGCCACCTTCAGTGTGTTCTCTCTGTCCTGCTGCAGTCCAATACTTCCCAGTTCAATTCAGTCCTGTGAGAAGTGGGGCAGAGCTGGGAAAAAGGGGGGATTTGGGAACTGGTTCCATGTGAGATACATCTTGGTTCCTCCAGAAGGCATCAAATAGGGAATCTTACATGATGATTCTTGCAAATACTGTCTTTTTCCTTGAAGAGCTCACACTATGTATTACATACACTGCAGCAAGGAGCCAGTGCCATGCCTTCAGGTACCTATAAAGGCCTTTTAATTAACCAGCATTTACCCTAAAAACCTCAGATTATTTCCAGGCAGAAGAATTCCACATTATGGAGCTGAAAATGAAATAAAGAACATTTGCAGGTTGCTAGCTAAATTGTAGAGGCAATAAAGTTTATGATGGCTGAGGAGGTATTCCTATATCAGGACCTTATAATTTTATGGATAATACTCTCTAGACAAAAAGAAAAAATGTCATATTTAGTGCTAGCTAGGAGGAGAGCCTTTCATTTTGAGTCTGCCTTTATAAACTGAGTTTTCAGTTATCCAAACACTTGCAGTAAGTGCTATCTAGATATTAAGAAGCGTTTTGCATTCAAATGACACCAACTTTTTATCCTAAAGAAGATGGCTTAGAGCACACCAGTACCAAGTGACATATCAAGCCTTCTTCAAGCATGAAGGGAAAAACATAGTAAAGAATTAATCATCAGGAGGCAACTTGCAAGAGACGTGGATAATGTCCTTCTTTATGTAAGCACGCATTGTTTCACCCAAAGCCATACACATGTAAACCTGACACAAGACACGTGTTTTGTAACTAAAGCAGAGGATGGTGCTGTCAGATCCTCTGTACCTTTCCCCACAAATTTCTCCTGCAAGGCTGCAGGTCTGGCCAGGAGCTGTTCAGTGACATGAGCATTCCAACAAAATCCTGCCCTGCAGCTGATAAGTAACAAGCACAATGCCCACTGCCATGCAGTCATCACTCCTCAGCAGTAATAAATGACTCAAGCAGGCTGTTTCACATTTCACCTCCAAGAGGGAGAATGGGAAGAAATATCAGCATCTCATCACAAGGAGCTGGAATTATTTTTTTCCTGAAAAGATGACACCTGTCCCATAACAGAAAGATCTCCCAAAACAGCACAGCATTCAAATGACTCAAAAACTGTGTAATTTTTAGAAAAAGCCTGCTGTAGTGATGAAGAAGTGAATTACAAAGAAAAATGAAGGCTTGTGACTCTAGGAAAACATTGGTAGGGAATTTCCACTCATGGCGATTTATCCTTCCTTTTTTAAAAAATAATTTACGAGAGTGGGATTGAAACTCTGACAGGTCACAAAACATTTCCTCAGTTGAAGACACAGATCACAGACATAACACATCCCTGTGACAGATCTGAGCTCAAGCATTTACTTCTATCCTTCACAAAAAATAATATTAATATACTTCATGTTTACCTTTTGTTGAATCATCTTCAATCGGTTGCTTGAATAAAGTGATATCCTTAAAAGTGCACAAGAACAAAACCACTTTTTCGTGCTCATTTCTTATAGGTGCAATTTGCATGTAGAACCAAACTGGGGTTCCTGAGGCAGAGAAAAAAGTGACATTGGAATGTGGTGTAGCACAAACTACCCCAACCCATAACATTTACACACTATTAAAACACACGTGTAGTTTAGCTAGTTTACGTGTAGTATCTCAAAATTTCTGCATCTTCCAGAGTTTTTAGTTTTACTTCCTTCAAGGAAAACAACATATTCCCATTTTTACAGCTTCATTAATCTAACTAGATGATAAACACAGACAGAAGGCTGTATAAAAATTTATTCTGAAATAAAATACATTGTTCTTCCCCTCTTGCTCTTGTTTTTTTTCCCATCATGTTGCACAAACTTAGGTCTGAAATGTAGAAAGGTGAGAAAAAAACAGGTGGATGGCATCTTTTAATTCACTCTTTACATAATATGAAGCTATCAAATCCAAAAATGATGGAATATACTGTGAAGTGCTCCAAATTTTATATGACTACAATATTTAAGAGGACCTCAGTTGGACTCTCAATGTCCTGTCAGGACAGATTTGATTTCTTTTTTTGTGTTTCAGGTCACACCTCCACCTCCTCACTGCCCTGCCCAGTGCAGCACTCTCCCAGCACAGTTATCTCTACTTAACTTCTGAAATGAAACCAAGTGTTTTTCAAATCCTACCACCCACCAAATAAACAGCCAAACCAGCCCTTGGTTTTGGAGTGGCCAGCTTGGCTTTTGGTAAATCCCCTCCGTTTGCAGAAGGGCTCCTGCAGGTGCTCAGGAGCTGAAGCTTCCAGGCTGACACACACGTGGCAGTCCCCTACACATGCAGGTGTACTCCACAAGGGGTGAAATCCTAGAACTCTGGAGCAATTTTCTTAGAAAACCCTGTTCCCCTGCAGGGCTGGGAATGTCAGATGCTCTCCATCCAGCAAAGCTTTGTGTCCCTCCCTCCCAAATGAGCACCTACGCATGCTGTGCCATAAATGCCTTCACAGCCAGATAATTACCTCTGGGATTTGATGTGCTTTCAGCCAGTTGACAGAATGGCTTTTCTCCTGAGCTGCCTGAGAGCTGACACATTGACACAAGCCTCTTGCCCACTGTTATCCCACATGGGCACTGCTGGCCCCCCCAAATCTCCTCTGATGCACCGGGTCCGGGAGCTGTGCCAGGAGCTGCAGCACAGATCCCAGAGGGCAGAGAAAACCATTTGGGCTAGGATTACTGTGGGGAAGGTTAAAACCCACAAGGGTTTATTGAAATTCAACCCAGATTAAACCAGTAACTCACTACTAGTAAACTGGAGAAGTGGGAGAGATGTGGGACTGCTTTTTGTGATAATTCCAAAGCTATTATGCTGATTACTTGATTATCTTAATTCCCAGTTGCTAACCCAAGACAAAAGACTTTTCATAACTGCTAAAACAGAGTGCTGCAGCTTTCTGGAGAAGTAATTTGCACTTATACCTGGGAATCCATTGGTACCCTTTGAGATGAAAGCAAGTAGGCAAAACACCCTCCACAAGGGTGCTGACAAAAATCAAAGACAGAGGCAAGGCAGCTACTGCTGTAGAAGCAGCAAAATGAGAAAAAGCAAGAAGTTTTCTGAGTATTACCATGTAGATATTCATATATAGAGAGAGGCATGCATATACATATATACATATACATACATACATATATACATATATACATACATATATATATATATGTAAGCATATGCAGGCATGCCTAATGTAGTTGGTGAATAGCTGTGTGGGCAGAGGTAAGGACTATATAATAAGGGATTGCAGCAAAGCAGAAGAGAGTTTTAGCAAGCTTTCAAGTCTTGAAGCTAGAAGCTACAAGGTAGGTTAGAACACACCAAGGGAAATGTGAAGGCAGCAGTCAAACAGATGCTGCTGGAGAACATGAGCCCTTAAAGATCATCTCCAACACAGCAGAGAAGGATGGGAAAACAACCTGAAAACCTCAAAATCTCCCTCTGCCAGAAGCAAAAGGGAATGGGTAAAGAAAAAAACAAACAAACAAACAAACAAACAAAACAAAAAAAAAAAAAAAAAGAAAGAAAAAAAAAAAGAAATAAACCACCACATTGTGCCACATTATCAAAATTACACAGCACACCTGGACCTACAGTTTGAAAATGTGGGTGGGAGGGAGCTCTGAAGGCACTGCAAGCCTCATGTAGGTGATAAACACAAGCCCTTCCACAGAGTAACCACCTACACTCTGCAGAAGTGCATTCATACCAACAGATAACTAATCCTTATTTCCTTCTCTGCTCCAATTTTCAGCCTGGAGGATAAGCAAGCAGTGTCTTGAAGGACCATCTTCCACGAGGCTGAGAGAATGACAAATGGAAGGAAACCCTGAGCACAAAGCTGCTGAGCTGGAGCCCAAAGGTGAGCCTGTTAACATGAGGTTGAGGTTCTGGGCTTTGGGTGATGGAGAAGAAAGCTGACAACAGATGTTATGCATGGGAAGTGACTCAAGCCCAGAGAGGAATACTGAGTAATTTTCCATAAAGTCCTTCTGTAATCCTGCATAATTTATGGAAAGTGTAGGCTTGGAGATCTGGGCAAAGGTGAAGATTTTATTAAGGCAACTGCAGCTCAATAAATCTCTGCAGCATCATCAAGCTCCAGCAGACAATCTACAACACAAAGCAAAAAGCCTCTGCCTTGTTACAGGAAAGTCACCAAGAGAAGATTTTTCCCTTTTAATACATAAATAAAATAGGAAGGAATAAAATTCAGGCCCATTCTAGAGCAAGAGTTAAGAGTATCATTCACTAAGAGAAGCCAGGGTTGGTGAGAGCACACGGTCTCTGGGATCCACTTTGGAAATCACATGGACACAGGGCATGGCAGTGCTGGGCACCACCACTGGCAAAGATACCCAACATGAGACCATCCCAGGAGATTCCGCTGAGGTCAGGGGGCATCCAGGTGACCTGGAACGCACAGGAAACGGGAAGAGAAGCAGAAGATCTGTGGAACAGACACATCCATATGCTTAGGGACCAAAAAGAGGTCATTTGGAGGGCTCCCCTGAGCACCAGCAGGAACAGCTGGACTTCCGAGCTGCTCTGGCTTCTCTCCTTAATTAACATGTTGGCTAAAATGCCTTGATGCAGGCAGAACTGAGAACTCTACAGACATTTCCTGCTATTTTAGTGCCCACACAGGAAGATTGAGTCTAAAAAGGGAAAACAGAGGTAAAGCATAAGAGGAGGTGTCCAGGATGTTCCCTTCAATGTCATGAAAGGTTTAGGTGGGTTTGCAGTGAAATGGGGCAGTCAGGCACAGGGAACTCTTCCTGAGGCACAACATTCCCTTCCCTCAGCCACAGCATGCAGGGAAAAGCTCTGGCAATCCCCTGTCAGCATCAGAGCCCACCCAGGGGAAGCATGGCCTCAGATTCTGAGCTCCAGGCAGGGGAAGCAGGGGGAAAGATCACCAGCCCCACAGCACCTGCATCCTGTACTGAGGGCCAAACTGAGGAGAACATCTCCATCAGGACTGCTTGGACTGCTCTTGGCCACCAACCCAGTCATCTGGACTAATTCTGTGCAGAGTAGAGGAACCAGCTTTAATCTGACTTTTGGCCTTCTATCTTGGGAAGATGGCCCGTGCTACTGAAGGAGGCTGCTCATTTCCACTGACAACAACAGGAATCACAACCACCAGCTCAGCAGATCTGTCCACCATGCACAAGGCCAGCGTGAGGCCACACAACAGCAAGGGCTGTGCTCAGAATGTGCTCTGAGGTCAACAAGCCAGTCCTGCCCAGGACAGAAAATGTGACTGCAATGGCTCGTGGCTAAGACAAAATGAAGAAAATCTCTGGTTCTGACAACCTCCTGCAAACCCAATGCCACCAAGAAGGAACACAGGCCCTGAATCTCATTGAGCCATGGAAGTCCCTGCTTTTCTAACTAATGCCTGGGCTGTGTGCCAGGCTTAGTGCTGTCCCCAGAGCTGGTACGTGCTGGGTTACACACCACGGAGACATCCTGACACTGCCAGGAGCAGCCACTCCACAGCCAGGGCCTGGCTTCTCACTTGTGGAGACATGGGGGAGTTTCCTGAGGCATGTGGGGGAACTTCATTCAGCATTTCTTTTCACTTAACCCAGTCAGTTTCCCTTCAGGGAAACAATCCTCAAAACTAAATATATTTTTGAAAGAAGGAGTCAGACTCGAGACAGCAGGGAACAACTACTATTCTTGGCAATCTGAATGCTTGGCCTGAAAAGAGAGATCTCTTCCTGAGCTGTGGCAACCAAAATGCCTGTTTCTTCTCCAAATCTTGCCCCAAATTTACCCATATGTGAAAATTAAAATTTCTTTCAGTCTATTACATGCTTTCAATATGCTTTATCACTCACTCCCAGCACCACACACACACATATATACATACTGTTTTTCTTGTAGAGGAGAATTTCAAAGCAGTTTGACTCATAGTTGTCGAAGGTCTGTCTGACTTTTTCAATGGTCTTCTTGTCTGTCAGTTCACCATACATAAAACTGAAAAAAGAAAAAAATTCTCTTTTTTTCTAGACAAGTAACAACATTGTTACAGTCACCTTAAGCAGCAAAAGCATTAAAGATGCTATGAACTGTCATTTACCAAGGCTTAATTATGATTTACACGCCATTTAAATATTTAGAGTGTCACAAGGACACATAAAATAGCGAGCAACCATGACCACCTTCTTACTGCAAATAAATCCAACATAATGCTTCATTAAGTGCTTTACTGAGTATATCTTTAAGGATATAAGGTTAGAAAAAGAGCTGTCAGCTTATGAAACCATTATCACCACAGCTGCAGGCCATGGCAGTATTCCTGTCAAAACAGAGAAAACTGAACAAAACCTCTAAAATCTCCCAAATTTTGTTCAATCCTCCTGAAAATCCTTCTGGAGGAAGGATGTAAGTTATTACAGGTAAAGGTTGTTGGCTGAACCCATGGCTGCAAATCTAATCTTGTCAAGATGCATCTGGGACAATAAGAATTCTTTTACTAAATACCAATACAAATACAGGTAGGATTGGAACAGTGAGGAGCAATGACTGCAATGTGTAGCTACGCCTGCACTACTATCAAACAACCAAATTCATCCTCATTTTCCTTACTGTATACTGCATTTCTTTAATAGTTCAATGGAAAATACTAAAAAGCTTCTGGAGACTCATCCCTCTCCGAGCTAAGAATATAAAAATGTAATTTTAACTCTGCTATTTCTTGCCACCTAAGCATCTCATCTTTGCATTCTTTTCCAGGTCAGACCTCCAGCTGGTGTAAGCAAACCCAACCCCCTGACCTTGCTTTTGACAGCCTTTGTAAGGAAACAGCCAGGCTTTTATTGTCATTCTCCCCTGGATTAAAAATAAGTAAAGGCTGCTCTGTGCAAATTCCCAGTTACAGGACTGGAAGAAAATGGAACATCAGATAAAAGCTTTCAGACACTTGGATGAATAATATACTTTTAATTGATCAGACTTCCCCCCCCCCCCCCCCATTCTCTTAGTTCACAAACAGTTTGAGCCTCAGCTGAAACCTACAACAGAAAACCCTGAGAATAAGAAAGGGAAAAGCTATCAGTGCCTCTGTGGTTTCAGTGCAGCTTCTCTTATTGATCCACAGACCTCCAAAGGTTCAATAAACATTTATTTTATGTCTCCTGCTCTGAAAGAAACAATAAAACAACACAGTGGTTAGAGGCTCAGCAAGCATTAAAGTACTCAATGAAGGCCAGACCATGAATCTTTTCCCTTTCCGGACAGCCAGGGAAGCAATGGAGCAACTCCCACAACAGGGTCCTGACTGGTCTGGGTGATGGAGGCATCAGAGAGGCTGCAACATTTGAGTGTCAATACAGCTGCCTCTTCACTGGTAACACAGGCATTGATTAGATTGGATACTGGGAAAACCATCACTGAAAGGGTGCTCAGGCACTGGAGCAGGCTGCCCAGGAATGCTGTGGGATCACCACCTTGGAAGTGTTCAGAAAACACAATGTGGCACTTGGGAACATGGCTTTGTGGTGAAGGTGGCAGTGTTGGGGTAGTGTCACCTTTGGGACAGCAAGGGAGGTGCCACTGAGCAGCTGACAGCAGGAAATTGTTTCACCCAGGCACGAGGCTTCAGTAATTCCTGATTATCATTAACATGCACAGCTGTCTTGAGGACGTGCAGAACACAGCCTACTGCTCCTTTTCAAATGACCTGCCCTTCCCCATTTCACCTGATAACCTCTTACACATTTATATATGAGATGACAACAAAAAGAGTTTGATATTTTAATTTTTTTTTCATCTATGCCTTTTTTAATGCTCTGTTGCATCTCTTTTTTTTTTGTTTTCTTGAGACTTAAAACAATGTTTCTCACAGTCCTGAAGGAAAAAATAGCAAGAAGTTGTTGAGTGCTTGATTTTACATGATTTATAATACAGAAAGTCATTATTAATTAGTGTTAAAATGACAAATCCTACTTGATGAGAAGTGGACGATACCAGTTAGTGCTGCAGAACATGATCAATCAACTTTATGTTTTAAATTACAAGCAGCGTATTGTTGCAGTAAACCTGTAATGCTCAAATCTCATATTATATTCACACATAAAGAGGCATTTTAAAGGCTTCTGGAACAATAAAAACATTTTTCAGAAGGCAATTTTTAACAGCACCAAAGGAACCTCAGAGCCTTTCACTGCACAAGTTATATAAGATTTTTGCTTATCACAAGTTTAATTTAATTTAGTCTGTCCTGTTTTGTACACATGGAGGGACTCCTACTTCTTTAGTCAATCACTCTGTCTTTTTCTGCCTTTTCTTTTTTTTTGTCATTTTGTGCTTGTCAAATGCCTTGAGTGCAAACTGTACAAGACAGAAATATCAAAACCACTCTGCTACTGGGAATCTTACTACACAGAAAACACACTTATCAAAGAGAAGCAAGACTTGTTGAAGTACACAGAGAGAGGCACAATCTTAGATATTTTCTCCACCTCCAAAAGAGACCAGTTGTCATTTAGGATGCCTGGGCTCCCACCTTCCCGTTAAAGCATCTCTTGGCACGGAAAAGCCCCGTCTGAAGTTTCACTGTGCTGCTCTGTCCTTTGCCAGGATGCAGAGCAGCAGCATCAGAGCAGGTCTGGGTTTGCAGGGCAGTAGCAGCTCTTTGAGAGGAATTATCCAGCAAAGAGGAGAAGTGAAGCACAGAAGGCATCCAGCCCTACACAAACTTACAGCTCTCTTCATCCAAAAGCAGTCAGGGCAACAATTACAAGAGACAAACATCTGCCCAGGAGGAACAGCAAATACAGAGACACATCAATAGCTTCAAAACTCTGCAGGGTGAAGAGCAAACACCATTCCTCAGGTGCAGCTCTGTGGGTCCCACAGGCATCCTCAGTGGGGCTTCTTTGCACAGCTTTGGCACTGCAAGGGCACACAAAACTCAGGCCACAGAGGTGCCATCCCAGCACCAAATCTTCTTCAAGTCCAGCTGTACCCACCATTAATAATCCCATTTCTTTGAGCACAGTGGGAATTTTGCCATTAGGTTCACCAGAGCCAGGATTTCCCTTGCAGACTGGTTTTTAATCCTACTTGTCAGGGCAGTAAATCAAAACAAGGCAGGGCAGAGATGCTGACCAAGTGTTCCAGTGGGAACAGCGGCTGTGAAAATCTCATGTGCAAGGAAAGGCAAGCAGAGCAAAGCTGGGGTGAATGCCAAGTGCCAAATGCCAGGGTAGGTCCATTAAAGGATACCTGCTCTTCCAAAGGTATGATGAAATCACAGAGTTCAGTTGATAAAGCAGCAGCATTTAGAAAACACTGATATAACTTGAAACATTAAACTGCATTTCAGTGTTTTACAACTGTTTATTCTTTCAAAGTGTTCCTGAAGATACACATGGTCACGTCTGGGGACAACTGGGCACAAAATCAATGACTTTCCTGGATGCTGGCTGACCTACTGATACACCTCCAGCAGGGCTTTTTTTTGGAGGTTAGAGGTGTCTCAGTCACACATAAGCCCTGTTCTTCCTGGACTGTCACCTCATTTTCACCTGGCACAGCAGATGAAAAGTTCTTCCACCTAAAAATGCTATGCATTTTAGCACTCACTAATACCAATTATTCTATATATCAGCCCAAGCTACACATGCAATTTTGAGTGCCATGAGAGCTCAGAAAGAACATGTATCAACTCCCATCACCCAATATAGCCTGACTTGTATGTACAATGTGCTTTTTGTATAGTGCCTGTGAAACTAAGGAGACTGGCACTCATAGTGAGGGATTTCTAAGTGATTTTCCTGCCAGTGAGCATACTGTTGCTGATTAAAAAGATGAGAGGAGTACAAATTCAAAGGAATTACCAGCCTGTCACAGGACTAACTCATTGCCTGAGCTGGAACAAAAATCACTCACACCTCCAGTGCCTTCAGCTGATCTACCCCTCCCTGTGATCTGTATCAGCCAAGACCACCCAAGACTTAAAATCACAGAACCACAGAATTATTTAGGTTGGGAAAGACCTTTAAGATCATCAAATCCACCTGCTAATCCAACACTGCCACGTCCATCACTAAACCATGTCCATGAGTGCCACACCTAAACGGCATATGAGCAGTCCCAGTGTAGGGATGGGATGGGAAAGAGAATGTAGTGAATTCTGCTGGACTACCAGGAGAAAAGTATGGCTGAAAGATGCTTTTGAAACACTTATAGCCTAAGGCCAATTGACCAAACATTGCAACATTTATAAATTGTCCTTTATCACACTCGTGATCAGTAATAAAAACAACTTGGATCAAGGGCTAGATATACATTGTTTGTATCTGTATATTTAATTTGGTTGGATTTTTTGGCATTGAAAAGCAGACTCTTCAAAAACCTGCCATTAGAAAGTGGCACCACAGCACTCTTAGCCCAAAGCACTTGTCTTATAGCAGTCAAACAAACCCTGCTTATAAAGCAAATTTTATATATAATATAACATAATCTGGGCATAACATAGCAAAACTGGACTGGGATCCTGACTCAGAAAATACTGTAAATAATAGCCCCAGATATAAAAAAAACCTCCCATAACATTCTGCTGAGTAGTCTAAGCAGGCACCATTGGCCTTTAATACCAATCATCTCTGTATCTCTCACAAAAGAGCAGCTCCACCTGCTCTGGAAGGCTGCATGTACCATGTTACCTACGCTGAAAATCTGTCCAGCTCTCACTTAATCTGAAATCTGTGCAGCTCTTACAGGTCTGGAATGTCTCCTAACAAATTAGAAACATCTCTCTGCTCATGTAACTCATAGAATCCCTGAATAGTTTGGGTTGGAAGGGACCTTACAGATCATCTTGTTCCAACCCCTGCCATGGGCAGGGACACTTTCCACCAGATCAGTTTGCTCAAAGCCCCATCCAGCCTGTCCAAGAGACACAACAGTGTTGGTCATGCCTTGAGTTTAGCGAGGGCTCCCCTCAAAATCCAGAGGTGGGTGTCTAGAATGAAGATGAAAGAAAAAAGCAATCTTTGCTACCAATTCCATTTTCCACAGTAATTCCTCCTTGATTTGTACGATTCACCTCAATGACCTGTTTGAACGTGCTCAAAACAGGACCCTTATAAATGGTAACAGGAGATTATCAAGTTCACAATAAGCACTCAGATGGAACAAACCTTTTGGTCCCCTCAATATTTGAAGCACATGTGCATCATTATCAGACAGGTGTTGCTAAACCTTCCCTTCCTCAACAGTTTCCTACAATCCCATTCTGTATTTGTGATTTTAATGTGCACAGGCTATAAAAGCACTGGCTCACAGCAAACACAGACAATTCAATACAGAGGATGGCAGAGAGCAAAGGGGAAAGTGTGTCTGTATCTCCAGAGCAGCTGTGATCAGGCTGTTTCCTTCAGCCCCACAGAGTGTATTGACTCTGTTGCTACCGTGTGAATGAGTATTTTATTTCAACATGCCCATCTCCTGCCTCTTGCCCCTGAGAGGATATTTAGCTGCACAGAGAAAACCCAGATCTTGCTTCCTCCTCTTCCCTGCAGGCGAGAGCCGTGACCACAGACCAGCACGTGTTGCTTTCTGGAGGAAGCAGTGACTGCCATCCAGGGACAGGCTCCCTGCCCACCCTGCCCCTGCCAGCATCAGCTGATCACCAGTGTACGGCAGCATCATCTCCCAGAAATTATCACTGCTGATCACAGAATCATCACAGAATGGTTCAGGTTGAAAGGCACCTGAAAGACCCAAAGTCCCTGCCATGGGCAGGGACACCTTCTACCAGACCAGGTCACTCCAAGCTCTGTCCAGCCTGGCCTTGAACACTTCCAGATATTCCATCCTCTGTCCCCAGTGCCTGGAATTGGTCAGTCCCTGAAGGCAGAAAAGGGAAACCTACACAAACTTGTATCTCAGCCACCTCTTCTTGCCCCTGTCCCTTGTTTGCTTTGCTCACACACACATCAGGGAGCCAGTCCTTCCCCAAAAGCATCTCTTTCTAAAGGAGGCAGCAGGCACAGCTCAAATGCACATCCAGCCACAAATCACAGCCGCTGGCTCCTGAAAGACCACCCATAAACGAAGAAAGCCATAAAGCTGCAATGCTTAGAGTAAATATATCAGCAACCTAATCACTCTCTTGGGAATAAAGATGCACTTTCTGCATTACTGGGCTCTGTGTATGATTAATAATAGGGGCCAGCGTGGGCTGCAGAAGAGCCCACTGCCTCCTGGCACGTAACAGCAGAACTCAGAACCATCTAGCAAAAGTGTCTTTGAACTATATAACCTAAAACCCCACTCTCTTTAGTGGATCATTAGCTAGAGTACATTCTCCTCAATACTAGGCAGGATAAATTTCAAGGTGCTTTACCATGTTCTGTGTAAGCTGTGAGCTGTATAAATTCTGTATCAGTTTCATTTAAAGCCCGTTTTAAGACTTCGACATCCGCAGAACAATGCCTTTCTTACCTCAATCCTTTCTCCCAAAACCTCACCATTCTTCCCAGCAGATTGAAAGTTTCCAAGTGCACCAAGTGGCAGCAGAAAAGGCAATGGGCATACCTGCAAGTGCTGCTCTTCTGCATGACGTCAGCTCGGTGGTATCCAGAGAGTTTACAAAATCCGTCATTACTGTAAACTACGGGCCAGTCCACAATCTGGGCGTTTCCCAACAAAAAACTGGATTCTGAAAGGACAAAGAGCAAAAGGGAGAAAGGGCTGCTGTCAGTGGCAAAGTACAAGGAAATCCTCCTTGTGTTACACAGCAGATGCAGAGTTATTTGTGACAGTAATTTCTACCTCAGCATTTCAGAGTGAAATCCAAGTGGGCATCTGAGAAGAATTTGTGATCAAACAGAATAACTGTATAATAATAATAATAGTAATAATAATTATAATCCTGGTAATAGAAGTAGCTTCCTACACCACAAAACACCAATATAAGCTCCAATGCTTTAACAATTTAGAAAGCACTCATTTATTCACCACATCTGGGCAAGACAGCATGTTTTATTTTAATGTGATACATATCTTGAAAGCAACATTAAATTAACATGCAAACTGAGTTTGAAATGCTAAATTGTATGCATGCCCAGAGCTGATAATGACTCTTGTTCTTGAGAGAAGGAATTTTTTCTTCCTGGCAGGCTTGAGTCTGTTTTGCAGGACACAGCCAGCACCCCTGGGAAGAGGGACAGAGTGCCAGGTGATACTGGGGAAAGCAGATGTTTTAAAATTGTAGCCCATGGTAATCTTCAGTGTTTTCGTTATTTTTATTGTTAGTTTTCAATTTCATTTTGACTACAGCTATGGAACTATATGGTCCCATTCACTGGTGCTAAAAAACTATTAAAATGTAACTATTAACAATCATCGCTGCATAAAAATTACAGGAAATGTTCCTTTCAGCAGTTCTTGGGGGGGGAAAAAAGGACATTTTTACCAATTTTCCTCATAATAGCCAAAGAATGGTTATGACAACAACAGACATTTACTCAGGTGTGCATACTGATTTAAACATAAAAGTGACACTGAGTTTGCATGAGCTACACATGTCCTACTCAGAGTGTTTACAACTGTGACTGGCTTGTACATTCTGCAAATATTATTCTATTGGATATGGAACATGTATTTAAAAAATAGTATTTCTATCTTTTTTTTTCTTTATAAGCATGAATTTTGAAAAAAATAGTCTGGAGATTATTGGATTTTCTACAGAAAAGCAGATTTTAAAATATTTTAAAGCCAATGAATGGGAGAAAGAGAAGTTTAGATTTTGTGAAATCTAACACTTTTACGCTCAAGGCATTTATTCTGATCCATCACAAATAGTCTTTAAGCCCAAATGCCAATTTTAAAAATTTGCTTTCCTGCCCACAGGAAGATGCCCTCGTTACAAAAAGGAGACACAGAATAAAGCCTGAGCATTACATAAAATATCCCTGGATTCCACCAGCTCAAACCCCTGGGAACAAAGGGTTTGCTGGAGCTCATCCCACTGTGCTGGCTCCATTCCCCCTACACCTGCATCTTCACTGATGCCTAAAGATTTTTAAAGTTTTTATATATTTTCATATATCTGAAGCCTTGTAGATTTTTAGTATGTGAATACCTTCTAGTACTTTTCCTGCCCTTTCTCATAATAAGCTACACCTTTTCTATCACATTCTTGAAATGCTGTTTAATCTTAAGGAGAGAATTTCTCATCAGGACATTTTGTTTTCCACCAGAACTTAAAAGACATAACAAGAAAATAGGGCAAAGAAGCCCCGGGAGCAACTCCAAAGGGCTGACCCAAGGGTGGGTTACTGGGGAAACTGATTTCCTATTGGATGTACTGGCTAGATACACTAATTAATTAACCTTTAAAAAACTGTGAAAATCCTTTTTCACGTGTGCACAGAGACGTATTTGTGCACCGTATTTTGCAGCTTTCATTAAAGAGTTGCTTTTTCTCTTACCAAGTTAACACTGGTGCAAGGTTTTTTCTTTTGTCATTAGGCAGCACCTCCAGTTTGGAAAAGGGGAGACACCCCCAACCCCCCAAACCCAGGCTGTCCTCATGGCTGCCACCCCATCACCACCACACTCCAGAAGCTGGAGATGCTGGGAGCATCAGCAATTCTAAATTTCCCACCCCACAGGGACACAACCCAAGGCTACAAGTTAAATTTGGAACGATTGCCTTTATAGAACCATCTCTGGCCAAAATTCTGCTCACACACCTCGACACAAAGGGCACAGCCTGGTGATGATGCACTCAGGGATGCTCTGCACATCCCTGAGCTCCCCAGAGGGCCAGAGTCCAAAAGCAGATAACCCTCCTGCAAAGCCTCCCCAGCCTCAGACATGAGCTCAGTTGGGTATTCCCACCACATCACTCTTTCAGGACACAGAGCACACAGCAGAAGATACGTGGTGCAGCCAGACAAATAGCATTTAATGGTTGTCTTCCATGAATTTTATACTTCTCTGCACCTGAGGGTCTCAAAATATTTGATAAGGCATTCCCAAACTGATCAAATCCACAACAAACTTGGAAGAGGACAAAATGTAAAGCCAAGATATTGAAAAATTGTTGTGGGTTTGTTTTTCTTTTAAAGCCCATAAAATTGAGGTTAAAAAGACACTAGAAACATCTTGGTAGACACTAGTATTTTTAATTTTTAAGGTTAGATCAGATCCATAATATTCATATTAGAAACTTGACCAGATTTTAGACGGTGTTTTCTTTTGCCCCCTCAAATTTTCCTTTACTTAACTGACTTCTTTTTTTTACCCTTGTCTCCTAATCAAGCAAAGCTCATTCACCCATTCTCAGCACAGGAATATGAATCATAGAATCTTTTAGGTTTGAAAAGACCTCCAAGATGATTGAGTCCAACTGCAAACTCAGCACTGCCAGGTCCACTACCAATATCTGTCTGTGTGTGTGTGTGTGTGTGCAATTCCAATCAAAGGAAAATCTTGAATCAATCTTTGCCTCTTGTTAGAGACCAATAAATCCAAGTGCAGGCACAAAGCCACGGGAATCCATGTTTCATTAATGCTGCTGCTCACTGATAACTTGATAAAACTGAAGGAAGAACAGGTCAGTATCTGACCCTTTGGTTTTATTGGGTACCCGAATCTCAGTATTCACAGAACCCTCTGTATTTAACCTACCTTATATTTTATCACAAGTTATTATTTTCTTCAATTAAGGCACAATTAATTCTTCCCTATTTCTACAGTTACAAATCATAACTCCATTCAGATTTAATTCTACATGAGCCAGTGCATACCCAGATGTAAAAATCCAAACTGGATTGGATTTTTACTGGATGACAGGACATTTTGAGAGAACCTCTCTGGTTTTGACCACAATTTTATAAAATTATGTTATCACCACTAACTATTCATTGAAAGTCCATTTCTGCAGTTCCCTCCAATGAGGATGGATCCACAGCCACTTCTGGACTAAATCCTGCATGCCTGACCTTTATATTCCCACAGTTCAGATTCATGATTTCCTGGCTAAGAAATCATCACAGTTGTGTCTCTGATTATGATTTCCACAAGTCTATGGC
The DNA here is from genome assembly GCF_017590055.1 of Onychostruthus taczanowskii. Taxonomy (NCBI): domain Eukaryota; kingdom Metazoa; phylum Chordata; class Aves; order Passeriformes; family Passeridae; genus Onychostruthus; species Onychostruthus taczanowskii. The sequence continues at coordinate 34,604,480 of NW_024496525.1, read as the reverse complement.
AAATTCCACTCTGTCCAATTTCCAGCTGGCTGCCTGAATCAGGTGTAAGAGACAAGGGCTGGAAAAAAAACTCATTTTATCTCTATCTCCAGTTGCCACAGGGCAGCCGAAAGCGGAGGTGTTCAGATTCCCTTCATGGGAGAGGCAACCTCTCCTTCCCTGCCCAAGTCTTTGACAGGTAAAAGGGGTGTTTTAGACCCTCTTCAGAAGAAAAAGAAAAGGAGCCAACAAAAGGTCTGGAAATGGCAGGGTGATGGGCATGGCACCAGCACTGGGATCTCCATAGCCATATTCCTGTCAGACCCAATAGACAAGAACTATATTCTGCAAGCAATTCTTTTGAGAGAATATGTTCTGTTGGAGGTATTCTCTTAAAGAGAGTTTAGTTACTTATAACTGGGATCACTGAATCCAGCCACTACACCTACACCAGAACACATGAATTTACTTTAATTGTGTCACAACTTCACAGAAAGATCACAACAGGGATAGCCAAGGACAGCCAAAGCTATGAATGGCAGGGCATAAATACAGCTGACATCAGCTGTAAGGTGCTGTAAACCAAAACTTGTGCAATATCCCTGCCGTGGCCCAGAAAGGAAAATCTCTCTCTGTGAAGCTCCCAATCTCTCAAGTATTTTTCTACAGAAGCTGAAGACTTCCCCACTGGTCAGCAAGACACTGGTGACTGCTGAAATCAGGACAATAACTCTGACAGACCCTGGTCTGATCCAGCACATGGAGAAACTCCAGGAAACTGGGATCCAGATGACCATGGTGTGGTATCTCAAACTCTGAAAACACTTACATGCAACTAATTTCAAAACTCACTCGATGATTACCCCAAAATCTCTGGTGATGTGTTCATCCTTCTTGGATTTCTCTGATGCACTGAAAGTGCACGTCCAGTTCCCATTTTCTTACAGATAAAAGGTCAATTTTTATTATTTTTAAGCTTGTCTTGATGTCAATTTTTATTATTTCTAAGCTTGGCTTGATGTCATTGCCTCCACCAACCATCTTCTCCACCCATTCCCCTTTCTGATGCATGTGGGGAGCCCAAATCACAACTCTGTAGGTTGTGCGTGCTCCTTGACTGGACACCTCTGAGCACCAGTGTCTGTCTGTCTGTCAGGAAAGCAGGGTCTGCCAGTGCACTCGTCTGCCTCAGAGTTGCCAGATTCCTCTCAGGAAGGCAGCAGGCTTTTTATTAACTAACATACCTCTCCTATTTGCAAGGTGTAATGCTGATGGCAAGGAAACAGGGCATTAGAGGCATACAGTCAGCAAAACTTCAGGTTGGAAAACACAATTGAGGAAAACAATTTTTTAAAAGGCACTGCATTTGCTGTTGCCACGCTTTTATTTTGTAAAAAGGCTCTTTTGTATAAAGGCAGCCTATGCTGAAGAGCAGCAAGCTTTTAATCTTACTCTATCTTGCAGTAGCTAGCACTCAACACAGTGCTGAGCCTTGTGTTTGTTATTAAAACAAAATAAAAAGACCACAGTGTGCGAGCAATTTTTTTAACTAACAAAATGCCTAAAGCAGTGTAAAATTCTTGTTATGTAATGACAGGAGAGCAAGAACAGCTAAATCATTCCAGGAGATATGCTTAACCAAGTGAGAAACGTTGTCTCTAATCATCTTTCCTCAAGAATGCTTGGGTACCACTTGCAACCAAAATTGTTTAAATCACCATTTTTGAGAATTCACTCTCTTCTCAAGGAAACTGGCAACAGACCTTCTTTAAAAAGGTCACCACTGAAAAGATGTTCTAAAGAAAATAAAGTAGCAGCAGAACACAAACAACAATAATGATTATAATAACAAAAAAACAGCAGCGTTTTCACGTAGGAACAAATTCCTACCTCTATCAACTTTACACAGAGCTGTCCTTCAGAACTACCACCCTCCCACTGCACAGCAAAGGCAGCTCAGACCTCATGGGGGCTGGGAAAAAGCTGGAATTTGCCCTTTTTTTGCTAATATGAAAGCTCCACTTCAACAGCTGTCAGTTGATTCTCCTCAAAACTACACCGGGTCAGCAAATTGCTGCAGAGTTGTTTAGAGCATCTTGGAAAGGGTGTACTCAGGAGGGGTGTAATAAAAAAGGTCTCCTTTTGAATTTTCTTAGCTTTTCTGAGTGAGTCCTGGCCCTGACAATCTCCGGTGTTGTCTGTGGTGTCTCCAACCACGTGCTCCAGATGTGCTGCATCCCCAGGGAATACAGGGGAAGATCCTAAGCCCTCCTGGAGAGCACAGCCCTCTGAAATCTGCCTCAACAGGCACCAACATCCCTCCAGCTCTGGGGCTGGCTGCAGACAAACCTCTGTTCTTGAAGCACAACCTCCACCAGCACTTTGTACTGCTGTCTGTAAAACCACAGTGCTGTTTTCTAACAAAGCTGTAATTTCCCCAGTGTCTTTAAAGCATGCAAAACATCAGTGTCATCCAATTTACCCAGTACATTAAGTGTTGCTTGCCTGAAAAACAAAAAAACAAAAAAACAAAACTCTCAAAGGACCGACTCTTTACGTCACCTTTCTGTGCCAGTGTTGTCTTTATTTAATACTCATATTATGAAGATGCAGCGAGGGCTAAACCCAGAGCAAGGTGTGATCACACTGACTATGCTGAAATTATCCACTTCCTGCCTTAAAAACGTGCTCTTCAAATAAAACAGAAGATGAATAATCCATCACTGGCTGAAATATTAAATCCACATGTAAGCCACTCAGCTGGGAACACAGCAGCTTTCAGCAATTTAGCAAGCGAGCTCAAGAAGAAAAATTAGAACCTGCCTGAAATTTACCTCCTCGAAAGTCAAAAATTAACTGCAATCATCTGGAATGTGGAAGTCCACAAACAGCCCCTGCCTTTACTGTGGCACATCACTGACCACAGGAAGAGCTCTGAGGCAATAAGGACATGAGAGCATCTCTATGAATCACCTGGAAAATGACATTTCATACAATTCTGATCACAGTTTCTCCCCCACACATCCATTTATCCTAGAATTAAACTAACCCTCACCTATCCCAGTTATCATCTAAATGCCACGGCTGAATCTGCTCTCTATAATTAAAATTACGCAGAACACAACATAGATGTACTGAGACTAAACTCAAACAGGAGCACGCTGTAGCTCTCACTCAAGGCACACAGGCACCCTGAGGGAGAAGCACAATCCAGACTTCCAGCTTTATACAAATGAAGTGCTGCCTTCACATTCCCAGAGGAGAAAATTGTGGTAGCAGGAGCTCTTCAGACACGGGGCTCCTCTTGCAAACACTGAGCCCGCAGTGAGTCCTGGCTGCTGTTCCACAGAGCCTGGCTGCTTCTCGAAAAAAAACACCTCTTTGGGCAGAAAATCGACTGCACCCCCTGTGCTCTGCTCTCTGTGCCAGTGGCTGGAGCAAAGCTTTCAACAGGACTGATCCCAGGACCCCTCCAGGGTGCGGAGTCAGAACCTGGCCACTTGGGATACCCAGCAGTTACAACAGCCAGTCTCCTGAGTGTGCTGATTAAACAAGTATTGTCCTTTTTTTTTTTTGTTATCTGAAAAGCAGATTATTAGAGTACCAACTCCAAAATCTTCTATTATTTAATGTTATCAAATCAGAAAATCCCATTTCCTTCATATATCCAAGGGAATAACTTAAAATCCCAGTTCACCACCAGACAGCCTATAAAACACACCTATAAAACTGGCTAATTAAATGTATTTCCACTTCCTGAGATTATTCTTTGCTTGTATACTCCTTCCAACTGCAACAGAAAACCTGAATGTTTCCTCAAAAAAAATAATCAATTTAATTATTTTCCTTCTCTCAGGTTTCAACATTAACCTGGGAATGCAGCAACTCTTACAGTGACCTCTTGTGGCAAGTGCTCAGCAGCTCCCAAACTTCCCCAAAAAGAGAGGATGGAAACCTCTCCCACCACTCCACCAAGCACAGAAGGAAAGAAAAAAAATTAGAAAAATAAGAAAAAAATTACAAAAATAAGAAGGGGAGAAGGGAGGGAGGGAGGAAGGGGGGAAGGGGGGAAGGAAGGAAGGAAGGAAGGAAGGAAGGAAGGAAGGAAGGAAGGAAGGAAGGAAGGAAGGAAGGAAGGAAGGAAGGAAGGAAGGAAGGAAGGAAGGAAGGAAGGAAGGGCATCAATTAGAAATGAGACCACAAAACAGCTGATCATATCTCAAGAAAATCCAGCTTTTCCTTTCACTAATAACATGGCATTCTTTAAGTTTCTAAATTAATAAAATAGCACAGAGCTTCCATAACTATTTTTTAATGTAAAAATAAACACTTTAGACCATGCAGAACTCCCCCAATTTCAGCAGCAGCAAATAGAGATGCTTAATCTGTCTGTGCTCAGCGAGCCCACTTGAAAAGCAAGGAAAACAGGGTGTCTGCAATTGCAAACCCCTCACATATGTCATCTAGTAATGCTTGTCAGTGTAAAAATCCACTCTGCATTGATTTACGTGTCAGCAAGCTCCCTGCAGTCACACAAACTGCAGAAGGAACCCTGTGCCTTCGAATGCCAAAGAAAACCCCAGCGACACGAGCACCTTGGTAATCCCTTCATTAACTTCTGAGCTGAATTGGAGGATGGAAACTTTCACCCCACGGTGCATCCTGATTTTATGCAGGGATTTAGGGAACTGCTGAGCTCAGCATTTTTCTCTGAGGATCCCAAGTGATAGACATCCACTAAACTTGAAGTACTTTGCTTTAAAGAACTTTCTCTGTGCAACATGTGTAATTTAATTGGTGCCAGATGAAAATGCAGCTTGTTTTAATATAGGGGAGAGAAGCCCACATGCATGATATCCCACATCCCTGCCTGGAAGACAGGAACCCTACACAGCTAGTAAGAACAGAAGAGAAAAGAGACATTTATTTCATCAGTAATACCAGTGAATAAAAATTAAAAAGGTGTCTTACTGCTACAGATATGACACTTGTTTCCCTCTCCTTTCCAGGTAACCTGCCTTGACAAAAATTACCTATGAACAGGGCTGATCCTTCCACCCAGTCACAGGGAGCCAGCAAGGCATAAAGGTCTCTGTGAAGGAATTGCTTTTTAGGAACATAGCATAAAGCTGAACAAGGCCAGGAATAAAATGCTAGCTTCATTAAAACCCATGCTGAATTTCCCATGGAAGCCTTAGAGAGCAAAGATTTCATCCCAGTGTCAAAATGTATTTGTGAAAGACCCACTTTCATGAGGAAGCTTCTAAGAGTTATTGCAACAGAAACAATATCCAATAATGATGACTCTTATCATATAGATAAGATTATATACAGTTTTTCACTAAATTCATCCCCTCTTCCAAACTGTTAGCATTCTTTATTGCAGATTGCTGCCAAGTCCCAGACTCACCCTTCCCACAAATTCATGCTCTACCATAAAAGCAAATTATGCCATTAACATATACTTAATTTTTCTGCTGATAGAACTGGTGAAGGCAAGACAGACTTGCATGGCTCAACTCGCTGGATGACTCTGCCCATGCGACAGGTTCATAAATCCCAGCCCTGATCTAGAGACTTGCCCAATTCTATACCCTCTGCACTTCCACAGTGCTGAGCACAGGTCAGTATCAGTCAGAGCTCTGAATGCACTGAAGAAGTGAATGACAATATCAGTAATAACAGGCACAGCCTGCTGAGAACATCTTGGGAGAGAACATTGCCCTTAGGATGGTCCTTATTAAACATCCCAAATACTAATGGCAGTAAAAGGCAGTCACCTTAATGTGATTTAGCCCAGTGCTCTCACAAAACACCTTTCAGCTCAGCAAAACAACTGGTGCTCTTAAGATCTAGGGCACAGCCAAGGCTGTAGCGAGATCGTATCAATCTTTGTGAGCCTCAGATAAACCTCAATGTATTTTTACCGTGCTTTAAAAGAAGAAAGGAAAAAAAAAAAAAAAGGTTGCAGAGAGTGCACTGAGATTACCCTGAAGACAGGTGTGCTTGTCCCTTTCAGCAGGCACAGCAGCCCTAAGGACAGATCCTGCTCTCCCTGTGGGCTCTGGCTCTCCTTAAGTGGAGCTCAGCTGTGGTGAGGGCAAAGACCAGGCAAAGCAGAGGCTGCCATGCACCACTCCATGCTTTGGGAACGACCTGCAGCCTGTGATGCTGCCCAAACACCGACCTTCAAGGCTGACTAAAACACTTCACAAGCTACAAGGTGTAAAGTTGTCTCCAAAGGAGACGCTGTTCCCCCAGGGGAACACGGTGGGACCTCTCCATCGCTCCGGCAGCAGCTCCATCCTTCCCAAACACCCTGGCATGGAGAGGGGCATCCAACAGGGCAGCCCAGCTCTCCCCCTCTCCCACACAGAGGGCAAAGAGCCATGGTCACCGTTTCATGACCACCCCTGTCACAGCCACTCCATTCCTTTCTGCTCAGCTCCTTGGTGCTTTGCTCCTGGCTGCACACTGTGAGCACTTCTCCCACAATTTTAACCTGATGAGCAGCCAAAGATGAGGTAAAAAGGAAGGGTTCACGAAATTCCTAAAGAGAAAGTGCCCAAATATGCTGAAAATTTAATATATGATTGCTTTTAACATAAGGCTGGACATCACACCAAGCCTGCACACCATGTTCCCGCTACACCCGCTCCCAGTCCTGACTTTCCACATTTTAAAATTATTACAATTTTGTCTATAAATTTTGTTATTAGGATCCATCTCTGGTGACTCTGAGTAATTTGTCTCCATCAACACTTCATTTTGAAGCCATTGCTTCTATTTCACCAGAAGAAAAGCCTATCTGCTGAAATACCTGCCTGATTTTTCCAGCAGTACCTGTAGCCTAATAGAAGTCATTACTTGTACCTACAAACCTTCTCTTGGTTGTTAAGAAAAGATTTATGATCAGGAAGTGCAATGGGATTGCATAAATGTGACAAATCTCAAAAGAGAATGCTCCTGAACCAGGAATGGTGACAGAAAGGCTTTCTGGGGGAGAATGCTGAAGATGTATTTTAAAAAACAATCATCAGTCTTTCTTTCATCCCATTCCTCAAATTGTCAATGAAAAATCTCTTGGAATTTGGTGAATCCAAGTATAAAAACAAACCCAGCAGAGAGCCAGCAGACCAAATCCTGGTCTTCTTCTGAGCACTGGCAGGAGATACTTGAACCAGATTTGCTCCACTCTATACCATTAAGTTTGGATTAAACAATACTGAATCCAATGAAAATTACTATTTCTATAAAGGATAAATAAGGCTATGTCCTGGATGACAAAAATAAGAACTAAATCATGTTTCAGCTCACAACACTGACAACTTACATGAGTTAAATACAAATTCCCAATCTACTTTCCTCTTTGTGTCCAACGGGGAATATTTACCTCTCTAGCGAACACCATGCTTAGACATCATCAGTGGCACAGAAAAAGCAGAATGAATGACCAGATCAGCATGATTTATGCTCCTAAATCAAACCAGGTTAAAAACAGGAGGGGATACATGCTTTTAAAGCATAATGTTCAAAAGCCTACTGAGCTTTTCCAATTTTTGATGTCTCAAAGCTTTACTGAGCTTTCACCAGGGAGGATGTGGGATTTAATTAGAGCACGATACAAAACCATGGCATTCCCAAACCGTGCTCCCAGCCCTACTACTGACATGCTGCATGACCTAGGGAAATCAGCTGTGATGCCCCAAGCCCCCATTCACGCCACAGTTTGATGAACAGGTAGAGAAAACCTCTGTATATCCTCTTCCACAAGGAGCTGTGAAGTGTAATTAAATTCCACCCAACACTTTGAAATTGTCAGAGGGAAAGTGCTATATAAATGCCTATTAATTAAGCCTGCATTTAATATTCTGGGAAATAAATACACTATTGTGGGAAAGCAGCTCTTGGAGATAGGGCAGCTACAGGGCTTGAAGGGGAGTCAGCTGCCGACCTCAAAACTGATAGAGGCAACACGACAGGGAGGAAGCCCCCCAAAAACAGCTTAATACAAAGCTGGCATTTTAACACACAACATTTTAAAACAAATTCCAACTCCTCATCCCACTCCTGCTCATGAGGAAAATCCACGAATCACCAGTTCACTACCTGCTGTCAAAATCCACTCCAAGCCAGCACACCAGACCATGCTGGTGTGACTGTGGGGTGCATCCAGCAGTGTGCAATACGGAAAGGTGGAAAGGAACATTTTTCAACATAATTTCACAAACCACTGGTGTCTTGATTAATACTAAATGTAGCAACTCTTTTCAATGCTCTGCTCTGCTCACTTCTCCCACTCCTGTCTCCAGGTGTACACTGGCACAGGGATGCTTCCCCATGGCAGTTTCACCCTAAACTTGGGCTGACCAAGGAGTTATCTTCTAGCAAAACCCAAATCCGAGCTCTCCTACATTTGTGCAAACACTCCTATGTCTCAGCAGTTCTGTGCCAGTGCAAAAACTAGATTAAAAAATGAAAAAAGCAGCCTCTACACCAGCACACCCAAAGAGACAGTAAACACATCGTAACTTTAATGGAGCTGTGTACGGTGCTCCTGATCAGTGCTTTGCACTAGAAAGGGTGAAATTAACTCCAACAGCAAGGAACAACTGGACGCCACAGTCCTGAACTAGCCCTGTAAATATTCACCTAACAGAGGAGCCGTAAATGACCAAGTGCAGACAGTTCTTTAGCCATTTGCTCAGCCACAGGATTGCCATCATCCAAACCACAGTCACTCCCTCACCGCTTTCCCGGCACCTTCGCCACAGACTTTAAAGTGCCACAGAATTGCAAAAAAACTTTGAACCCCCTGAATAGAAATAGTTGCAAGTCCTAATTATTACAAAACTACAGAACAAGAAAAAGCGGGGAAAAAAAAAAAAAAGACCCGATGAGCACAGAGATGAGAATTTATTGTCTCGTAAAAGAGAAGAAGGTTCGAACTGGCAGAAGCGATTGCGATGTAAGAAGTGCGGGGAGACAGGGCAAGGACCGCGAGGGGATGCTCCGGAGGGGACCAGCGGATCCCGTTCCTTGAAGGCACCGCTTTGGCACGGACCCACCAGCGCGACAACGGGGAGAGATGGATGGATGGACGGGCGGATGGATGCCCAGCGCCGCGCCCGCCCCCCCTGCGCCTGCGCGCCCGCCCCGCCGGGCCGGGGGACGCCCGGGGATGGGGGGGCACGCCCGGGGATGGGGGGCACGGCAAGAGATAGGGAAGGACGCCCGGGGGTGGGGGAGGACGCCACGGGATGGGGAGGATGCGGGGGACACACCGCGCAGTCGACAACGGGGAGAGATGGATGGATGGACGGGCGGATGGATGCATGCATGACGGGGGACTCTCTCACCGCTGGAGCGCCGGACGATGTTCTCCAGGAAGGTGTTCTGCGGTGCCACCAGCCCTCTCTTGCCCCCCGGCATCCTGCAGCGCCGGGCTCGGGGGCCGGGGGTGCGCGGCGGCAGCGGCGGCGGCGCCCCCCCCACCCTTCTCTGGTCCCCTGCGAAGTTCTGCCCTGAGCGAAACTCACGCCAAGCCCCTGGTTTTGCATCTATATCTATATATTTGTTTTGATTGTGGTTGTTCTTTGGGTTGTGGGGTTTTTTTTATTTTGGGGGGTTTTTTCCCCCCCAGCGGTTGGGTTTGAGGGAAAACACTCGGGAATGCTTGTGTGGCACACTGGAAGGCGGCCGCGCGTTGCCCGCAAAAGATAAAGGCAAAGTGCAACGTAACGTGTTACATGCCACTAGCCTTGCCTGAAGGCATCAAGATATCTCTTGGAGGATTCCCCCCTCTCTCCGTGCGAGGCAACAGGAGGCGGATTTAGGGCTGGAAACCTCTTTTCTGCACGTATTCAGGGAGCAGGCTCTGCCGCGCCGGAGCCCCAGAGGAGCAGGTGAGGCAGTGCCGTGAGCAGCCACACCCGAGTTCCAGCGCACGCCTTGCCTGTTCCTGACCCAGCCGCCCTCCTCCCTCCAGCCGTTTCTTGACTAGGACAGTATTTTTTAAAGCTCTGGACAGTAAAATCCTGGAAGGAATTTCTCGACCTACTGCTTCTGCCTCTGCCAATTTTGCATGCTGCTGCAGGCAGAAAAGGATCGTAGAAGGAACTAAGACATGGAAAATCAGTGTTTGTCCGGAGCAGGAGCACGCTCTGCAGAGCACATCCCGCTGTGCCGAACGCTCCTGCCCTGGTTGGCACAAGCAGCAGTGCTTCTTCCAGAGGACATCATTCCACTGTGGAAAAATCAATTTATTTATTTTTTCATTCTGCTTGCAACACCTGCTCCTTCCTGTGCTTGAGCCTTGGTCCAGCAAGGCACATTGAGGTCACCTGCACTCCACGGCTTAAAGTTTGACATCTTTAGCACACCAGGAGCTGCTGCTGGAGCAGCACTTTCCTGGGTGCCACTGCTGCTGTTCCTGGAAAATACCTGGTTTTCCTTTCATTTAAACAAATGCAAATCAGGAGCAGGTCATTTGGGAATGCTGACACAAAACAAGTTTGAGGTGTGAAGCACACCCGATTTGTCAAACATTTCTGTTTTCCTCCCAGGTCTGGCATCTTCAGGGCTTTCCTTAGAGTGGTGTGGTTTAAAATATGCTCCTGCTGAGCGCTGCGCCGAGGTACAGGGGAATTTTTCTCCCGGTAATTGGATGGTGGAGGGCAACACCTTTGTTTGTTTCAAGTGAGTTGTGGCTCACCTAACCCAGCTGTGCACAGGCAAATACTGTGACTGATCTGTCTGGACAGTGCTGCCAGGACCTCTGCTCCCCAATTCCCTCCCTCCCAACCAATCTGAATTTTTCTACTAATTTACCAACCTCATTTTGAAACTTAGACATGCTACTTGCCCTCCCATGCTCTTTTTCACCAAACCCCTTCTTGTTCACCCTTTCCACTAAACTTTTCATGCCCAAGAATCACTCCATCCTCCCTGCTCCATCTCCTCAAATTCAGATCCCTCGTTTTTAAGTTCTGTTGCTGTATTTCCAGTGGTACTAATTAAACAATAGGTTATGGAGAGGGACAAGCTCCAAAAACATATCTTTAAATATCACAGACGTCAGATAGAAATGGCAAGACGTGGTGGGATGTTTCTATACCAAGGCTGCAAAAAAACTCCAGAGGACACTTCTTTCTTTTCCTGGAATGCTGGATGAAGCTAAAGATAACCTTGAAAAGAAGAATCTGACAAAGAAAGCAAACTGGGAACTGCAAAGAGACTCTTGTCTTCTTTTGGGAATCTTCGAATTGTGCTTGGAAACAGCATCGAACCACTACGCAGGAAGCTGTCAGAAAGGTTTGAGGTCAGTGTAAGTAGGAAAAAGACAACTAGGCAGCTTCTTTCCACATCAAAAATACCCCAGTCTCAACCTGCTGTTCTCAAGTGCGGCAGGAAACCCACTCTGATTCAAAATGCCTTTTTTTTTTTTTTCAATTTTAAGGAATTAATTAATTGTTAGAACATTAAAAAGAGGGGAAAAAAAAGTAGTTTAAGCTAAATGTAACAACATTCCTCATGGATGATCAGAACATTCCTAGTTCTTCTTTCTTCCTGGCTTGCAAACTTTATTTCTTTAAGGGAAGAAACTAGTTTTCCTTTCCTAAAAGGAAAAAGGCAGAAAGGGAATGAGCTCATCTCTGTACCAGAGTAAAAGTAATCACCATTCCTTCCTCTTCTGCTTCACCATTTCCTTTCTTCTGAAATTTGAAGCACCTGCTCAGGGTGACTTCCCTCTTTTCTGGCATTTCTACAAAAGGCACAATACCCCAAATCCACCCAGCAGTGGGCAAGCACCGAGGTCCCACAGCAAGTGGAGACAGCACACGCTATGAAGTTCAGCTGCGCATGGTGAAGAGCTGACCCTTGGAATCTAAACCTACAGGAGAGGGTTATTTTACTTCAGGGACTATTAAACATTTCAGAACTGGTTCTTATTCACAGCACAGAGCTTTAACTGTGTCTTCTGTGAATTTATGAATTGAAGAATCATCGCTCCCAGGGCTCCTAGGAGAGGAGGGAGACAGAGAGCAGCATAAACAGGTCAGGCACTGATCCAACCCAACAGCCTGAGTCATTGGCGCACCCGAGCTGCTGAACAGATCCACATCTCCTTTGCTCTCAGTGCTGTGTGTAACAAGGTGAGTCAGGTTCCCTGGGACCGCCCTGGGGACCCAATGAGACTCACCCGTGTAGGTCTAAAAATGTTGTGAGCGCAGCTGAGTCAAGGGATGCCCTTGGCAAGGCTCAGAGCTGTTTGCTACCCCAGGTGCACACAGAAGACTTCCCATTCTAAAAACCATCATTAAGATGACCTGTTGTGATACGGCATGAAATGATGACACAGACACTGCTGCTCTCGAGGGGAACAAAAAGGAAGAAGAAGAAGAACTTTATTTTCTGACTCTAACATTTATAGTTTTCCAAAGGTGACAGTGGATTGGAGGGTGACAGTGCCACCTCTCCAATGCCACTGGACAGACCAAGGGTCCATCCATTCTCCCCCCTTCCATGAAAGAATGCAAAACATAGGTTATTTACAGAACTGTGTGTGAGAAAGTTTGTTGAAAGAATGCAAACATCAGAAGGCTTAACAAAGTCTTACAAAATCAGGGCGACAATGACCATGGGCTTTGGTTATAAGCAATGTGATTTGTAATATAAACTCCAAATTAGCACTATTTGATTTCCGATTTCCAACAACAGCTCAAGTGGGAAACAAATGCCAGAGACAGACATTTGAAGGATGTTAAATGGTAGAAAAGCAGGTAGAGTTTTCTCCTTAAAGGCAAAAAACTCTGCACCAAAGAATGTGACAGAAGAGACTTTTCTGCTAAGAGGCATTAGACTCTTAATAAATCTTTCTCCATGAGTGAAGTACATCGGTTGTCAGATACTGGGATGGGACAACAGGGGAGCTCATGCAGCAACTTTTTCTCCTCAGGAGGGAGGACTAGAAGGTCAGGGATTTTTTTACTGACTCCAGAAACATTAACCAAGAACTGTTTGGGGGTTTGTCAGAAATTGCAGGAAGCAAAGCAGCATCTCTGAGCCCACCATCCTGCTCACCATAAAGGTGGAATATGAGTCTGAAAGTTGCTGAGGGTATGGCATCAGATCTGCATTTCTGCATTGCCTTCAGACAGTAGCCTTCAAAAAGGAGGAAATACCTCTGCTCATAGCAACAGCTGATAATGCCAGAAAAAATACTTAGGTGACAAAAAATAGAGAGGGGGAAGAAATAAATTGCTGTTTCTTTCCTAAAAATAAAAAGTTGCTGTTTCTTTCCTAAAAATAAAAATGTGCTGTTTCTTTCCTTCCCTGTTTTGAGGGGTTTTGCTTCTTACCCCATTACAAATTTGAAAAAGCACTTTGGCAGACAGGAAATCAATAAAAACTTGACAAAAGTTGCTGCTTTTGGTATAAAAATTGATGGAAAGTATTGATGAAACCTCAGACATAAAGTACTCGCTGGATTCTAATTTGGCACCGATGAGAATTCTTTATTCTCTGTTGTCTTGGGCAAGTTAAGTCTGGACAACTAGACCTGGAGGTTATGAATCTCCTGTCCCTCAGTCCCTTTGGCAGTGCAAAGCAAAGGAATGCAGAACTTAAGTGTAGAGGATTTTGTAGATAGTTAGCTAGCTAACAAAGATCATGCTAGAAGCAAGAAGGAGACGAGGATAAAAGCGGCAAGGTCACTGTGCCTTTGCCGAAACTTGAGGTTGTGGGAGAAGCTTGTTAGCTAGCAAGAATGAAGGAACGATAGCAGAAACCATAACAAGGTGAACACAAGAATGTAAACGTAGACGTAGTTGACTGATAAATGACTAACCAATGATGAGCTCAATTTTTGCAATATGCATTAGCCTTATTAACACTGCTATAAATGTGTGTGCCTATCCAATAAACTTTTGAGACTTGTTGTTCATCATCTGGTGTGCAAGTCTTCCTTCTCCATCACTTAAGGGAGGCGACAGCATTCAGCTGAGTCAAGCAGAGAGGAATTAGGAAGAATTAAGGTTCCCTGTGTATCCTGCACCTGGGATGCACTGAGGATGGCTCAGTGCATGGATAATGGCTAAGCCTCTCTCTTTTACACTTCTCATTCAACATGGCCCTGTGCCACTTTCCTGGGACCCCAGCCAACCTCTGCTCAAGTATGGCATGATTATTTTTTTGTGTGTGTGGTGCTCATCACTAATCTGCTGGTGCTTTGTAGGCACCGTTGAATATCTTCTGCATTTTACCTCGTCATACCGGGATCAGACAGGAAACTGGAGCACAGGGAGATTAAGGTCAAAATGGTCAGGGAAATCACAATGTCCAACTTGAGACATCCAGGATCCTTCAGCAGAGGAGTCCCAGTTCAGCAGAAGTTTGTGCATTCAGTGTCTGGAGGCTTTGGTTACAGTTGTGAGAGCAAAGCATTTCTCCAGATCACAACCTCTGCATTCCCCAGGAGCTCATGCAAAACAAGGGAATAATGGGCAATGGGAGAGCCTAGGCTTGAATGATTTGCACAGCTTCATGGAAGATCCCTGTTTAACAGGAGATTTAACAGTAACATCTCTTGCTTGCTTTTAACATGACACTTTTTATAGCCCTTGCCTTATTATTTCATAGCTTTCATTTTCTCTAGTGGGCACACCAAAGATATTACAGGCCAAAGTTGCACACAAGTCAGAAGTTTATACACACGCATGCATGAAATATTGTGGGGAATGTAACTGAAGACTGTGTTGCAATGCACAGACATAAGGGCAGAAGCAACCCAGCCATTATATGGCCATTACCTCCTTTTGGAGTGCCTAGAAACCCAATTTTTCTTTTCCACAGCCTTTTCTTTAGCCAGAATCAGACACTTGGGAAAAGAACCTTTAACACATTATCATTTCATTAATGTTGTTTTTCATATTCCTCCACCTGCAAGGTCTGTGCATCAGTTACCATGAGTCCAGCTGTGCAGACACAGGGAGCCATTAAAGCTTCTGAAATGACCTAAAATAACACCTAGAATTGAACAGCATCAGAACTTTCAAAGTCCATTATCACAGCATCAGGCAGGTGCTGTAAAGTCCAAAGCAAGGCTTGTCTGTACTTTCTCCCTGGAAGGAAGGAAGTCCCTCATTTTCAAGGGTACAGAGCTCATAATTCTAACACTGAAAGGAAATCCTGACACATGCTGCAGCACATTTGTGGGTAGGGAAGCATACAGTGATAAGAGTGGAAGTTCTCATGTCTTCAAGACCTTTCAGGAGAGAAGAGCTGGAAATCTCAAACTCCTGCTTGGGAAGGAGAGGAGTCCTCTGATTTAACCTAAAGCCCCAGGATGACCAGTGCCACAGGATGGCAGCTTGAAGATGCCCAGCAATGTTTGGGACAAGAAAATCACAGTCAGAGTCAGATATGAAAAGTAAATAGTTGGTGTTCAGTAGTCAAAAATGTATGTGGAATAAGAGGAGGAAATATTCTTCCATCATAAGGACAGCAAATATCAGCACCTACATTAATCACTAGGGGCTCTGATGAGTCCATGGCAACTTCCTCTCCCAGGGTTTCATCCTGAGAAATAAGTTGATAGCAACCAATAATTTATTGGCAGGCTTTACAGAGATAAATCACTGTATTAATTACAGAGGACCAAGAGAAATGGACTCATGCATGCCCTTTTCTTCTTGCTGTTGTTTTGGGGTTTGGTTTTTTGTTGGGTTTTTGGTTTTGTTTTTTGTTGGTTTTTTGGGGTTTTTTTGGGGGGTAGTTTTTGGGTTTCGGGTTCTTTTGTTTTGGTGGGGGGGGTGTTGTTTTTGTTGGGTTTTTTTTTAAGAGGAAAATATTTTTACTCTGAACAGGTAATACATTAAAAAAAACAGTCATGGGAAGATGGGATGACAGTGCTTCAACATCACACTCTTCAGCTTATTTTTGCCAATAGCTGAATCATCACAGAAAATATTCAGAATCGGAAACAATCCACTGGTTTATCTTAGAAGAAGCATTTTGCATTTAAAGTAGTGTCCATCTAAGAACACATCGCAGAAGCACATTCTGCTTCTCTTAGCCTTTTTGACTAATCCTGGATTTTTACCCCAAAATCATCCTTGCAGGCATGCTCTGAGGAAATCCATGACAGAAGCAAGGACTGCATAGGCTCACAGGTCCTTCCTGAATTTGCAATACACTTAAAAAACCTCTGCTCATGACTCCAGAATTCCATATTTTGGGGAGTCTTTGGACTACTTGAACCATAAATCCTTGGCACCACAGGGGCAGGAAACTCAGAAATAAATGCTATCCTAGTAGCAGAAAGGGATATTTTTTTCAGGCAGGAGTAGATAATAGCCTGGATTAAGTTTGAAGCCCCAAACATCATGACAGCCCCCTTGCATCCCAAAGGTCACAATCCCAGCACACAGGGGAACTGGGGGAGTGTGAAAGGAACAGCAGCAAATAACCCCCACTCTTCTGGAGCCATGGCCACTCATGGGAGATGAGAGGAGAGCAAGCACCCTGCTGGAGAATGAGCCATTTTCTGCATCAGAGCTGTTTTTCAGGCTTCCTGCAGAGACCAAGACATTAATTGCTCCACAGGCTGTGCTCTGACCAGGTTTCCAGGCTTTTTGGGGGGTTCCAAAGTGAAGACATTTTGTTTGCTAAAGAAAGGCAAGCTGAGAGTCCCTGGTCCTATGACTCAAGGATCTGGGGCTCTAGTTTTCATCATGGCTCTTTTTTTTATTTTTTTGGCATGGTGAATATTTTTGTCCTTCCACAGGTGGTAGCACACACGTGGGAAGCTGCACTGGCAGGAAGGGGGACAGAGCAGTCAGTCATCACAGGTGCCTGTGGCAAAGTGAGACACTTCATTTTCCTCCCCAGAGGTGGTAAAGGTTATTCCCACATCTGACACCTCTTCTGGACCCTTCTCCATGTGAGAATCGTGCCATTTTGGGGCCTCTTCTGAAATCAGCAGGAGCTACAGAAAAAAGCCTTCCCCAGAACTAAAAGTCCACTGTGTTGACCACATTTTATGCTACAGAGATACCTCTGAGAGCCTGGGGATTGTGCCACAAGTACACTCGAAAATCTCAAGACTTTCTGGCAGCTGAAGGATGGACATAAATGGGTGACATTAAATGTCCTGGAACTTAGGTACCTAAAAACTCAAACACCAGAAAAAGGTATTAAACACAACATTTGCTTCTAATGCAGACAATGTAAGTGTTTTATATGTTTGGGGGAGTGTGTTATAATAACAGTGATGCAGTTAAGAACAAGTAGTTGGATATTTTTTCCAATTTTAAACTTATTTATATACACTTGTTTATAAAAATTATCTTTGAGAAGGAAATTACTTGCATCAGAGCTTAATTGCAATTTTTTTTTTTTTAATTGTCATTAGAGCTCAGCATGGGGCTAATTTTGAGTCTAAACATTCTTGTTAAAACTTGTGTTACTGGAAAGCCAGAAAGTGTAGCTGTCCAAGTGTAGGATGAGTGGTGGCTGGCTGCTTTTTCTTTTTTAGATTAATTCAGTGTGAGTTTTCATATTGATTTTCACAAGAGCAGAAAGAAGCCCTTAAATTGGTATGTTTATAATAGTGACTCTTCAGAGAAGTTAAAAAAGACTTAGCATGGAATTGCCTCCTTTTAGTGCAGTTAATCTCAACCTATCACCTCACTGGCAATGTTTTCTCACATTAACTTTTATTAGGATTTGTTGCTGGCTCTGCAGAAAAGCACAACACAGAGGCAGAATCTGCTGACACACAGACCTTTCATAACAAGTCACACAGCTGCTACTCCAGCACTTCTTTGGAAAGCAGGAGCATCTTATGTGACTAATTGATTAGCATGGAAAAGGTGTCCCTAATTTGCTGTTCTGTTGGATACACAGAATAACACCACTCTTCACAAACACAAACTGGCCCAGCAGATGGGATCCTGTTTAAAATGCTGCTCAGCCTGAGTTAAGTATTGGAGGACACAAAATTCTGCTCAGTGAGAACGAAGGATGTGCCAGGGCATTGACCAAGCAACTTTCAAAAAAAAAAAAATCTTTCTAGGTGATCTGGTTCCTTCCCTTGTGTTTACAAACAGGGTAAGATAAAACACACTTTTCTGTTTATAGTGGGTGGCCAGCCTGAAGTCTACAGACCTTGAACTGCTTGCAGCACATTGGGACTGTAGAAAAAAGTCTTTGGATGAGGTGTCCCTCAGAGTCAAGCCACTGATTAATTGGATCCAACCCTCCCTCCAAACAACTTCTTGCTGGATGCCTTTTTTTTATTGGCAGGGTTTAAAGAGGGCTCAGGGGAAAGGAGTTACTGTGTGCCACTGACCCATTAGAATTTCTCTTCTCTGACAGTGGGGGAACAAGAGTTGCTGAGAGCATCTCAGCCAAAAAGTCCGCAACTGATGGAGGTTGATAATTTCTTTATTTCAAAATCCTAACTTTTACTTTACTTTGGAAGAAATTAGGTGGTGTAAAACCCATTTTAACATAAGGCAGGTAATTAAATCAACTTATTGAAACAGAGCATCTGAACATTTGGGACAATAATTTGTTTTGATATTGCTTTATGAAAGCAGGTCACAGCTGTATCCTCTAACTATTTGACATCTAATTCCTTAATCTATTTCCATGTTTCCAAATGCAGACCGTAGAAATCACTTCACCTAAAAAAGTTTTCCAGCTGTTGGGGGGTGACAAGAGTGCAGAGCAGGCTGCAGTTTTCCACTTCATGTGTGAAGAGGAAAATATTGCTCCAACAGTCAGTGCTGTGAATACAAAATATAAATGTAAAAGGAACGTGTATATGAATAATGCTATGTACAGGAGTATGAATGATTGTAGCCATAATAATTGTCTCTGTAATAAATATTGCTTTCATTTCCAAAGACCACAATTTGTGCTTGCACTGTAGCTCCTCACTGAAGTCCTTTGCATTCAGTAATCAAATAATTCAGAGCAAGGATTTCTCCAAAATTAAGGGCCGCAGTTGACTGTGCACTCCTGAATCTCATTTCCATCAGAAAGATATAATTGCAGCCTTACGTTAATTTCTGGTTAGAACACTGGGAATTGTCAATACAAACAAATTTGTACCAGAAACACTTCTATTTTTCAAGTGCTTTTTGAGCTGAAAATCATGCAAAAATAATCTGATTGTTAATTACATCTATCTTGCTTATCTTTGTCTCAGAATAGATACAGGCTAGACTTGAAGGAGAGCAGACTTATACAGTTACTAAATCTCTGGGGGAAAAAAAAACAACCAAACAAGAGAATCCTGCATCTTTTATAGGGTAAAAGACTCACATCCTGCTGTTTTCAATCAAACTACTCAGAGATTTTTCTCTGCTAGAAATAGAAATACACATTTAATAAGCATAAACCTAATGCCCCCTGTTGGTTATATCCAGCTTAAACCCACGCCTGTGCCCATGGGGACTCCTCATCCCCTACTGCTGACTAAAGCATCCCACAGAACATTTGAGGCTTTGCATGGGCACAGAGATTATGCTCCAGATTCACCTGAAGTAATTTCTCTCCTCCCTCACAGGCACAGTGTCACATTATGGTGTACAAATTGTGTCTGTAGCTACAAAGCCAGCCCATACCATCAGAGTGCTCTGTAATATCCTGCCCTCAATCACTGCACATGGAAGTTGCAGGAAAATGGAATCATAGCATTCATTAGGGTCAAAAAACACCTCTAAGATCACTGAGCCCAGCTATTAACCCAGCACTGCCCAGCCCGCCACTGAACCATGTCCCGAACACCACATTTACACATCTCTCAAATCCCTCCAGGGATGGTGACTCCACCACTGCCCTAGGCAGCCTGTTCCAATGCCTGACACCCCTTCAGCAACAAAACTGTTCCTAATATCCAATCTAAACCTCCCCTGGCACAGCTCGAGGCCATTTCCACTTGTCCTATGACCTGGGAGAAGAGAGCAGCTCCCACCTGGCTGCAGCCTCCTTGGAGGGAGCTGTAGAGAACAGCAAGGTCCCCCCTGAGCCTCCTGTTCTGACTGAACAACCAGCAGTCATACAGCCTGGGGCTTCTGTGTTGCCCTTTAGAAAAAGGCAAAATGCTAATTGTGGGTCAGGTGTTTAAAGCCAAAATTACTTGGGGTTTTTGGCTTTTCCACAACACATTTCACTGGTTTCTGAGGAGACCTCCAAACTGAAAACTAACAGCATCTCTAGCTGGGTGTGTATTCTGTAGTCAATTTAACCTAAATTTGGAATTGCCCTTCCTTTAAAAAAGTCTTAGAAACAAACAGAAATACATAAAATTAAATGAAGGGCTTTTTACGAAAATTCCTTTAGCCAACAGCACTTTTTCTGCTGAGTGAATGTTGAGCACCGTGGTTCACCTGGCTCTTCAGAGCAGAAGATGCTGAGACACTCCTGCTACCTGTGGTGTCAGGAGGAGCAAGAGCCAATATCTTCAGAGGCAGGAATCACTCCTGTGAGTGACAGGAGGCTGCTTGTACCCCTCCCTGTACCTCTGCCTTTCAGCAAGAACCTCTGCCAGCCGCAGCTGAACACTCCCTGTCCCTCCTACCTGGCAGACACATCCCCAGAGGAGATGTTGGACCAATCTGGCTGAACACCTTGTCTCTCAGAAAGACACCACTCAGTATGGAATCACAGAGCCATTCAGCTGGAAAAATACCTTTAAGGTTATGGAAGTAACAAATAGCTCAGACCTCTGCAGCAAAGCAAAATGCAAAGATCATCCTCTTGTCCTCACCTGGAAGCAGCATCAGAATTGGAGGCACACAGCAGGAATGACCATCCTCTCACATTGTGCTGCAAATGCCAGCATTGAGGCTGTTACATTTGTGAGGAATCCTGTGCCACCACCTCTTGTTTGAGCCTGTGATGCAGCAGACTCCGGGGTTCCTCAGGGACAGCAATGCCAGGGCTGGGGGCCTGCAGTGGCAGCCTCCTCCTGGGGACACAGCTGGTGCCCGCCACACTGATGGAGAAACTGTTCAGAGCTGAAGGGACTGTCAGTGTCACAGAATCACAGAATGGTTTGGGCTGGAAGGGACCTTAAAGATCCTCTATTCCAAATCCTCTGCCATGAGTAGGGGCATCTTCTACCAGACCAAGCTGCTCCAAGTCCCATCCAGCCTGGCCTTGAACATTTTCAGGGATGGAGCATGCACAGCTGCTCTGGGAAACCTGTGCCAGGGCCTCACCTCCCTCACAGTCCAGAAATTCCTCCTGATGTCTAATCTAAGACAGCCCTCTCTCAGTTTGAAACCATTGGCCCTTAATCCCACTCCATTCCCTTAGCTCAGCTCCTGGAGTAGCTCCCTCTCCTTGCAGGACACCCTCATTTCTGTCTTCAGATTAAAGCATAGAGATAGCAGGGTTAGGAGCAAGAAGGACAAACTGCTATGAAAAGACAGAACACTGAAATGCAGGGGAACACACAAGGAGATATTTTGTGTCTGCTGGCCAAATGAACCTCACCTCCCTCAGCCACAGCAGGCACAGCCAAAACCAGCACTGCTCCTTTGTCTTGCTTAAATCACTGCAGAGATGTTTCTGCATGCTTCAGCCCTCCACACCCAGCTTTTCTCAAGCCCCTCTCCTCACTCCCTGCCAGGCTGTCAGTGGCACCCATGCACTGCAGGGATGCTGAAATCCCCAGGGACCCAGAGTGGGAGCCCAGGAGCCCCCAGCCCCTTGGTGCCCTGCAGGGGCACTGTGTCACTGGCAAAACCAGGCTCATTTGTCCCATTTTCATTCTTTGTCCCAGGCAGAGGGTGGGTTGGTGCTAATTCAGCCACCTGGGTCTCATCCGGGAGATCAGGAGGTGACTGGTGCAGGTTTTGATCTTGCACCCTGGGAGCCTAGATTTGGGGTGCCACCCCTCCAGCCACCTCAGCTGTCTCTGGATGTGGGCAAACCTAAGTTTCATATCCAAAGTCTGCCAGTTCCCCATCTCTGGCACAGCTGAGCTGTAAGCTATAAAAGTCCCAGGTTCCTTAATTGCAGCAGCACATGGAGAAAGGCAGCGTGGCTGAAATTACAGTATAAAACACAGGCAATGGAGAACCAAGCTGTAAGCTTTTCTCTGAATCAAATCCAGCAAAGCCTGCAACAATTTTCCAATATCCAGTTGCTCCTTCAACAAAAGCAAATGTAATTTCCTCTCTGCCCTTAATTTGAAAACATTCTACATGAGATGATTTTTTGGATATTCATTAATGAAGTATAAACCCTATCACTAGTTAGGCAACAAAATTCCTTTGCTGCTTTTGTCATAAAATATCTTAACTAAGCCACTCTTGTACCAGCATTATTTGGATGGAATTAAAATGTTATTTCAGGTCCTTTGAAAAAGGTTTGGGGATATTTTTTCTCTTCCTGGCACTTTCCCCTCCTGTCTTCTTTTAAAAAAACTCAAGAAATCTCATCAGTGATAGGAGAGAGGGAAGACACTGGAAAGAGTATCTGGATTTATGTGTTAAAGTGTTTTTTTGCAATCCAGTCTGACTTTATTCCATGCTGAGGAACCTGATGCTTATCCTCACTTGTAGTTCTTTGTGACCTCCAAGGCCATGAAGATAAGAAGAGCAAAGCTTTTAAAATAATGCAGTGTCATATCTCTGAAAGATTCCTGTAAATCTGCCTTTGAGGCTGAAGGGAGGGAAGGGGAATCCAGCTGAACAAAAGCTTTAAAAAACACATGTGATACACTACAAATCTGTGTAACCACTCAAGGAAACTGGAAGAAAAGGAGCAAAGAAACCCCTGGAAAACAGCATTGAAAATAGCATGTGATGCAAGAAAATTATAAAGAAACTCTTGCAGCCTTTAAGGACATCAAGTGAAATGCAAAATGCTCCAAGTTGGCTTGGCTTGATCTCTGCTTGATTTGAATTTCAAGCTCTGATGTACAAAAAGCTTTGTCTCCACACAAGGTTTTGAAGTCCTGCAGGATTGCCTGCCTGGATGCTTTTGCTTTGAAGCTGTCTAAAGCTTCCCTTGCCATCACTGTTTTGCATTAAAATATATATTCTCCATTGCAGGACTTAGCAAATAGATTTTCTGCTGTTCCATCCCCTTACTCCATCAGACTGTTTTCTTCAGGCTCCAAGTATATGCAGATTTAATGGGGAGATCTTTAAAAAACAATGCTTTCCTTAGAGAAAACAATAAATTAAAAGCCATTTGTTGTCTCATGCTGTCAGATATTTGCCAACAAAACCAGAAAACACAATACAATCAGAATTATCTATGCTGTGAAGCAAAACTGCCTGCATCTTCTAAACCATTCTTTTGTCCTGGTTACATCAATTCCTGACACCGAAGTGTTTCCATGATTTCAGCCTCCTGCCAGGTGATGCCCAAGCCCAGTCCCATGAGCTGAGCAGAAGACAGTGGGATGCACTCGATGGTTCAGATCAGAGGCTCTGCACTTCAGGCTCAGTGCTGGGTCCTCTGCCAGGCTCCAATGGCTCCCACATCCTCCCTGCTCACAGTATCTGTGCCTTTCCCTCCTTTTGCAGCCTTTTCTTTCTCCTTCCACTTCATGCTTCTTCTCATCCCTCTCCATTTTCCTCCTTTTGACCCTGAACTCTTGCCTCTTAAACTCCTCTTCTTGCACTTACCTCCTCCCCTTGCCTCTTCCAAGGGTGGAACAGGTTCAGAATGAATAAACATAGTGGATTCAGAGAACAGCACTGCCATGGAGGGAACCACCAAACTCGCCCAAGGATATGATGTTTTTGCAAAGGGAAAAGAACACTCCCCTCTTTCATGTTCCATATCATGAGTAATAGTGATCAGGATCTGAAAATTATCTTTACCCGTGGCCAATTTTAAGAAGGTTTCAGGCAAAGTATTATGTGTTTTAGAAATGTGAATATACTGTGGTGACCTGTGAGCTGGCATAAGCAGACAGAGGAGCAAGGAGCTGCATCAGTAAGGAACACCCTTAAAAGAGATTAAAGCAATTTGATCTGCAGCATGAGCAGGTCTGTCTCCAGTTACTCTTGTCTTTGCCTAGGAGGAGATTTATTGGAAATTAAATAGCACAATTCTGCTTTTAATGAATAAAATTTACTAATCCTATATTGTGTAGTCTGAACAGAGACTCAGTATAGAAAACATTGCCTGAAATTTTTTCTAGCTCCATCTACTAGTTTATTTCTCAAATCCTGCAGCTTCAGGTTGCCCCTTATGTTCTGAATCCTGTTTCAGCCCACAATAAATAAATAAATAAATAAATAAATAAACCACAGAATGGTTTGGGTTGGAAGGGACCTTAAAAATAATTTCATTCCAACCTCTTGCCACAGTCAGGGACAGCTTCCACTAGACCAAGTTGTTCAAAAATCCATCCAAACTGGCCTTGAGCACTTCCAGGGATGGAGCAGCCACAGCTTCTCTGGGTGGCCTGTGCCAGTGCCTCACCACCCTCACAGGGAAGAATTTAATATAAAATCTAAATCTATCTTCCTTCACCTTAAAGCCATTTCCCCTCGTCCATGTCCCCACATGATCCAATCCCTCTCCATCCCCTCTGTGCCCTGCACAGAGCTCTGTGTCACATACACCTCCCCCAGAGCATCTCTCCTGGTTTCCCTGGGTGCTGCCAATCCCCTTCCTCTCCCCAGCACTCCTGTATAACCTGAGATCCCTCTGGAAGTGAAACAGCCCAACCCCTTGCAGTGTTTACATCTCTCCAGCAGCTCGTGGTGGAAATCACTTGAGCAGCTCTGGCTTATGTCCTTGTGAGGTTTCTTAAACTGCTGCCCAGCTCTGATTAATTTGTCAAGCCCCTGGACTTTCTGTATTACTCCCTATTCTCTGTTAACACAGCTCCCATAATGTTCTTGGCTTTTTCCCCAGGTTCACAGGGATACCTAAAGCTGTTCTTTTCACACAACTCAGACCCTGTGTGCAAGGGTGCCTCTCGTCTACCCTGATTTTCAATTTCCTCCAGTTTTCTTAGCTAAGAATGTCTCAACTGGCAGATTTTGAGGAATTAATATAAATCTGGAGCAAAAGTAAATTTTGCTGGAAATTCACCAAGCTCCAAGGCACATGATGTCTTCCACAATCCTGCAGGACATCTCAAATTTCTTCATGTTTTCCAGGCTCTGAGAGACCAGTGTGTCAAACACAGCACGCGATTCTGCCTGGGCCATCAGAGGCAGAAGCTGAGTCCTGCTTCCTTCTGGGCAGATTTCTATAAAAGAACACAGAAGACCTTAATAAATAATAGGTAAATTTTCTTGGAGACTGTTGGTGAAAAATAGGCATAGCCTTATGTTACATCCTTCTGGGATTCCTCAAGCAGCTGTACAGTTCAAATTAACTGAAGACATTTGTTAAGGCAGCATGTCCTCTTAATTTGTAGTTTCCTTTTTTGAAAGGTGTTTTGATTAAATGGTTTTTCACTTATCAAACTTGAAGTCTTGAGTACAAACTTTAGGGGGAAAAAAACCCATAAAAAACCAAAAAAAAAACCCAAAAGGGAATGATATATAGGTTTATTTTTGACAGCTGGGATATTTTCCAGGCAGGCTACCACAAGACAGGGTGCAGATACACCCCTCCAGGTACATCAGTGTGGCCAGAACTCATCCAAATGGCATCAGGTGAGGGCAAGAGGCACTCAGCACAGATAAACCAGATTAATTAGGTATCTGCAGAGAGGCCTTTTCTCTTCTAACACACAATCAGCAATTCTTTATTGAAATTGAACCCATCAAAGAGCTCCCACTTGGTCCTGATGATGCTTTGTGAAGGCTGACCTAGAACAGAGGCTGGACAGAGCTAAAGAATAAAGCAGGGATTTATCAAAAGGCTTTAACAGATCCACCTTGGGCAGCACAAGAGCCCAGCCAGGGCTACACAAAATAAACCAAAATGGTCACAAAATGGATGACCAGTCACGAGGTCTCTCACTTTAAAAGTTTTGGTCCATTTGCATATTGGAGTTAATTGTCCAATTACAGCTTTAGCCCATCCTTGTTTTTCTCTCTTCATTCTATCATTGTTTGTGCTCTTGGGCCTGAAATTTGGATCATTTGTCCTTGGTCCCCAGCTAGAGAAGGAATTATTTTGTCTCTCTACTCTGTGCAGAGAGCTCACCATCCCCTAATATAAAGCTCAGAACTACAATCTAAAGCAGCGTATAATCTGAAAAATATAAAAGCTAAAACCTGAGGCATTACTGACAGTGGCTGCACCAAGGGGCTGGAGAAGTCACAGCTGGGGCTCACAGCATCTTGGGGTCCACTGATTATTTCTAGTACAGAGTTCTCCAAGACTTCTACAGCCAGATGACCCCATGCAAGTGCTGCACTGACCTGAACCACTTATTGAAACTTTCCACTGCACTGCTGCTACCACATGTTTCTTTCACACTTCCCTGGTCCAAACTGTGGATGCCAAAATGACTGGGGCTGAGGAGAAGAAAATGAGGTTGTTTCTGATTCCCTGGCAGTATTGAAAAATTATAATTTGGGCAATTTGATTAAATCAGGTCTATGAAACTAAGCCATTGTTTTTCCTGCCTTTGAGAGCAGCTCTCACAAAGAATTTAATCAAGAGAAAATCAAGCCACAAATGAGCTCATATGCCCAAAGTGAACCACAAATAGTTTACTGCTCTGATTGTTATTTAATGAAGTTTGTATTAAGCTTTTAAGGGATTCTCATGAGGTTTTGTCACATGCCTTTTTAATTTTTAGTGGTTACTTTCAAAAAGTGACAGTTTCCAGAGTTACCTGTGGTGCACCTCACTGTAGCACCTTTCTGTTTCAATACACTCTATTTTTTTTTGTTTGTTTCATATGCAAACTTTGGTTACCATATCAACAAGCTGGTTTATCTTCTCCTGTGATATGCAGCCAAAGTAGCTCAAAAAATCAGGTGTGATGCTGCTGAGAAGCATTTTCAAAGCAACAAAGTTTGTGAGGTTTCATGACATGGAATAAGAACACGAGGGCAAAAACCTGAGATGCTGCTGCAGATAAAAGACCCATTGTCCTGTTTCCAGCACTGACTGAAAACAGGTGTATGGGAGGGAATACAGCACCTGGCAGCCATGTGAAGGTACAGCCCATGTACTCCAAAATGAATATTTTGCACTCCAGGAGTTTCCTCAGCCAGAGATATTTCCTTTGCATTTAACATTGACAGGCAGCTTCTTCCTCTGTGAGTTCATCTAGCTGCTCTTTGAACACTGAGACAAATATCTGAACCAAAAGTTCTGGTTTTTTGTTTGTTTGTCATAGGAAATCTGAGGGCAGCAGCTGCCATCACGACTGATTCTGAGAAAAAAAAGAATCTCATACAAAAAGTATAATAAACCTCACAAAGGTTTATTTATTCAACAAGGCCAAGTGCAACATCCTGCACATGGATCAGGACAATGTGAGGCTTAGAATAGGAATAATTTCTTGATTGTGAGGGTGCTGAGGCCCTGGCAGGGGGTGCCCAGAGAAGCTGGGGATGCTCCGTCCCTGGAAATGTCCAAGGCCAGGTTGGATGGGGCTTGGAGCAACTGGGATAGTGGAATCTGTGCCTGCCCACGGCAGGAGATAGAACAAGATGGTCTTTAAGGTCCCTTCCAACCCAAAGCATTCTGTGATTCTTCATTCATGGACTTGGCTCCTAGGGAAACAAAACAAAAATGAACAGACCCAAACAACAAGCGTTTCTCAAAGAGCTAATTTCTGCACATGTAAATGACAAGATGTACACAGCAAGTCAGTCTTTTGTACCTCCTACTGGTAATTCCTAATAAACATCTTTGAGCCTAGTGTGAAAAACAAATACTCAAAAAAGCCCACCCCAACTGAAAATTCTAATTGCAGACAGTATTTGCTTTTTTTGGTAACAACAACAACAAAAGCATCCTATTTCAATCATCACTATCAAGTTCTGTTTCAGAGGACAAAAATATCCCATAGAAATGCAGGTTGGCAGAGATAATGTCACTTCATGGGTTTTGATCTTTATTCACTGTTTGCAAAACGCATTTCCCCAAAATGAATCAATTTGGTGTAGTTCCCTAAAACCCAGGTAACCCCCAGCTCCTGATTCCTCCCAGGATAGTCACTTCAACACTGAAATAAAGTGAAAGAGCCAAGGACTGCCAAGCATCTGCCGTTGCTGGGGCCTCCATTTCTTACATCACAAATGCTGCTCAGCCCAAACAAAGCTGATTTATGCCTGAAAACTCCTCTTTCTAACTGTCTGCCCCTGCCAGAAACCAACTGACCAAGAAATCTGCATGGGGTATATTTTCTCTTGGTGTGCACTTTACCACAGGGGCATATTTCTGTGGGAACATCACTGTGTCTCATAGATGTGCTGGTGCTGCCACAAGCTTTGCTCATTATTGCTTCCAAAAGCTTCTGGTCAGAGCCAAGCACAGCTTTTCCTCTCACAGCTAGACACAGACTTGGAGTGGGGCACATCCTTTCCAGCCTGGGCAGTGTTTACTTGTGCTGAAGGGATAAACAGCTGGCTTCCCCCTTTTCCAGCTGTGTAACTCCAAGCCTTTGCACAGACACATCCTTTACGTCTTCCTTCAAATGAATTGGCAAATCTTGAAGGAAAAAGGTGCTTTTGGCACCTCTGAATCATAATGGAATAGGTCTCTGATAGACATGCAGCTTTCTGGTGACTTTAAAGATCGTTGTGGTTTGTTCTTTGATCACACACTCAGTGCAGACACAAGCTTGAGGTAAGAGTTTTCATCTCGATTTTCATAAGGAAAGACGCCACCCAGAAGGGCCAGATGAGCCTTGGACCCTGGTTTCGAAGAACAGATGCCTTTTAAATTTAAAATTTTATATTATTACATTGTATCACTATGTTATGTTTTACTTTGTGTTGTGTTACGTAATGTCACACAGTAATGCAGGAAGATTTATAGACTCAAATTTTGCTCTCAGCTCCCTGAAATCTCTGTTTGTTAAAGGATGGAGCATGTACCTAACATTTCAATGAGACTGTTTTTCTTCCTGTTATAATAATGCTGCATTCTTATCCCGTGCTTTCTTCAAACTCTCTATTGAGTTAGTGGAGCTGTCATTATTTAAAAGACATGAGGTTATTGGTTCTGCTTGTGAAGGAAGACACACTGAGGGATTAATTGCTTTAATTATGCAATAAGCTGTCTGTTCCCATCTAACTGCTGCTGCCTTTGCTCCTGCAGGACCTGTTCCCCTCAGTTTTGGCAAGCAGGAATTGCCACCAGGCTTCCATTGCCTTAACATCAACAAACTTTCTTTTTGATTGTTTATCTGCTGTTAATGTTCATCCATACAGTGTCTTGGAAAACTTTTGATCACCTAGGGGGTTGTTGTTCACTCAAAAGTCCTTCTCTTGCCATGCCTGTGGCCAGCAACCTTCCCACGTGTCCTTCTGCAGCCTTTGAGCCACACCAGGAGGTGACAGAACAACATCTGGCATTTTGCAGGTTCAGTGGGTGACACTCAGCCTCAGTTTCCCCAGGGCTCACAGCTGAGGAAGACCTCAGGGCCAGTGTCCCATGAGAGCCTTTTCTGAGGTCAGGGAGGACAGAAATAGTGACTGCCACCAGCTATGCCATGGAAACCTGCTCCAGACTTCAGCAGAAGGGTAAACAAGATGCCCGGGAATGGTGGGATTTGGGGAATCTTCAGGCAATTTGCTGCTGTTCTCCAAAATTATCTTTTTGTGGTTTTATTTCCTGTGGAATGTTTCTACCACAAACCCTCATCTAAGCACCCAAATTAGGGAATAAGTTACACCCCTTGTCTAGTTAATATACATAATCCAGCTGCTCACCACTGCATATGAAGATTTTACCTGTACAGACACAATTCTATTTCAGGGTGTTTGAAAACTGCCCAGGGAAAAAGATAAGCAAGCATATATCACAGGATGTGAGAAAAAAAATCACACATTTCATCCATACTGACTGTTGGGCAGGGTATTGTGCCTCATCTTCCTAAGGTAATTTTTTTTTTTAAGTTTTCCTAGACAGTCACAATGGAGCTGTCAGTGCAGTTTTACACAGATCCCCAGTAGGTGTAGGACAGTGTGATCTCCAAAAACTCTGTTTGTGTTCATGGAGGATTTGGCCCAAGGTGTTAAAAGATTTACTGCAGAGAGATTCATAGATCTGTTAGAATTACATTTTATCTACTGATCCCACCTCTGACTGTTCCTAGTGCCTTAATTACTAAACTTGGATTTCTTCCAGGAAGAGATAAACACCAGTAGACAGATGGGGAAGAAAAGAAAATATTATAATTTAATATTTCCCTGGAGAAACAACAGAGAACAATAACCAAAATTAAGAATAGATTAGGAAGTTCAGTAGTCATTGTTCAGGAACAAAATCAGACACACTAGAAAGGGGCACAAGCCATGGTACATCTTCCTGTACCCAGCTGGTCCCTGGTGCCCACTCACCCACCAAAGTTCCTTCTGCCCATCAAATAACCCTTTTTAGTGGACTTTTGGCACTCCTTACATGGATTATTCAAAGCTACAACACACCACTGAGAAAATTTTCTTGCTATTCCACATGATGTTTTACCTTCTGATCATCACAACTTTGGCTTTCAAGGCTCTGTGACCTGCTGGCTGCAGTTCTGTGACACCACAGGAGTTCACCAGCTCCCTTGCAATAATTTGTTCTGGTTTTCAGCTGGGGATAGGAATTAAACTAGAGGTGACACACAGGTAACTCACATTAATCACCACAACTTCCCAGTGCTGCAGAGGGCCACCACAAGCTTTCCTGTGAGCTGAAGTCAGGAGGGCAAAAAAGCAGAGAGGAGCTGTGCAAGGCAGAGTTCCCACAGAACCCTTCTTTCAGTACAAAGGTTTCTGGCATGAGCAAGAGCTCCAGGGAATCTGTTCCAAGTCCTTTCCTGGATGTGTATCACACACACACATGCTGCTGGCTGTTGGAGAAGAGTTTTCCATAAAGATTTCACATGTGCACACTCAGTAAAACCCCACCTGAACAAAACGCTGCTCTGCCCACACTTTTCCTATCCAAAGAGAAGCCAAGAGCACAACCTAAACACACCAGAGCTGGTTTATTTGTGTGCTGCTGCAAGGTGCTCAGAGGAGGGAAGAACAGGCCAAGCTTGCAGACACTGTGTTGGATGCTTCAAGATGTGGTATGGGATATTTTCCAGCTGGTGGCTTTCAGTTTGCTGCCAAAGGCCTGCAGATTCACTCCTCCCTAATGTTAAATTAAGGGGTCACAAATGGTAGAAAAAGAATAAGATCAGAGCATTTAAATGCACTTTTACAGAAAATAATAGAGGTGCCTTTCTATGAAAAGTGCTGAAAAGAACCTGCTCTTGAAAAGCAATGTGGGGGTGTTGTCTGTCCCCATATTAAATCCCAAATCCCAGATTTGGTATAAAGAAGGAAGGGAGATGAGGGTGTGTTGCTCTGCAATCTCATTTCTTCTGCTCACCTGCCCCTCACTTCCCAGGGGGATGAACTATCCAGACTCAGCTGGAAGCAAGCTCAGCCTGAGTCTTACCAAGCCCCAGACACCAGCCAAGAACACCACGTGCATGTGGAAGACAGGGAGTGAGAGGGGAAAACCCCAGTGCAGGTGGACAGGCAGTGTCAAGAGTTCAGCTCATGCTTTGAGCTGGTTGTTAGAAGAGTTGCCAAATCACATGGAGGGAAGAGATTTCACTTCTGACGTGGTCATTCCTTCAGTGTGAAGTAATTAACCAAATCTGGACCCCCACCCCTGCACAGCGCCCAAACTTGCCTCTTCCTGGCTTAATTTAGATGCTCATTTTGCCATTCCTGTACAGTATAGAACCATAAATCACATTTCCTGGAAGACCAGAGGAAAATGCATACCAGGACAAGACAGATATAATTTAAATACAGATGTTCTGAAGATGATGCATCTGAGGCATTTTTGTCAGAAAATCAGACATAGCTCTGAAACCATCTGGAACTTGAAAATGAGTACAGATTTCCCAGTTACATCATTAGAGTTTCAAAAACAGTCCATTACATCAGATACAAACTAATTTACCTGCATTATTAGTCTTCATTAGTTGAATTACTAATCCTCTCAGGAGACTCAGCTGTGAACAGCAACCACCATGAGCAAGGCTAAGTGCAAATAACATCAACAATTATCTTTTTACCTGTTTTTGGCATTTATACAATTTGTGCCAAACTCATCCCAAGAGCAACACAAAATTGACACCCTGGGTCAGTTCAGTCCCCTCCCCTCAAATCTTCAGTCAATACTCATTTATTTTCTTAGACAGATTCCCTGTTTTCCCTAATTAAGCATGTTCTGTCTCAGACACTACACATTAAACATTATTTAACATTTAAATATATCCTATAATTTATTTTAATTTTTTTTTTCTCCATCCAACCTTCTCTCTTGGTTTTGCAGCACCATCAGCTCTTTCCAAGGGAGCAGAAATGAAGCAAAACCTTAATCCTAGCAAGACGTTTCTTGCTGTCTGCCTTCAGGAGGTATCTAATGAATTTCCATTCCCTGGCAAAGGAGAAGGCTTCAGCTTTCTTGTGTTTTGTAGGTTATTGTGGAGCTGTGCATTTCTTTGTCTCCCCAAAGCCAGAGAAATATCCCCTGAAATATCCTCAGCAGATTGTCACTGCTTTGTCCTCTGTACCTTCAGAGCCAGCTTCAGAGGGCCAGCAACTCGCCAGCCTGACTTATGGATGGCCTGACTCCTAAAACATCACTTAACTAGGTTTTATTTAAAAAGATAACTCCATGAGATAGGGCAAGCCAGCCAATTAACCAGGAGAAAAAGGAATGTGTACCTTTTCTTCACATCCCTTTCACTGACTTAGGATGAGGGCCCAGATTCTCTACCATTTTGTAAAGGTTGCATATATTCCAGCTTTTTTCAACACTCTGTTTCATAAAGTGTAATTTGCTCAGTCCCTGCTCTTTCTGGGTGCTCGGTGTCAACATCATCTTCAAGAAACACTCCATGGTTGATTTCTGCTATGTATTTATTTAATATTTCATATTAACAGGGACAGATGCTCTCCTGAGTTTCTTTAGAAGTGTTGCACCACTAAGTCAGTGAGATTATTACCAAAATAGAGGAGTGTTTGCACCAAAGGCTGTTCAACACCTCCAGGGTATTCCTAAATACCCAGTCATGGCAGTGCCACAGGGGTAACGTTGTTGTCACTGCCCACTTTCACCTCACTTCTACTTAGAGATATTCTTAGGGTGCAAGATGTTTCCTTAGGGCCATTTTGTCAGCCACTAAAGAAAGGAAAAAAGTGATTGTGTTTGTCTTGTGAGATGTCTTCCCAGCTAGGGTTTGTTAAAAGTTGAAATAGATCTTGCTGTGATCACGGGGTTCCACAGGTTTCTCCACCACCAGGGAACACCAGGACACAAGTGCAGACGCCAGTACCCCTGATCTCACTGAAAGCAGAAGATTCCTTTTCCTAGCAACCCTTGGGTCACTTCCCCAAGAACCAAGGTGAGTGCACTTTGCAGCTGATCTCAAGCATTTATTGCACACCACTAGACTGACAGGTTTTTCTGAAGGACTTTCCTTTATGCCTCTAGTGACCCTACAGTCAAATCTTTCTCATTTTAAGTACTCTTTTAGGGAGGGAAGGGGTGTACCTGCATAAGTGAGCTGCAGTCTGCCCTGTGAGCTTCCCATTAAATTGTCCCCAGTACTCTGTGAGCTTGGCTGCAGTTCCTGTTCATTATGTCTGCAGACACTTGACTGAGAGCTCTCTGTAATGGAAATATTTGGCAACTGGGCTTTGTGACCATTTTTTCTGCTGACTTA
Source organism: Onychostruthus taczanowskii (assembly GCF_017590055.1). Classification (NCBI taxonomy): domain Eukaryota; kingdom Metazoa; phylum Chordata; class Aves; order Passeriformes; family Passeridae; genus Onychostruthus; species Onychostruthus taczanowskii. The sequence goes on along the minus strand of NW_024496525.1, from coordinate 34,570,651 downwards.
ATTTCTTCTGACCAAATATCGAAGGAATGAAGAAAATATCTGTTTTAAATAATGACAATATTTGACTTGGGAGCATGATGCATCTGCTTTAGTATTAAGAAAAAAATAATCACTTTTAAATGATTTTGTTTGTCACGTGGGAAAGCACTACAGAAAGGCAGAAAGGGAAAAGAAAGCTACTTGCCATCAGCAAAGGTTACTGAAAACTTGTGGTTTGAAGGAAAAACACCATGGTAGAACACAAAGAGGACCTGATTTGGCAACCTTTATCATGAGCCAGTTTGTGCCAGGTGCCAAGGAGACCAGTGGCAGCTGGCCTGAATCAGCAATGGTGTGCAGCAGGACCAGGGAAGGGATGCCCTGTGCTGGGCACTGGTGAGGCCTCCCCTCAAATCCTGGGTCCATTTTTGGGCTAAAATATTCCCTCACCTTCAGGAACTCAGTCATCCCCTTACTCCTTCAGAGTGTTGGCTTGTGTGGGCATGCACAGGACTCACATTTCATAGCAAGGGAATAATGTTGAGACATCATCCTACATGTAAAGAGAGAGCCCCAGGAACCACTGCATAGCATCACAACTCCTCCTTAATGTTAAATTAAAAAATATTTCATGTGATGGTGCACACCAAGAGTGTTTGAAACTGAAATGTATTATGACAAAATGATGGTATTTCCCCAAATTTTCATTTTCTAAGCTGTGAGGAATAGAAATCACAAACTCAGATCCAAGATAGCAATGGTACACTTGGATTTAAGCATTTACTTTCTTTAATTGAAAGACAGGCAAAGG